>NC_044400.1:1252243-1552243 GCF_006542625.1 Nomascus leucogenys | reverse complement strand
GGCCAGCCAAAGGCGTACTCCGCTGCTTGGAGCCCCTCAGAAGCTCTAGGGGACATGGTGCTTGGCAGGGGTCTGGCCAGGGACAGGCCCGGTGCTGGGTGGAGCAAGCTGGGCTGGGGTCCAGGGGTCTGGGGCCACCCTCCGCTGGCCGAGGCCAAACCTGGACATGCAAAAGCTACAGCCCTGGGCATCCTGGGAGGCGGGGCTGAGGGGGCTCGTCCAGGGGGCTGGAGTGCAGGGGGGATGGTGGGGCTCATACGCTGCCCTCCCCCAGCCCCCCCGGCACCCATGCAGAGCATCTCCAGCGGCATCAGGGAGACAGTGAGCCCCCAGGACATCGTGCAGGACGCCATCCACAACTTCTCCCCCGCCTACCAGCACTACACGCAGCAGGCCACCCACGAGGCGCCCAGGCCTGGCACCCACCCCGGCGGCGGCCCTGGCGGGAGCAGGAAGAGCCGGAGCCTGGAGAAGCGGATGCTGATCCCCTCGGAGGACCTGTAGTGGGGCCTGGGCCGCCGGTGCTGTAGGGACCCAGGCTGCCCAGGCCTCTGGGGAAGAACAGGGCCCCCCACCCACCAACTCCTGCCAAAGGTGGGGCCTCTCCTGAGAGCCCTCCTGTGAGGCCCTTGGAGCCCACTTCCCATCCTCCCTCCAGCCCGGGGGTCAGGGCACCTCATGGCCCTGCCAGGCACCCAGGTGGGCCCGCCACCCCAGGAGAGGGCACCTGAGTCCATCGGAAGAGCCTGGGGACCCTCTGGGATCACCTGGCCATCAGCCCCAGGGGCCATTGTGGGGCGGAGAGTGAGTGTGGCTGTGGGACCTTGGCTGCACGGCCCCACAGGGGCTGTGAGTGGGTCAGACTCCCTGGCCCAGGAGACAGACAGCAGACGGACCCCAGGCTGGGCAGCTGGAGGGAGGGGCGCCGGGGCGCTGGGCAGCCGGGCTCTGACACAGTCCACAGCTCCAGGCACCGCAGGCCAGCGGGCTCCACACAGGCTGGACAGGGCTGGGCCTCCTCGGAGCCTGCTGCAGCCATTGTGGGCACGTGGAGAAGGGCCCACGTGTCTCCACACGCCAGCCACAGGGGAGCCCTGGCCAGGCGCCCACCCAGGGGAGCGTGTGCCTGGGATGGGTCGCGGAACCACCAAGTGCCCGTGAGGCTTGCCAGCACCACGGGGCTGTGGAAATCGCTCTTATTTATATTTAAACACCTTGGATTTTCTACTGGGTCTTGGCTTCTGTTCCCGCAGGGCCTGAGCCTGAGGAGCAGGACGCAGTGGGGTTCACAGGAGGCCGCTGCTCAGAGTCTGCATTCTGCATACGGGAAAGGGGTCCCACCTGTCTGGGGTGGGCAGCCTCGTGGTCCAGGGCAGTGCAGGGCAGAGCCTGGGCTGTGCGATCACAGCCGCCACCTTTCTCCTGGGAGCCTCCACTTCCTCCAAAATGGGCCTTGTGCCAGCCCCACCCGCGGCGAGCAGACAAGGCCACGAGGGCAGGGCCCTGAGTACCTGGGCGGGGGACACTCCCAGGGGGCACAGAGGGGGCTCCCGCCTGGGCACTTGCCTCCTCCCCTTCTCTTCTTCCTCCACGTGCCAGGTGGGGCCCTGGGTTTGAGGAGCCGAGCCTCAGACGCGTGCCCTGCCCTCAGGAAGCTGGAAGCGCCCAACTGGCCTTGGAAATCCCGGCGGCGAGAACAGGAGCCGCCCAGGGACTAAGGGGGCTTCTGGGAGGCCACACGGCTGGCCCGGGGCGAGGGGTGTCACTGCAGGGCGCCCCCCAGGCCCACGGCCCGTCGGGACAGTACGGTGACCCAGCCTGCAGGTGGCAGTCGGTTCTGTGTGTCTGGGGCCCACAGCACAGGTTGGGTGGGGACTGGGGCAGGGGCAGCAGAAGTGGGCAAGGCCTGGGGGGCTCAGGCACTGGGTGTGGAGAGCAGACAGGAAGGCCCAGTGGGCACCACCCCGGGACCACGGCTCCCACCCATGCTGTCCCCGCGCATGGCCACGGCCACCAGGAACAGCGGGACCTGGGGTCTCTGAGGGACTCAGCAGGGCGGGCACAGACCAGTGGGGTCCGGGCTAGAGAGGGCCAGCTCCCAGCCTCTTGCTTCCTGGGCTGAGGACATGGGGATCCAAGGCCAGTGGGTCTGCAGGGCCCAGCCGGGCTGCCTGGTAAGATAGGCTGAGCTCCTCCCTGTATGGCTGTAAAGACGCCCCTGTCTTATTGGACCCCCACAGGGATAGACCCACCAGGGGGCCCTGGGTCTCACTCTGTCAGCAGGTGGGGGGCGTGGTGCTCCCCAGGGACCCGCTGCCGAGGGGCAGTTTCTGGAGGCTGGGGGCATTGGCAGGGCTCTAGGCCTGCTCTGCCCTCACCCTGGGGAAGGCCGCCCTGTTAGGGATCGAGTTGCTCAAATCTGTGTTTGGAGGGTGCGTGGCCGAGGGCTCCCCTTCTGGAGACCCAGACACCGCATGGGCGCTGGGTGGCAGAGGCTGAGGTGTCAGGGGCTGAGCTCCTACGTCAGCAACACCTCAGGTCTGCGCTTTAGGACAGGGGAGAAGTTGGTTTCCGCCAAATGCCCCCTCGGACCAGCCAAGGACAGAGACAGACACGCTCAGCGCTCACGCCAGATGGGACAGCGACCAAGCCCAGAGAGATGCAGCAAGTTGCCTGAGGTCACAGAGCAGGGACTTGGACGCCAGGGAGCCGGCTCCACAGAGGGCCTCTCTCCTCCCTGCCTCCTGACCCTCAGACGCCTCCGCCCCACGGGTGAGGCTGCTGCTGCTTCTTTCCAACACGACTCGAAGGAAAGCCCCGAGGGCCGAGCCCGCTGTGCGTGGACAGAAGGCAGCGTGGGGTGGTCCAGGCCAGGGCTCAACCTGCCTCGAGAGGGAGCGTTGGCGCATGTGAGCGGCAGGGACAGAGACCGGCGTGGTTCCGGTGTCATCATCGCTGCTGAAAAAGGGTCTTCCCGGTGACAGGCCCCGACAGAGGAGCGGGCTGCGAGGCAGGCAGGAGCCGCGTGTCTTGACCCAGCGCACCCGCCAAGCTCTCTAGCCTCACCTGGCCTCGGTGTCCTCATCTGGGAGATGGTCCAGCTGAAAATGCCCAGCATCCACAAGAAAGGATGGAAGCCCTGGGGGCCCTGACCTGGCCCGGGTGCAGGCTGCTCGGCCGGGCGGGGCGGCATCTCCTTTCACAGCTTCCCTGTCTGTCCACGGCCTCCAGGAGCCCCACACAGGGCCGGGGCTCTGTGCCCCCAACTCACACCCGTTGGCTCCCCCAGGAGGAGCAGGCTGGGCCCAGAGCTGCAGGGTGGGATGCAGGGAGGTCTTAGCTGCGGAAGATGCCATCCCTGCCATTGCTAGTGACAAGCTCGGGCTGCCGTGGCCCCAGCACAGATTCAACACTCACTGCGCCATGCGCTGACAGATTCAACCCTTAGTGCGCCATGTGCCGGCTGCTGCACACTCACCTCCACGCCCAATTCACAGGAAGCAAGGCTGGGAGGGAGGGAACTGGCCCCAGGCCACACAGATGCTGAGAGCTGGGATTATGACTGGGTGCAGTGGCTCACGCCTGTAATTCCACCACTTGGGGAGGCCAAGGCGAGTGGATTGCTTGAGCCCAGGAGTCTGAGACCAGCCTGGGCAACATGGTAAAACCCCATCTCTACAAAAAAATACAAAAATTAGCTGGGCGTGGTGGTGCGTGCCGGCGGTCCCAGCTACTCAGGAGGCCGAGATCGGAGGATTGCTTGAGCCTGGGAGGTCAAGGCTGCAGTGAGCTGTGATCACGCCTCTGCACTCCAGCCTGGGTGACAGAGCAAGATCCTGTCTCAAAAAACTCGAGTTGGGATTTCACCCTGCATGGTCCAGCATTGAACAGCGTTCACACCTCAGTCAGCTCAGCTCCAAAAACGGGGACAGGTGGGCAGGGGCTGCTCTCCCCGGAAGGCCAGGCGGGGTGGGAATGGCCTGTGGGCAGGCCCGTGGCTTTTCGGAGGAGCCCACGGGCTTCCGGCCACTGTGCAGGGGCACTTTGCTCTCTGCTCCCAGACAGACCCTGTCTTGCTCACAGCTTCCTGCAGGCTCCTCTGAGAGCCCAGCAAAGCTGGGCGAGGGGTCTCCCGGGGAAGGGGAACACTGACAACAGTGCTGCTCTCTGCTCCTTCCACTGGGAGAGGCTGCATGGACAGGGGGCTCCGGATGGGGCAGATGGGGACACTCAGGACTGCAGCCTGACCCTCGGAGACTGAGCCCAGGACGTGGCCACCTAACCAGCACCTCCCCCGTGGCTGTCCCAGCCTCACGGTCACGGGCCAGCAGTCTGGGAAAGCCACTTACACGTAGTGCCCGGATCCTGACCCCGGTGAGGGACAGGCAGGGGTCCCCTGGGATTGCGGGGGGTGTGGTTCTTGGAGCCGAAAGCACCAGCTACGCAACAAAAGAGTCTGAAACCAGAAAATTCTTTATTGCAAAGGTACAAAAGCGGTCACAGCAGCAGGACGCACGGCAATAAATTAGGTGGTGGCCGCAGGGACGCGGCAGGGCGGCGGCGGCCAGACACGGGCCCACATGTGATCTGTTCTCAATAATTTATAACATGATAAAAAGCAGCACAAAAAATAAATAATGAAATGGAACTGCCAAGTAGCACAGAGGTCAGGGTGAGGCGGTGTGGCGGCGTGGCAGCGTGGGGGGGGCCGGGGTCCCCACGCCCTGGAAACGCAAAGACCTGGATCTCTTTGGGAAGCCAGAGGCACGGAGACAGAAAACAAACCCATGTGACAAAGAGGCCCTCGTCTTTTTCTTAAATAAAAAAATCCATATATTAAATCATGACAATGAAATTTCAACGATCTGAAAAGAAAAGCAGAACGCGCCGTGCTTCCCCGGCCGGGCTCTGGGCGGTGACAGCGGCTCCGTCCACCCTGGGGACCGGGGAATCCCTTCTCTGGCAAAGCACCACAGGCCAAGGGCAGGTGGACGCCCACGGCCCACAAGACGTGGACACCAAGAACCCCAAGACGGGTCAGAACTGGCCACCCGCCGCGGCCTGTCCTGCGGGGCCCAGCTGCCTGGTGCAGTCCATGGGAAGACAGAGGGGGACGGCGGGCAGCCCAGGCCTCCGGTTTGCTCCCAACTCCCACCTGTGCCCGTGCCCCCCGGCTCTGCTCTGATAGATTTACAGTATCAAACTGGAAAAGAAAGATTGTTACGAAAAATCTGTAGATAAACTGTGAATATAATTTTATATCTCTATATATTTTCTGTTTCTCTCTTTAAATATCCCCCTGGTCCTTATGACATCCAATATGGATTACCTACCACGGCCATGGGGGCAACGGCTGTTTGGGAACACGCAGGCCTTTGCTCTGTAGGGACCCAGCGGTCCTGGCGGGCCTGCAGCTTCCCACTCAACTTCTAACAGCAGACACAGAACCAAGTCACAGCCCCGGGGCTGTCTGTCCTCTGCCCTCCCAGCGTGGCTGGCACCGGCCTGGGCTCTGTAGCCGGTGGGGGCTGTTACTGGGTGGGCAGGGGCAGCTGAGAGGGAGCTGGGGCCCCAGGCACCACCTTACATGTCCTATGTGGCGGCCCCCGGCCGGCGGCTCGCATTCCACCAGCTCCCCCAGGCAGGGGCTCCGCAACCCCCGCAGCTCCCCCTGCAGAGACCCCAGTCACAGGAGGGACCCTCAAGGCGGCTCTCCAGGAAAAGGAAGCCCAAGGTGGAGTGCCAAGCCCACTGGTGCCTCAGTACTCTTGGAAGGAGGAGCAGGCAAAGGCTCCAGGTGAGGACTGAGTGCCGAGGCCACACCTGCAGCCCATGGCTGTGCTCCTGGGGGTGTGCACGCGGGAGTCACGTCCACGAGGCTCTCCTGGCCTGGTGCCTGCTGCCTCCCCACCCGCCGCACCCTCTAGAGTGCCAGGCCCACTCCTGAGCTCTTCTACAAGCCAGCCGCATCCTGGTCCTGCCCCTCAAGGCTTTCCACCTGCTCTCGCACACGGCTCCCGCCTCCTCCCACCACTCCACGCAACGTCCTCTTCCTTCCACCTCCACGTCCACGTCCACCAACGTCCCCCAGGCTGCACCCCCTCTCCCTAGACTGCAGCAGCCCTCCCCCCTGCCAGGCCCCCAAAAGACCTCCTCGTTCCCCCTGCACTGACCACAGCTGGTGAGCAGCAGCTCCAGGACACAGAGCCCGAGTCCTGCTCACCATCAAATGACGGGGCACCCCTGCCTGTGTCCGCTGACATCCAGGACGGCCTGTGGGGTCGGTGTCTGGGGGGCCGGCTCCTATAGGCAGGGGCTTCTGCGCTGTGCTGCACAACCTCCTCGGGTCACCAGAGCACAGGGGAGACCTCAAAACGTATGAGCCACTCTCTCTGCCACGTGTGCCCACAGGCCCTCCCCCAGTGAACAGCAGCAAGCTGCACCCCCTCAGCCCCGGTGCTGTGATGGCAGGCGTGCCTGCACACACACGTGTGCATATACACAGACACCACCCCACGCAGGTGGCCTCCCACACCGTGCCCACTCACGCCGGCCCCCGCTAAGGCAGACGTGGATCACGGGCACTGCAACAGGACAGCTGGAAGGACGGAGCTGCCGACGCACAATCCATGCTCCTCCCCGGGGACTGCGGAGTCGGTCAGGGCAGCCAGGGGCTCCCGCACCAGCTGGGAGGCCGTGGCAGGACAAGTGTCGAAGGCTGCTTACAGCAGGAGTGGAAAACAAGCCCCACGCTAGACCTGACCACAGGGGCCTGACTCGTGGGGCCGTGTCTTCTGGCAGCCCCCGCAGAGGACACGGAACTTCCCGAGGGCCCTTCCGTTATATGTCCCGACTCCCACAGGCGCAAGATACCAATTCCCACACACAGACACATCCTGCGGGGAGCAGGTGGCGGGCGTGTGTGTGTGTGTGGACCGGCGTGCAGCTCTGGGTCCACGGGAGCCCACGCTTCACCCTGCACCACAGTCTCATCCTGGTGTGAGGTGCCTGCGCCCGAGGGGCCTGCACTTGGACTCGGATGTCGAGAGTCTGCGTCCCAGTGAGAGGTACGAGGGGCGTGCCCCGCCCGCCCGCCCGCTGCCCGCCACCCCCCGCCCCCGGCCGGCACTAGGATGCGGCCGAGAAGGGCACAGAGGTGGAGGAGAGCTCGGCGGACTTGACAATGGTGATGACGCTGGTGGTGGCCACCTTGGAGGGCGCCACAGGTCCCCGGGCCACAGTGCGCGCGAAGGTCTGCAGCGCCTCGTACTTGGAGCGCAGGGCGTCCAGCTCCAGCCGCATGCTGCTGTTCTCGCGCGCCAGCTTCTCCACCTCCTGCTGCAGCTCCACGCGCTGCCGCTCCAGCTCCTCCTTCTGCGTCACCCGCTTGATGCGGCAGCTGGCCGCGTAGCCGCGGTTCTTGAGTGTGCGCCGACGCTGCTTCAGGCGGGTCACCTCCTCCTTGGTGAGACCCCGCAGGTGCTGGTTCAGCTCCCGCACCGACATAGACACCAGCTCATCATCGCTGAGCACCGGGGCGTTCTCGCCCACCTCCTTCTTGACCTGGGGGGCCACAGCGCAGGGTCAGCGGCGGGAGAACGTGGGGTGTCTGCCTGGGACCGGCACGGGGGTGGCCAGGGACCCTGCGGTGCCCCTGCACGCCCGCACTCTCTCAGGGCTGGCCTTCACCATCCGCACCAGGGACCGCAGGACACTGTGCACGCAGGCAGCCCACATGACAGCTGTGGCCCCACAGGACCCTTTCTGAACAGGAAAAGCCAGTGGTGACATCGGTCACTCCTGGTTACCGACAGCCTCAGGGCCCACAAGGACCCGGAGCGCATGGGTCCTGCTGCTGGGACTGAGCCGGCCCACAGGCACACGCCGTCGCAGGCAAGCGCCAGGCACAGGTGGGCTTGGGCCTTGGGAGCTGGAGCATCGCGTTCACCAGAGGCCACGCTGCCCACGCCTGCTGCCAGGGGATGAGCTCATGCAAAAGCACCCGGCAGACACACGGCCCAGGCAGGCAGGCATCAGACCCTGCCACGCCCTCAGCCTGGGAGTCATCTCCTGGAACCACAGTCCCTGATCCTGACCCCACCTCTCCTGTGAACATCCCTCGGCCACAGCAGCCCCCCTCCTCCTGGCAACAGGGAGGCCTCCATCACAGGCTCAGGACGGCCCTGGTAAAGCAGCGGCTATCGGGCCGGGGGGCCTTTCCCACGCCTGTGCTTGAGACGGGGCCTGCCTGGAACCAGCCTTACCTTTAATGCCTTGTTCGGTTTGGGATTAGTCGTCATAACCCGGGCACGGTCACCAGGACAGAGCTCCCTGGAACTCGTAGCTGGAAAACATGGACAAGCAGAGAAGCCGGTGCAGGTCAGGGCCGGCAGCGCCCGACGGGGTGGCCACCTCCCATGCAAGGACGCTCCTCAGCCCGGGGTGGACAGTCACAGCACCCTGAAAACAAGACGGGGGCACCGTCCCGGCCCAGCCCGTCCTGGGGGGCTTCCCAGGGGGTGGGGCATCCTGGCCCAGCCTCCGTCCCTGCCTGAGGGTTCAGGGGGAGGTATGGCTGCACCTCACACTCTAGCACAGTCCACAGAGCGGCTGGGACCGCCACCCCAGGGCCTGGCAGCCAGGTGCAGCCCCCTGCTGCCCTGCAGACCTGGGCTGCAGCCGCCAGCGCTGTGGGGTGACCAGCAGGCGCCGGCAGTGGCTGCTTCCTGTTCTTACTCTCCCTGAGGTCAGAGAAGACGTCTGTACCTGCACAGCACAAGGTGCCCCGTCCTGAGGACCAAAGTGACCGGTGGCAAAACCTCCCTCCCCCAAGATGGCTGTGCCGGCCCCAAGGAGCGTGGGGCCCCGCTGGACAGCGACCCTACCCTGGCAAAGGCTCCGGTGCTCCCGACCCAGCCTGGATCCCCGAGAGGGGGCCTCTGGGGATCCCCTGGCCTCACCAGCTTCCCCCACGGTGGGCTTGGGTGGAGCCCCAGCCGCCCTCCCGCCCCGCCCTCCCCACAGGCCACGGGACACCTACCACGGCCCTGGCCGCTGCAGCTGTGACATCACAACCTCCACCTAAGCTGCCCCCGAGCGAGGACCCTGCGGCCCAAGGGGGTGTGCGGTTCCTGAGTGGCGGCAGGTCCGGGGGCCGCGGCCAGAGACCAGGGAGGTGGGGGAGCCGCCGCCCTGCCGAGCATTTGACCGTCTGGCGGGAGTCGTCCCCGCCACCGCCCCCGCCACCGCCCCCACCGTCCTCACGTCTGCATTGTGTCACACATTCTAATCATTCATGAAAAACCCAGCCAAAGCATCCCGGGCATGAGCCCTCCGATAGTTGCCATGGCGACCTTGGGACGGAGCCAGCCTCCACGGTTGTCATGGAAACCGAGAAGCCCAAACGCGATCCTGACTTCAGGTCAGGTTGCGCAGACATCACGAGGCCGGCAGGCAGTCAACAAACCCATTTGCACCCGGCGGCCGGGAGGGGCGGGTGGAAGGCGCCGGGCAGCTCACGGGACAGGGGTCCACAGCACCCACTCCCATACCCCAAACACCAGACACGGGTTCCCGCAGGAATGTCAGAGCAGCACACAGCAGTCGGGGGCGTCCTTGGTCAGCACCTCCATTGGACATGGGCATCATGGGGCGGGTGACCCCATCCCGTCCTCCCTGCCGGCCCAGGACCCTCCCCACACCCTGGGCCAGGGAGCCCCCGGGCCCAAATCCCTCCACCCTCCAGCCCTGCCTCCGATGGGGGCCCCACCCCCGCAACCCACCCACCCCCACAACCAGAGGGCCGCACAGGTGAGACAGGGTCCTGCGCCAGGCTGCCGAGTCCGCTGCCCCTGCCAAGGCCAGCTGCTCTCAGGGCGCTGACGTAGATGGCACAGGACGGCACCAGCCGGTCCTGGGGAAGGCCAGGTGGGCTCCAGGCTCCTCCGCACCCTGCCCTGGGGGTGAGGGTGACAGTGGAGAGGCCGGGGCCCAGCTGCCTCCGCCACCGTGGGGACCTGCAAATGCCGGCGGCTGGGAGCACCATGAGAAACTTTTCCATGTCAGAGGGAGGGGCCGCAGGCACCGCTTCCAGCTCCACTGCGAGCACGTCAGTGCACAGGCCGGCCACGACATAGCTATGCAGTGAGTCACCAGATGTTTACAGAGCCGCGCGCATTCCCACACACCCGGGCCTCCCACCCAGCAAGGACCCGCTCCTGGGCCCCCGGGCCCACTGCCTGCCGTGGCAGCACAGCCGGGCGGAAAAGGAAGGTCCGGGGGACAGGACCGTCTGGCCAGACCCACGGTGACGTGTGGGGCTCGGCCGGATGCTGGGGCAGAGTTCAGTGTGGGGATCTTTCCACTAAAAAGATGCCTCCCGCGATGCCCTGTGACGTTGCGGAGGCACACGGTAGCCGGGGACGCCCCAGGAGGGGCGGCTGACTACTTCCAGGAGGTGAAGGTCGCCAGAGCTGCTGAAGCATGCCTGTGTCCCGCTCAAACCCCCAGTACTTCGAGGCACACCTGCACTGGGGCCCTCCGAGGAACCAGAGACCTGGCAGACGCAGGGCTCCCAGGGGGCCCCCACGCCGTGCTCACAAGCATGCCCCCCACTTCCTTGGGCAGGTCACAACTCTGCTCTGCCAAGGAAGCCTGGACCAGCCACGCGCCCCCCAAGAGACGATGCAGCAGGGACGGCCCAGCCAAGTAGCAAAGCTTCTCTCAGGAACCCAGCACGGGATGGGATGGTGCTGGCGCCTACCTCTCCCCACCATGCACAGAATAAATCCAAGCAGCATTAACCTAACGTCGCTTTAAACATCAGAGGCAAGAAAGATGACAGCTTGCTTTGGGAAGGACATTCAGAGAAGAGTTTTGTATGGGCAAAAAAAGTTTGTAAAGCAACTGATCTAAAAATGACGACTGCCCTGAACGGGGTTTTATGAACTGTCCGACCTCACAGGGCCTCAAGGGCCGCCGGAGCGCATGTAGAAAGGGCTCCTTCCCCAGGGCCAGAGATGCAGCCTCAGGGTGTCATCCAGGGGGAGAGCGTGCCTGGGGTCGCAGAGACGCCCATGACACCGGCTTCCCGCTACCCCGGGCCCAAGGCAGGGGCTACTGCATCAGCACCTGGTCAGCACTGCAGCCAAGCTCCCCTCCAGCAGCCCCCAAGGAACGACGTCCTCGCATTGTCTCACGCTCAGCAGCTAACAAAACACCAGCATCGCCACGCACAAGCACCTGACGGCCCGAGCTCCTCTGAGTTTCAGTGGAGTCACCAGAGAAGTGCAGTGTTTAGCGCCACAGCGGGGGCCTGGGTGGGCGGGTCTGAGTTTCCGCTGTGGGGCCCCGACAGACAGCCGACCTAAGTAAGGGTGCAGCGCTCACGCCCCACGTCCCGGGAGCAGTGCCGGGCAGCAGACTTCTCCGGCACCACCTATAACTTGGAACAGCTCTCAGGTGACTGGTTTTCTGATGGAAGAGGCAGGGTTTTCAACCCAAGGCCAGACACCTCAACGTGACGCAGAACTAAACGAGGCTCAGCGGGGGTCATCATTTCCTCTCAAGGAAAAGGAACTGCCAGCAGCCTCAGATGGAGGCAATTCCTGCGGCTGCAGCTGGGGATAAGTGACAGGGAGCTGGGACGCTGGGTGCCCCCTTCCAGGATCCAGACCAAGGGCCTGGGCTCCACAAAGCGCAGGGCAGGGCGGCTCCACCCAGGGAGGCTCCTTGCAGAGGGTGAGGATCCAGAGCCTGGGCTCCTGGCGGCAGGGCAGGCAGCCCAGGGTCAGCCGTGCACAACTGTGCTTTCAGGAGCAGGTGAGCCCCAGGCAGCCACCTCCGCCACGGAGGATGTTTTCCCTTTTAATTTTCATTTTAGAGACAAGGTCTCACTCTGTCACCCAGGCTGGAGGGCAGTGGTGCGATCATGGCTCACTGCAGACCTCCTGGGCTCAAGCGATCCTCCTGCCTCAGCCTCCCGAGCAGCTGGGACTACAGGTGGGCACCACCACACCTGGAGAATTTTAAACTTTTTTGTAGAGATGGGGTCTCACCATGTTGCCCAGGCTGGTCTTGAACTCCTGGCCTCAAGTCATCCTCCTGCCTCAGTCTCCCAAAGTGCTGGGATCACAGGCATGAGCCACCATGCCCAGCCATTTTTAACTTTTTAAGTCCCAGCAAATACTCACTGGTCATCCACGGGTCTGACCCTGCTCAGTAGGGGGTTGGCGTGTCTTGCTGTGCTGGCACAAGCTGAAAAGACCTGCTTTGGGGCCCAGGAGAGAACATTTTCTCCATAAAGTTGGGACCGGGCACGGTGGCTCTTGTCTGTAATATCAACACCTCCAGAGGCCGAACGCTTGAGCCCGGTAGTTTTAGATCAGCCTGGGCAACACAGCAAGGCCCCATCTCTACAAAAAAAAAAAAAAAAAAAAAAAAAGAATTTTAAATAGCCAGGTGTGATGGCACACGACTATGGTCCCGGCTACTTGGGAGGCTGAGGTGGGAGGATTGCTTGAGCCGTGAAGTCGAGATTGCAGTGAGCTGTGATCACACCACTGCACTCCAGCAGCCTGAGTGACAGAGCAAGACCTTGTCTCTTAAAAAAAAAAAAAAGAGAGAGAGAGAGAGAGAGAGCAAAAGTGAGTTGAGAGCTGACGGCTGGATGACCCCTCTGAACGGTCCCGGCTGTGGATGCCCACAAAGAAACGGGGATTTCAGCTTCGGGGCGCTGATTCTTCCCAGATGAGAGGACGCATCGGGGCCGCCGCTTACTCTCCGCGGCCGGCATGGGGGCTCTGGATGGGTCACTTGTTCTTGCCCAAGGGGTGAATGACAACACAGACTCCATGCCCCACCCCCTCAGCCGCCCAGCCAGTTTGATCAAGACAGAGTGGCTCTTCCACTTCTATTCTCCATGGGTCTCAGAGGATGTGGGATGCGGGAGAGGGAGGAGGGGCGGGAGGGAGACCAGGAGCAGAGGACGGGAGCTCCGTGCGAGAGACTGGGGTTCAGAAACCCAGCAGCACAGCAGCAAGCACCCTCCGCGCCCCCCCCCCACCAGTGACTCCCACGACAGGTGTAATCCACAAAATCAGAGGCCGCCCAGGGTGTACCCGCCTCTCCCGGGAGCCTTTCTGCCAGAGACCCCAAGCCGGGCACCCTCCACACTGGGCCGCAAGGGTAGGTGGGGCCACTGTGGCACTGGTACCCAGTGGGTGCCTGTCAAACATGTGTCAACCAACTAATTGCAGCCCGGCTGGTCCCAGAGACCAGCCAGACACCCTTCCTACTGAGGATGGGGTCCTACACTGGGAGGACCCCCACTGTCCGGCTGTCCCGGACACAGTCCCACTCAGCATGCAGGAGGCACCCCACTTGGCACCCCCCAGCCTGGCCCATACCAGCCAGCAGGCTGGCCCTGGCTGGCTGCCCTCCAGCAAGCCACGACCGTCGGCCCGGCTTGGAGGACGTCTGGTCACCTTGCATTTGCAGTCTGAGGAAGCTGTGTCATTCCGCTACATCCAGAGGTGACTTAGGCAGCTGCAGCAGCAGAGAGCAAACTGCAGAACACACCACACCCCCTCCAGTCCCCGCCCTGGCTCCCACCACACCATCCTCCTGTCCTCGGCCTCCAGCTCCCTGTCAGCATCCTGTTCTCCCCCGGCCGCCCTGGGGCTTCAATCCACTCCCAGCCTCCAAGTCCAACCAGGGGCATTCCGGGGGGCCCAGACGCCCCCCATCCCCCAACCGCATCATTCACTGGAGTTGCCCCTGCCCCTCTTTCTTTTCCTCGTCCACGCGCCGACCAGGCTTGATCCCAGCCCTCAAGCCTCTCCCGCCTGAACCCACAGCACCTGCCCAGGCTCAGGCCTCCAGCGTCTCCTGTCTGGACCACAGCTTTGCCAAATGGGATGCCCTCACCCTGATCCTGGTGCCCCCCACGCAGCCCCACAGGCAGTCAAAAGTCTTGGGGTTCCTCCCAAACCCCGACTCCCCCACCCCAATGCTGTTTCAGGTTTCTGATCACCATCTGCAGAGAGCACGTGGTTCCTTGCCCTGCTTCTTCCAGAAACACTCCCCACTGCTCTCCTCCTCGGGTGGGCAAGCACCCTCTACCAAGGCCTGGTTCTAGATCCTTCTGGGGACAGGGGGCCTCCCCACGGCACGGTGAGCTCCTTGCAAGCAGGGAGAAGGTCTTCCCTACACCCCACATGAGCCCCCACTGTGCCAGATGAGCCGGCCCCGCATTGAGGGCAGGGAGAGGGCAGTCTCCACCCCAATACCTTCCCCAGGACACCCGACGCACAGTGCGGAGAAGCAGGCAGGCTCTACACCAGACCCCACGGGCCCTCGGGACAGGCCAGCAGACCTCAGGGCCTGGGCTTCCTCATCTACAGCAGCCGGTCGGGGGGGCGGGGCATGTGGCCACTCAGGTTCACTTGTACTTGCTCTAAAACTCTATGATTTTAAGACGACACTCCCAGTTTCCTGAAACTGTAGGAAAGCGGAAACATGACGAGTCTGTGACTTATAAAAAGCAAAAATAAATAGCGGGGAAAGGCATCTTCCATTCGCGGAGAGCAGGGAGGGTGGGGACGGAGCGGTGAGTCACTGTTTACTGTTGAAAGGCGGCCACACGGAGCCTTCTCCCAGCTGGCCAGATTTCCATTTCCCGTGTGGACTGGACCCGAAACCCAGAAAGTCCACTCCAGAAACCTTTAGACTCAGAAACAGCTGGGACAAGAACAGGCACAACTTCTTCTCGGTCTGGGTGGCAAACAGCTTTGCCGGAGACTGTAAACAAATGCAGCCATCGCTGAGCCCCGTGGGTGAAGGCACACGCCTTGTGGCCCGGAAGACGGTCTCCCTTAACAGCAGCCTCCCGGGTGCACACAAAGGCTGGCGCCCCGACAGCCCCGACCCTCAGTAAACGCTGGCTCCCGGGTTTACCAGCACCTGGGGAGTCAACGCTGCGGGGAACCAGCCCCTCAAAGCCCTGACTCGGTTCAAGGATAAAAGGCAGGAGAAGCCTGCTTTGTTTTTCTGCTTTAATAAATGTCTTATTTTGGAATAATGAGAGGTCTAGTTTTAAAAGCAGACTCCCTCTCCCAAGGTCAAACTCAGACATTCCTACTGGGTTACCTAAGAAAGGGAGATGTTCTCATAAATGGCACTGGACGCCCAAATAGGGTGTAGGTGTGTCCCAGACACCTGCACAACCCACCTATGCTCTCCAGACCCCGCCCATGGCTTTTAACGCTCCATGTCCCTGAAGACATTGGGCTTGGAGAAGCTGCACAGGGCACCCCACTCTGTGTTGGAGATCTCCTTACAACAACACGCTGTGACAGTGAAACCTCAGTGCCAGTAAAAAGACCTGGCAGCCCACCCTGGAGAATCAGAGGGGTGGGAAGGGCGGTGCCAGAGCCGAACCACACAGATATCCCCTAGCCCACGGTGTCCTGCGGTGGGGGGCGTTTTGAGTCTCAGGATCTTCCCAAGGCCAGGCACCTGGCCAGAGAGTGGCTGACTGCCTGTGGGTCACCTGGTGAATGAATGGTGAGTGGATCTAGTTTCTGCCTCAGCTACAAGAGCCGCTTAAGAAGCAAGAAACAGCATGCTCAGGGACGCAGGACACCGGGAGAGGGACACGGGAGGCCCTGCGAACACGGACGCACACGGTGTGAGCGTGAGAATGCAGTGCAGGGCCACTGCTGTGTCCCAGGCGGACCCAGGTCAAGGGCCAAGGCCAGGCGGGGTCCTGGCTTTCTGGGTTTCTCGGTGGCGCCTCTCATCCCACCCCCCAGGATCTAGAGGCTGTGCAGATGCAGACATACACACACACACACACACACACACACACACACACACACACAAACACAGTCACCACAGTCACGGGCACATACACAGTTTCCTGAACTTGACAGAGGCACAGAAGAACCCACGCAGTGAGAGCGGGAAGAGGCCTGAACCCCTGCCCCACACGTGAGCAAAGGGACGCGCCTTGGGGCCACTGTCACCTGCCCCCCTCCCGCCTCCCCACGGCCTTCCTTCCAGCAACCCTGGCAGGTGGGCGGCTGAGAGACACCAGTCCCAGGATCCCGCCTGTGGGGAGACCCGGTTACCCCCACCCCGTCCCCCAGGCACGCGTGGGCCCAGCCATTGGGCCACAGCGCCGCCCGTCACCGGGAGGAAGCGCGGGGGGCAGTCCGGGGCCGCACGCGGAAGCCATGCTGGGGCAGAAGCCGCGGGGAATCCACGCGCCCGCGCCCTCCCCGCGCCTCCCGCACGTGGCGCCCGCCCCGCCCCCCGCAGGTGTGAAGGCGCGGGCCCGATGCGCGCCGCCGACCCGCGTGGACCCCCGTCCTCCCAGGTCTGGGTTCCGCGCCCCGGGGCCCCCGGCGCGGCAAGCATGGCCCGGGCGGCACGTGCAGGGGAGAGAGCCTCGCGTCCAGGGGAAGCCCCCGGGCCTGCGGGGCGGGGCCTACCTGGGCAGGTGGCCGGGCAGCGCCGCGGGTCGCATGAGGGTCTCGGGCCCCGCGCACCCAACCCCGCCACCCTCGGCCGGCGCCCCCGGGCGGCCGTGACTCAGCGACCAGGTAGCCCCGGCCCCGCGCCCCGGTCCCCGTCCCAGCCGCGGCCCGGGCCCCGCTGCCCCACCGCCCCTCACCTGGCGTCGCGCGGAGAGCGCGGGCGCGCGGCGGCTCCTCGCGGGCACGCGCTGTCCTCGCGCCGGCGCTCACTCTCGCGCTTCCCTCGGCCGCCGCCGCCGCCGCCGCCGCCTGGCGCTCGGGCTCCGACTTCGCGAAGAACAACAAGTCCCCCCCCGCCGCCCGCCGCCACCGCGCCCGCCCGCCCGGCTCCCCAGCATCTGACACCGCTTCCGGGATCCGCGGCGAGCGCGTCACGCCGCCCTGCCCCCCTGGCCACGCCCCCTCCCCGCCCCCGCGGCCACGCCCCCTGCCACGCCCTCCTCTCCCGCCCTGGGGGCCGCTGGCCCCGCGCGCACCTGCAATCCCCGGGCTTTGGGAGGCCCTGCGGGAAGATCTCTGGAGGCCGGGAGTTCAAGACCAGCCTGGGCAACATAGCGAAACCTCCCTTCCCCCATTCTCCGTCTTTACAAACATAAAAAACGTTAAGGCCAGCTGGGGACGTGGCTCATGCCTGTAATCCCAGCACTTTGAGAGGCCAAAGCAGGAGGATCGCTTGAGCCCAGGAGTTCCAGACCAGCCTGGACAACATAGTGAGACCCCATCTCCACAAAAAAATTACAAAAATTAGTCGGGCGTGGTGGTATGTGCCTGTAGCCCCAGTTACTCAGGAGGCTGAGGCAGGAGGCTGGCTTGAACCTGGAAGGTGGAGGCTGCCATGATTTCATCACTGCACTCTAGCCTGGGTGACAAGGTGAGACCCTGTCTCAAAAAAACAAAACAAAACAAGCAAACCAGCAATGTAAAAATGGAGATAAGCAGCTAATGATCACAGCCTCTGTGGGTGGGGCCAGCCCCCTTCTAAAGCCCCAGCTGGTGGTTGCCAGGGGATACAGCAGGCCCAGGATGGGGTTAGGGCACCACTGGCCCAAGGAGTCCTGTGAGGGATCCTCAGGTGGGGGCTGGCGCCTGAGGGAGCTGCCTCTGCTTCCTGTCACAGGTGGAGGACAGGCTGGAGAGGGGATCCGTCCGGAGCCCCTTGCCACTCTTCTGGGTCCCCAAGTCCCGCCCCTCTCTGAGCGCTGCAGGAAGAGCAGTTTCAGGCCTGGGCAACCAAGGGCCCCCCAGGGCACCCATGGCATCTGCCCAGGGTTCTGGGAAGCCTGTTTTCTCAGCTCAGGTGGGACTCAGGAGCCAGTGCAGGGAGGTCTGTGCATCTTCTGGGTATCGTCCTTATCACCGCGTGGCTGGGGATTTAGGCAGCAGCCCAGTGGCCTCTTGCTGTGGAGCACGGGGGCAGCTTCCCGGGCCATCTCTCACCCCCACTTGCGGGTTCTGCACTGGCCACCTGGGAGGCCCCTCTTTGCTGAGGCGCACACGGCCGTCTGGGGCAGCCAGCCACAGTGATGCCTGCAACCTGGCCACAGAAACAGGTGCCAAGAAATAACTCAGCAGCAGCAGTAGCGACAATGTCCCACGTCTCCAGGATGTTTGCAGAAAGACATCCCCCGGGGATGGGAAGGGTGCTTCCCTTGTCCCGGCCCACACTCTGCACTCGGGGTCCTGGGATGCACTGGGAGCCTCCTGAGAAGCTGTGGCCGTCTCCGCGGGACTCTTTACGTTACTCATGGTGTCACTCCTCTAACCCAAATGCATTCTTTCCATAGCAGGCTTTTGTTACTAATCACACACTTGTATTATCTTTTTAATTTTTTAATTTGTATTTATTTATTTCTGAGATGGAGTCTCGCTCTGTCGTCCAGGCTGGAGTGCAGTGGCACCATCTTGGCTCACTGCAGCCTCCGCCTCCCGGGTTCAAGTGATTCTCCTGCCTCAGCCCCCCGAGTAGCTGGGATCACAGGTGCCCACCACCACGTCTGGTTAAATTTTGTTTTTGTTGCTGTCGTTGTTGTTTTGAGACGGAGTCTCACTCTGTTGCCAGGCTGGAGTGCAGTAGCGCAATCTCGGATCACTGCCTCCCAGGTTTAAACAATTCTTCTGCCTCAGCCTCCTGAGTGGCTGGAACTACAGGTGCCTGCCACCACGCCTGGCTAATTTTTTTTTCTTTTTTTGTATTTTTAGTGGAGTTGGGGTTTCACCGTGTTAGCCAGGATGGTCTCGATCTCCTGACCTTGTGATCTGCCTGTCTCGGCCTCCCAAAGTGCCGGGATTACAGGCATGAGCCACCGCGCGGCCAATTTTTGTATTTTTAATAGAGATGGGGTTCCATCATGTTGGCCAGGCTGGTCTCGAAATCGTGGCCTCAAGTGATCCACCTGCCTCAGCCTCCCAAAGTGCTGGGATTACAGGTGTGAGCCACCACACCAGCTGATTTTTGTATTTTTAGTAGAGACGGTTTCACCATGTTGGCCAGGCTGGTCTCTAACCCCTGACCTCAGGTGATCCACCCGCCTCGGCCTCCCAAAGTGCTAGGATTACAGGCGCGAGCCACTGCACCCAGCCTAATTTTTAAAATTTTGAATTATTTATTTATTTATTTATTTATTTGTTTTATGAGATAGCATCTCACTCTGTCGCCCATACTGGAGTTCATTGGTGCAATCACAGTTCCCTGCAGCCTCCACTTCCCAGGTTCAAGTGGTCCTCCCACCTCAGCCTCCTAAGTAGCTGGGACCAAGGGCTGGTGCTACCGTGCCCAGCTAATTTTCTTTGATTTTTTTGTAGAGACAGGATCTTGCTCTGTTGCCTAGGCTGGTCTTGAACTCCTGGGCTCAAGTGATCCTCCCGCCTCTTCCTCTCAAAGTGTTGGGATTACACACATGAGCCACTGTGTCTAGCCAAAGTTTACTTTTTATTGTGGTAAAGTAAACATCTCATAGAATTTACCATTTTAACCATTTTTTTTAAGTTAAAAAATATTTTTTCAGAGATAAGGTCTTGCTACGTTGATCAGGCTGGTCTTGAACTCCTGGCCTCAAGCAATCCTCCTGCCTCAGCCTCCCAAAGTGCTAGGATCACAGGTGTGATTAGATGATTAGGTTCGGCACAGTGGCCGTCACACTAGGCCAATTTAACCATTTTAAGTGTACAGTTCGGTGGCGTTAAGTACATTCACGTTGTGGTACAAACATTGCCACCATCCATCTCCAGAAATTTTTCATCATTTAGTAGTTCCTTTTGTAAAAAATGTTAAGTTCTGGCCGGGCAAGGTGGCTCACGCCTGTAATCCCAGCACTTTGGGAAGCTAAGGTGGGCAGATCACCTGAGGTCAGGAGTTCAAGACCAGCCTGACCAACATGGAGAAACCCTGTCTCTACTAAAAATACAAAATTAGCCGGGTGTGGTGGCACATGCCTGTAATCCCAGCACTTGGGGGGCTGAGGCGGGCAGATCACCTGAGGTCGGGAGTTCGAGACCAGCCTGACCAACATGGAGAACCCCATGTCTACTAAAAATACTAAATTAGCTGGGTGTGGAGATGCATGCCTGTAGTCCCAGCTACTCGGGAGCCTGAGGCAAGAGAACCACTTGAACCCAGGAGGCAGAGGCTGCAATGAGCCGAGATTGCACAATTGTACGCCAGCCTGGGAAACAAGAGCGAAACTCTGTCTCCAAAAAAAAGAAAAAGTGTGTGTGTGTGTGTGTGTGTGTGTGTGTGTTTTGAAACAGGATCTCATTCTGCCACCCAAGCTGGTGGGCAGTGGCACGATCCTGGCTCACCACAGCCCAGACCTCCTGGGCTCAAGTGATCCTCCTGCCTCAGCCTCCCAAGTAGCTGGGACTACAGGCATGCACCATCGTGCCCAGCTAATTTTTATATTTTTAAATAGAGATAGGGTCTCACTAGGCTGCTCAGGCTGTTCTTGAACTCCTGGGCTCAAGCAATCCATCTGCCTCAGCCTCCCAAAGAGCTGGGATTACAGGCATGAGCCACTGTGCCCAGCCTTGAAGAAAACATGCGTAACTTTCTTTGTAACTTCAGAGTGGGAAAAGGTTTCTCTAATCATGATTAAAAATCTATTTAGATTTTTTGTTTTATGGTATTTACCATAAAACAGATTCAAGGCAAAAATCCTCGCAAGTAAAGTCATAACACAAAGCACACACTAGGAAAAATACTTGCAACTCAGATCTACCAGGCAAAGGGCTCCTAAACATGCGTGAAAGCACACAACCAATAAAAGAAGGCAAAGGAGGTGAATAGATTGTCCACAGAAAAAGAAATGCACAGAACAAACACGTGAAAAGGTGTCCATAATCAGAGAAACGCACATCAGAGAAAGACATTGCAGTTCTGCTTCTCATCCAGGGGAATACCCAAATCAGACCTGGTGCCCCAGTGGCACGGCTCAGGGAGCGCGTCCTTGGACACATTGCTGGTAGAGGGGCCAGGCAGCGGAGCCCCAGGGCAGGAGTCTGGCCACACTGTCCGTGAGACCATGGCCCCGATTTGTGCTAGAACCCAGAAATCCCACTACTTCTTTCTCCTTCTCCTCCTCCTCCTCCTTCCTCTTCATCTTCTTCTTCTTCTGCCTCCTATTCCTCCTTTTTCTTTCTCCTCCTCCTCCCCCTCCTCCTTCTTCCTCTTCCTCCTCTTTTTCTTCTTTCTCCTCCCCCTTCTTCTCCTCCTCCTCCTCCCCTCCCCTCTTCTCCTTCTCCTCTCACTCCTCCTCCCTCTCCTTCTCCTCCTCCTCCTTTTTTCTTTTGAGACAAAGTCTCTCTCTTCTGCTCAGGCTGGAGTACAGTAGTGCAATCCTAGCTCACTGCAGTCTTGAACTTCCAGGCTCAAGTGATCCTCTCGCCTCAGCCTCCTGAGTAGCTGGGGCCACTGGTGTGTGCCACCACATCCAGCTAATTTTTATATTTTTTTCATAGAGACAGGGTCTCCCTATGTTGCCCAGGCTGGTCTTGAACTCCTGGGCTCAAACAATCTTCCTGCCTCGGCCTCCCAAAGTGCTGGGATTACAGGCGTGAGCTACGACACTCAGCCTCAGAAATCCCACTTCTAAAACTTGTGCCATTGATCTGTTTGTTCATGTGTGAAAGGGACAGGTGCAAGGATCACCGCGGTGACATCGACGGTCATTGTGACTGACTGAAAACAGCCAAGTTGCCATGGTTGAGGGACCAGCTAAGTCACTTAGCACAGCCACACAGTGGAGTACTATGCAGCTGTGAAAAAGAAAGCAGAAGCCCTCTGCGTGCTGATTTGGAAGGTCTTCTGCGGTACATTGTTAATGAAAAAGCAAGGTGCGGAACTGGTGTATAACATGCTACCTTGAGTGTTAAGAAAGGGCAGGAGAGAAAAACAGATTCGTGTTTGCACCGGTACAAGGAAGACTACAAGGATAAACAAGAAGCTAATAGAGGCCGGGCACAGTGGCTCATGCCTGTAATCCCAGCACTTTGAGAGGCCAAGGCAGGAGGATTGCTTGGGGTTAGGAGTTCAACACCAGACTAGGCAACATGGCAAGACCCCATATCTATAAAAAATTTTAAAATTAGCCAGACATAGTGGCACGTGCTTGTAGTCCTAGCTGCTTGGGAGGCTGAGGTGTGAGGATTGCTTGAGCCCAGGAGTTCAAGACCAGCCTGGGCAACAGAGCAAGACCCTGTCTCTACAAAATATGAAATAGCTAGGCTCATGCCTGTAATCCCAGCACTTCGGGAGGCTGAGGCAGGCAGATCACTTGAGCTCAGGTGTTCAAGACCAGCCTGGCCAACATGGTGAAACCTGTCTCTACTAAAAATATGAAAAACTAGCCAGTCGTGGTGGCAGGCACCTCTAATCCCAGCTAATCAGAACGCTGAGGCAGGAGAATCACTTGAACCCAGGAGGAGGTTGCAATGAGCTGAGATCGCACAATTGCACTCCAGCCTGGGCGATAGAGTAAGACTCGGTCTCAAAAACATAAAAAAAAAAATTAGGGCCCTGTGGTGTGCACCTGTAGTCCTAGCTACTCAAGAGGCTGAGGTGGGAGGATCACTTGAACCCAGGAGTATGAGGCTGCAGCGAGCTAAGATTGTGCCATTACACTCCAGTCTGGGCAAGAGAGTGAGACCCTGTCTCTAAAAAGTAAAAAAAAAAAAAAAAGCCAGTAGAAACAGGTGCCTTTGGCGGGTGGACGGGGCAGGGTGAGAAACCAGACTTCTCTGGAAAACCCGTTTTATGTTCTTTTGGCTGCCGTCAGGCCACATATTCAAAACTATACAATTAAATGGAAAGTGAGATAGAGGAAGGAATGCCTGCCTCGTGGGGTGGTTGTATGGGTTCAGGTTCTAAGGGGCCGTGCAGACCTTTGCCCCGTGCCTTGGTGAATGTCCCTGTTATTACGGCTTTATGGCAGAGGCAGCCTTAGTTACGCCCAGATAGGCTGTCCCTGTTTGCCCTGGGAAAAGCTGTGTGACAGCCAGGGCTCTGAGACTGGGGTACAGAGCGGGGCCTGCCTGGGGACCCCAGTGGTGCAGGGCTGGTTCTTGCAGGCAGATGAGTCCAATTGCACCATGAGCCCGGGGCGCCCCGAGAGGGGTGGGGTCCCTCCTACCCTCACTTCTTCCTGAGAGTTGGAGGTATGGAGGGTAACCGGGGGGACTCAGGTGGCCCTGGCTGAGGTTGGGGAAAGGAAGGGACACAGAGACCACCAGGATCAATTCTACTGCAGGGAGAAGACAGGCAGGAGCCCTGAGCATGGACTGTGGGAGGTGGCCCCAGCAGTTCTACCCTCAGGATGCCCACAGACTCTCCCCCAGGGACTCAGATCCCAGAAGAGTAGAGACTGGAGCCTGGAACAGGCTGGACTTCAGAACCCCCGGCCACATCCCACCCCCAGCTCGGGAAGTTCAGCGTGGCTCCCTGGGAGCTGAAGGGGGCCCAGTGTCTGCACCCCACGCCTCGGGAAGGGGCAGCCTCTGCAGAAAGGTGCTTGCTGATCGCCACACACATGATGCATGCTTCTTTGCAGGACGGCAGGGCTCAGCGGCGCCTGTCCATCTCCAGCACTCCCTGCCCCCGTGAGGAGGAGAGGGGATGTGACTCTCTCGGCAGAGGCAGGGCCACACCTTGACCTGGTCCGCCTGCACACTCAGGGCTGTCTTGGGTGCGGCTGGGTCAGTGCTGTGCCCTTGGAAAGCTCCACCTGAACAAAGGCCCTCCCAGGAGTGTGGGGGCCCCTGGCTGGGTCCCAGTGTTCAGGCTCCTCCCGGGAAGCAGTGATGGGCTGGGGCTGTTGGGATGGCAGGGGACCTCTGCCTGTGTGGGGAGCAGAGGGAAAAGGGGTCCCTGTGCATGTCAAATCTGGAAGAGGTACAAAGGGCCCCGGAGAGAGAGGAGGTGGGATCTGACTTCCCAATGCTTCACCACTTGCCCTGAGGGCACGGCTGCCACCCTTGAGCCTGCTCCTCATCCCTAAAATAGGAACAGGATCAACTTGAGGGCCAGACATGGGGAAGTTCTTTGTAAACTGCAAAGCGTTCTCAAATGAAAAGACCGGCTGGGCGCAATGGCTCACACCCAGGAGCTTAGGAGGCCGAGGTGAGCAGATCACGTGAGGTCAGGAGTTCGAGACCAGCCTGGCCAACATGGCGAAACTCCGACTCTACTAAAAATACAAAGATTAGCCGGGCGTGGTGGTGCGTGCCCCTGTAGTCCCAGCTACTCAGGAGACTGGGGTGGGAGGATCACAGGAGCACATGAAGTCAAGGCTGCAGTGAGCTACAATGGCGCCATTGCACTCCAGCCTGGGCGCTGGAACGAGACCCTGTCTCCAAAAAAAACACTCAAACCAAACAAAAACACAGTAGTTTCCACCCAGTGGTGACCTGGCCTCTGGGGGCCCCTCGGCCTGGACAGCTTCGTGCATCCTTGGTTGTCACGCTGGTGGTGGGGGAGGTGACCAAGTTTCTCTCCCGGAGCAAACCCCAATCAGGCTTCTCTGGCTCTGTCTTTGCTTTTTTTTTTTTTTTTTTTTTTTTTGAGACAGAGTCTCGCTCTGTCACCCAGGCTAGAGTGCAATGGCGTGATCTCAGCTCACTGCAAACTCTGCCTCCCAGGTTCAAGCGATACTCCTGCCTCAGCCTCCTGAGTAGCTGGGATTACAGGTGCCCAACACCACACCCAGCTAATTTTTTTCTATTTTTGGTAGAGACTGGGTTTCACCATGTTGGCCAGGCTGGTCTCAAACTCCTAACCTCAGGTGATCTACCCACCTTGGCCTCCCAAAGTGCTGGGATTACAGGCGTGAGCCACCACGCCTGGCCTAATTTTTTTGTTTTTTATTTTGTGTTGAGAAAGACAGGGTCTCATTCTATTGCCCAGGCTAAGGTGCAGCAGCGTGATCATCACTCACTGCAGCCTCGACCTCCTGAGCTCAAGCAATCCTCCCACCTCAGCCTCCCAAAGGCCTGGGATCACAGGCATCAGCCATGGCGCCTGGCTGCCTTCCCATTTTCCACAAGCATCATTGAATGATGTTTTCTTTTTCTCTAACAGGGAGTTGCTGCTGGCGTGGAGTAAATGGTAGCCAGGGAGGCTGGTCAACACCTGCGTGCACAGGACAGACCCACAGCAAAGAATCTTCCACCTACGGGCTGGGGTTGGGGCACCTGTTCCGGGGAAGCCCAAGTCCCTCTGTGACAGCCTTTCCCTCAAGCTCAGACAACAGCAAGAAGCAAGTTAAGAGCTGCCGAGGTTGAGTTGCTTTTGGGTGCTAGTCACTGGGTCAGGTATTCGACATTCCTCCATTAGACTCTTCTGAAGGGCCTGGCGAGACAGCCCATACGGTTCGGCTGTGTCCTCACCCAAATCTGGTCTTGAATTGTAGCTCCCATAATTTCCCCATGTTGTGGGAGGGACCCCGGGGGAGGTAATTGAATCACGGGGGTGGTTCCCCCATACTGTTCTCGTGGTAGTGAATAAATCTCATGAGATCTGATGGTTTTATCAGGGGAAACCCCTTGTGCCTGACTCTCATTCTCTCTCTTGTCTGCCACCACGTGAGATGTGCCTTTTGCCTTCCGCCATGATTGTAAGGCCTCCCCAGACATGTGAAACTGTGAGTTTATTAAACTTCTTTTTCTTTATAAATTATCCAGACTCAGATATGTCTTTTTTTTTTTTTTTTTTTTTTTTGAGATGGAGTCTCGCTCTGTCGCCCAGGCTGGACTGCAGTGGCACAATCTCGGCTCACCTCCCGAGTTCAAGTGATTCTCCTGCCTCAGCCTCCCGAGTAGCTGGGATTACAGGCACCTGCCACCACGCCCGGCTAATTTTTGTATTTGTAGTAGAGACGGGGCTTCATGATGTTGGCCAGGCTGGTCTCGAACTCCTGACCTCAAGTGATCCACCTGCCTCAGCCTCCCAAAGTGCTGGGATTACAGGCATGAGCCACTGTGTCCAACCAGGGCATGTCTTTTTCAGCAGCATGAGAATGAACTAATACAACAGCTTTGTGGTCTCCCAGGAGGACCAGAGAGCCAGGACCGTGGCCTGTAGACGTGCGTGCAGGTGAAATCAGGCTTGTCCTAGCCTTGTTCATAATCGCCCCAGACAGAAACCACCCAGGTGTCCGCCACCCGGGAGACATGCCTCATTCCCGGACGTTTGTGGTCCACAGCCTGGGCAATAGCCACGTCACCTTTCATGATGTCACACGTGGCATTTTCCAGAGAGGGCTGTAGCAATCTCTCCCGTCCTCATGTTCTCGTTACAGTGACCTCACCACTCTTCCAGCAAGAGGCCGAGTGGGGCCCTCACCCCGTAAACCTGGGCCAACTTACGACAGCCTTGGCCAGCAGGGGACAATGAAGGTGATGTCATGGGACGTCCAAGGTTGGGTCTGTAAAAGGCAATTGTTTGTTTTTTCAAAACACCAACTGCATTAGTCAGAGGTCTCCAGAAAAACAGACGCAAGAGGACGTAGAGAGAGGGATGTGAGGAGATGTATTATGATGAATCGCTTCACGCAGTCCGTCTGCAACCCGGAGATCTCAGAACACTGCTGGTGAAACTCACCTGTGCCTAAAGCCCTGGGAGCCATGGGAGGCGATGGTGGAAATCCCAGTCTGAGGATGAAGGCCCAAGGGGGAACTGGGGAAAGTCTCAGATCCAGAGGCCTGAGAACCAGCAGCTCTCATGCCCAAGGGCAGGAGAAAGAGAGAGAGAGAATTCAGCCTTCCTCCACCTTCTGTTCCAGTTGGACCCTCCGTGGATCGGATGTTACCTGCTCTCACTGGGGACGGGGGGCGCCTCTTCACTGGGTCCACTGATCTAGTGTTGATCTCTTCCAGAGACATCCTCATGGACACACCAAGAAAGAAGGTTTTAGGCCGGGTGCAGTGGCTAATGCCTGTAATCCCAGCACTTTGGGAGGCTGAGGCAGAAGGAGAGCTTGAGCCTGGGAAGTCAAGACCAAGCTGGGCAACACAATGAGACCCCATCTCTAAAAAAGTATCAAAACATGGCCGGGCGCGGTGGCTCACGCCTGTAATCCCAGCATTTGGGAGGCTGACGCAGGCAGATCATTTGAAGTCAGGAGTTCGAGACCAGCCTGGCCAACATGGTAAAACCAACTATACAAAGAATACAAAAATTAGCCTGGCGTGGTGGTGTGCACCTGTAACCCCAGCTACTCGGGAGGCTGAGAGAGGAGAATCGCTTGAACCGGGGAGGCAGAGGTTGCAGTGTGCCACGATTGTGCCACTGCACTCCAATCTGGGTGATAGAGTGAGACTCCATCTCAATAATAAAAAAAAAGTATTAAAAAAATTAGCTGGGCATGGTGGTGCAGGCCTGTGGTCCCAGCTACTCAAGAGGCCAAAGTAGAAGGATTGCTTGAGCCCAGGAGGTCGAGGCTGCAGTGAGCTATGATTGTACCACTGCACTCCAACCTGGGCAACAGAGCAAGACCCTATCTCAAAAAAAAAAAAACAAAAAAAAACCTGTTACGCCATCTGTCTGCCATTCCTTAGCCCTGTCAAGTTGACATAAAATTAACCATGACAAGCTAACACCAACTGGTGTCCCACGAGTCACTACTTGGAGTTAGTGTGGAACCCACAGGTTAAGGACTTGGTCCCCCCACACTATCCTCACTGTAGCTGCCAGCCACAGAAGGGGTCCCCAGAATACTAGATAGCTTCAGGATGGGGTCTGGGGGCCTTCACTTGGCTGAGGACAAACATGGGCCTTCCCATGACCTCCCCACTCATTATCCAGTGTGATAATTCGCTATCACAGGACAACTCATGGATTGTGAGTTATGATTAGAGTTTAATATAAGGGGTACACTCAGGACTAGCCATGTGGACTTACCACATAAGGCAGGGAAGTGGGACACACAGGCACCCACGCCCTCTCCAGGAGCTTCGCCTACTGGCACGAGGATACAGCTCAGAAGCTCCCTGAGCGGCTGGGTGCGGTGGCTCACACCTGTAATTCCAGCGCTTTGGGAGGCTGAGATGAGTGGATCGCTTGAACCCAGGAGCACCGTGCACCTGGAAGGCCAGCCTGGGCAACGTGATGAAAACCTCATCTCTATAAAAAATACAAAAATTAGCCAGATGTGGTGGTGCGCACCTGTGGTCTCAGCTACTCTGGAGGCTGAGGCACGAGAATTGCTTGAACCTGGGTGGTAGAGGTTGCAGTGAGCTGAGATCCCACCACTGCACTCCAGCCTCAGTGACAGAGTGAGACTCTGTCTCAAAAAAAAAGAAAAGAAAAGAGAAAAGAAACTCCCTGAGCCCTGAGCCCTGTGGTTCTGAGTTCAGTATCCAGGTCTCATGACATACGCATGCTTGGTTAAACCACTGGCCATTGTGATTTAACTCTATCTCCAGCTCCCCCTCCCCGGAGTTCAGGAGTGGGTAGGTGGAATAGAGTGAAGGTTCCAACTCAGTAATCACATGGCGACTAGGTACGGTGGCTCTCACCTGCAATCCCAGCACTTTGGGAGGCCCAGGAGGGAGGATTGCTTCAGGCCAGGAGTTCGAGACCAGCCAAGGCGACCTAGCAAGACTCCATCTCTACAAAAAACAAAACGAAACAATAAAACATTAGGGGCTGGGCACTGTAATCCAAGCACTTTGGGAGGCCGAGGCAGGTGGATCTCCTGAGGTCAGGAGTTCGAGACCAGCCTGGCCAACATGGCGAAACCCTGTCTCTACTAAAAATACAAAAATTAGCCGGGCGTGGTGGCATGCGCCTGTAATCCCAGCTACTCAGGAGGCTGAGGCAGGAGAATCTCTTGAACCTGGGTGGTGGAGGTTGCAGTGAGCTGAGATCACGCCATTGTACTCCAGCCTGGGCAACAAGAGTGAAACTCCATCTCAAAAACAAAACAAAACAAAGCCAGGGCAGTGTGGTGGTGCATACCTGTGGTACCAGCTGCTTGGGAGGCTGAGGCGGGAATGTGCTGTACTTGAGCTGAGGAGTTCGAGGCTGCAGTGAGCCACGATTACGCAGCCTGGGCGACAAAGCCAGACCCTGTCTCTATTTAAAATAAGAACAGGCCGGGCAGGGTGGCTCAAGCCTGTAATCCCAGCACTTTGGGAGGCCGAGGTGGGCGGATCACGAGGTCAGGAGATCGAGACCATCCTGGCTAACACGGTGAAACCCCGTTTCTACTAAAAATACAAAAAATTAGCCGGGCGTGGTGGCGGGCACCTGTAGTCCCAGCTACTCGGGAGGCTGAGGCAGGAGAATGGCGTGAACCCGGAGGCAGAGCTTGCAGTTAGCCGGGATCGCGCCACTGCACTCCAGCCTGGGTGACAGAGCGAGACTCCATCTCAAAAAATAAATAAATAAAATAAAATAAAATAAGAACAATAATCATACGATTGGTTCCTTTGGGTACCAGCCCCTGTCCTGGAGCCATCTGGGACCTCACCCTAAGCCACCTCATTAGCAGAAACTCAGATAGGTGGCTTGTTATAACAAAAGACACTCCTGCCACTCAGAAAATTCCTGGTGCCAGGAACCCAGAACAAAAACCTTATCTATCTATAAAGATACACATTTTTTAATAGAGATGGGGTCTTGCTATGCTGCCCAGGCTGGTCTCAAATTCCTGGGCTCAAGTGATTCCCCCACCTCAGCCTCCCAAAATGCTGGGGTTACAGGTGCAACCCACTGCACCTGGCTCGTTTTTTTTTTTTTTTTTTTTTTCAGACAGCGTCTCACTGTCACCCAGGCTGGAGTGCAATGGCATTATCTCGGCTCACTGCAACCTCTGACTCCGGGGTTCAAGCGATTCTCCTGCCTCAGCCTCCCGAGTAGCTGGGACTATAGATGCATGCCACCACACCCGGCTAATTTTTGTATTTTTAGTAGAGACAGGGTTTCACTATGTTGACCAGCCTGGTCTTGAACTCCTGACCTCGTGATCCGCCCGCCTAGTCCTCCCAAAGTGCTGGGATTACAGACGTGAGCCACCACGCCCAGCCCCCTGGTGCTGGGATTACAGGTGTGAGCCACCGCACCCAGCCTGTATTTTTTATTATGCTGCGTTATACGGAAATATGGTTCACTGTCCCCAGGGCCTCTTCCCCTTGGAAGCAAGAGCACCATGTGGTAAGGACACCCACGCCATCTGTAGACCCTCCTTGTCAGGTCCCAGCCTGTAGCTGGCATTAAGCAGGAATGCTGAGGCGGGAAGCCGGTGAGATGCACCAGCCCCAGCCATGTCATCTGCACCTGCAGGACAGAAGTCCCCGGGGTAAGAACCCCCCTCTCACCCAGTCAAGCCAGAACCACGAGAGGTCGTGGCGAATGGCCATTGTAAATAACCCTTACGATGACGAACGCTTATTTGCACTTGGAGTCAGAACTCCTGGAGAGCTTGCCCTCTTCTCCCTATGCTGGTGGTTCCCCAGCCTGGGAATGTCACACTGCACCAACCCAACCTGGAAAGCTCTGTCTCTGACTGTAATGTCTGAGCCAAAAGTCAGGACACATGATCTGGTGTGAGTTTGTTGTGGCACGACTCAGTGAAAAAAATGCCATCTGGGAACTGCGATAGGACATGGGTTGGAATTTCTGGGACATGTATTGGCTTTTTTTTTTTTTTTTTTTAAAGGAAAGTTCGGCCGGGCACGGTGGCTCACGCCTGTAATCCCAGCACTTTGGGAGGCCAAGGCAGGTGTATCATGAGGTCAGGAGATCGAGACCATCCTGCCTAACACGGTGAAACCCTGTCTCTACTAAAAATACAAAAATTAGCCGGGCGTGGTGGCGGGCGCCTGTAGTCCCAGCTACTCAAGAGACTGAGGCCGGAGAATGGCGTGAACCCGGGAGGCGGAGCCTGCAGTGAGCGGAGATTGCGCCACTGCACTCCAGCCTGGGTGACAGAGCGAGACTCCGTCTCTAAATAAATAAATAAATAAATAATAAAAATAAAGGAAAGTTCATGAGGTTATTTTTCCCCCTTTCCAACATAATGTCTTGGCTCATTGCAGAAAATCTGAACAATGCCCTGTACAATCCCCAGCAGTGTTGGGGAGATTTTGATGGTTTATGGGGACAGGGGACACAAGATAAAAAATCAGGACTGCCCTGGACAGGGCCAGCAGGATAAGGTCCTGGCTCAGGTGACTGTCCACCTCGCTCCTCCCAGCCTAGGAAGGGAGAGGGGAGGAGGCAGGGGCAGAGGGGCTGGAGCTCAGGTTCTCGGTCTCTGCCCTCCAGGAGAAGCGCTCTGCATGGCAGAAGGGAGCCTCCCCACACAGCCCCACTGTATGCTGGCTGTGACCTTCAGCTCTCCCAGCCCACGCCCTTGACCTCTGCCCTCCTGTCTCCACCATTGCTCACCAGTCACAAGGTGCCCCCGGAAGCTTCCATCACCACAAAAACAAACAAACAAACAAACAAACAAAGAGCCTAGGCCAGCTCACGCCTGTAATCCCCACACTTTGGGAGGCCGAGGAGAGCAGATCACTTGAGGTCAGGAGTTCAAGACCAGCCTGGCCATCATGGTGAAACCCCCGTCTCTACTAAAAATACAAAAATTAGCTGGGTGTGGTGGCGTGTGCCTGTAATACCAGCTATTTGGGAGGCTGAGGCAGGAGAAACACTTGAACCTGGGAGGCAGAGGTTGCAGTGAGCCGAGCATTACCGCACTCCAGCCTGGGCGATAAGAGCAAGACTCCACCTCAAAAAAAAAATTATATTAAAACAAACAAACAAACAAAAAAAACCCGTCAATGCCCCTCCAGGGCCTCAGCCTCTCCAGGGAGACAGTTGGAATGTGGGTGAGAAGCTGGCTGGGCCTGTGTGAGTCCCTGCTCCTCAGTTCCTTCCCACCATTGCACTGGTTCTCAAACTGCATTCCCCAGAACCCAGGGGGTTCCGTGTTGCTGAGCCCAGCAGGGGTTCCAGGCCCCTCCCCACACTCCAAGGGCACCCAGCTTCAATCTGCCCTGCACTTCGTGATTGACAAGAATATTCTGCATTGTCGTGATTTTTCTTTCTTTTCCTTCTCTTTTGGAGATAGGATCTCACTCTGTTGCCCAGGCTGGAGTGCAGTGGTGCAACTTCAACTCACTGCAGCCTCGACCTTCCAGGCTCAAGCAATCCGCCCACCTCAGCTCCCCTAGTAGCGGGGACTAGAGGTGCACACCACTACACCCAGCTAATTTAATTTTTGTATTATTATTATTATTTGTGTTTTTTTTTTTTTTTTTTTGGCAGAGATGGGGTTTTGCCATGTTGCCCAGGCTGGTCTCAAACTCTTGGGCTCAACGGATCCTCCTGCCTCGGCCTCCCAAAGTGCCGGGATGACAGACATGAGCCACTGTGCCTGGAGTTCATGACTTTTCGAAGATGGGGAAACCACAGCCAGAAAACTTTTCTAAACCACAGTTAGAAAAAGGCTGAGTGCGTTTATTTCCGCCCCCGGAGCCCACAGGTCGGCAGCCTGAACTCAGCCACGGGCCTGGCCAAACGCAGCGGCAAGCTTGGATCCTGGAGGGGTGGGAGCTCCGCGTGGGGGTCTTCAGAGTGAGGGCTGCGGAATCGCGGGACATCAGAGCAGCCTGCCTCTCACTGAACAGAAAGGGAAACTGAGGCTTAGAGAAGGGGTGCCCTGCTGAGAAGAGTGAGGGTTCCAGATGGGACCACAGTGTCTCCCAGCCCGGCCAGTCCTTTGCCCAGCACATCCAAGCCTGGGAGGCTGTCCTGTCACCAGCACCCACCTTTCCTCCTGGCAGTGAATTTGAGAGCTGGCACCTGCAGCCCAGGGCAGCCTTCTTTCTTTCTTTTTTTTTTTTGAGACGGAGTCTCGCTCTGTCGCCCAGGCTGGAGTACAATGGAGCGATCTCAGCTCACTGCAACCTCCGCCTCCAGGGTTCAAGCAATTCCCCTGCCTCAGCCTCCGGCCTCTGCAGTAGCTGGGACTACAGGTGCATGCTACCACGCCCAGCTAATTTTTTTATTTTATTTTTTATTTTAGTAGTAGAGACGAGGTTTCACCATGTTGGCTAGGATGGTCTTGATCTCCTGACCTCGTGATCCCAGGGCAGCTTTCTACGCCGCGTTTTCCTGGATGTCTGGGATGTCAGGGGTGAGGAACGGAAGGACTCAGGTCTCTCGGGGTCAGAGGCCACAGACCCCCTCCCTGCGCCGCAGTCTTCCTGCTCCCGCCTCCCGCTCCCCGTGACGGGGACTCATTTCCTCGTGAGCCTGCCGTTCTATTTTCAGACAATTGTTGGAAAGCACTTCCTAGTCCCCAGCCAGAAGCTGCCCCCCCACTCCACTCCCCCAGAGCTTCTGCTTGCTGGCAGGGTCTGCATAGGTTAGGAGGCTCACTGCCCAGTGGGTGCTGGAATATCAGCCCCAAAAGGGCTGCCTCAGGCCCAGGCCACCGGGGCGCCAGTCCGGCTGGGCACCAGCCCGCGAGGGGCCGCCTGCGACCTGCTGAGCTGCCAGTGGGTCCTGCTGCAGGGCACCTTCTTGGCAGAATCCAGCTCGAAACCTCCATATAAGAATGTCGTTTAGCAGAGAACAAAACCTCCACTGGTGCGTTGATGGGTTCCGAGCTGCCCCACGGGCATCGACGCCCTCATAACTGCTGACTCACGGCTTTGACGCTCGTCACCGCGCTGAGGAGCTTCCAGTGTGGATGAGGCAGTTTCTAAATTTAGTGGGCAGGGTGGTTGGGAGGTGGCCAGCCCCCTAGGCACCCTGTGGCCACTTGTCAATCAGAGGAACGCGGAATCTCTCAATCCCTGGCCCTGAGTGCCCACTCCCAGTGACCGTGGCAGCCGCCTGCCCAGCCGTGTGCCCGGGTACCCGACCAGGGTCAGGGCCGCTTCTCACCGAGGCCCCTCAGCAGCCCCAGGAGAGCGGGACTTCTGCTGCGTCCATTTTCTGGGTGGGTGAACTGAGGCCCAGAGAGGAAACCTGCCCGACAGCCAGTGAGCCGGCCGCCAGAACTCAACTCCAGATCAATCTCCCTGGGCCTTTTGTGCCACATGGCCCGAGGCCCTGGAGGCCAGACCCCATCCTGGGCGTGGGGCAGAGCCGTTCCCCATAGTTCTCTAAATTTCCTTACTTGCAAAATGTAAAAAAAAAAAAAGGTGCCTACAGCGGATACTGTGGGCGTGCGGCTTCCCCATGCAGGTGGCGCATGGGCCCGGCAGCGGCAGCCTGCGACGGTGAACAGCCCCTGGCTGCCTCTTCTCCAGAGAACGGCCTGGGCTGGGGGGCACCACCCTGCCAGAGCCTGACACACGCTCCCAGGGCAGCCCACAGCCTCGGGCAGGAGAGAGTTCCTGGTCAGGTGGAGGCTTCAACAGAAGCACCCCTTAGCCTGGCTTCTTCCTGCCCCATCCCTCCCTCCTTGCCAGTTTCCCTGTAAAGAATGAGGCCCAGGCGCGGTGGCTCATGCCTGTAATCCCAGCACTTTGGGAGGCTGAGGCCGGTGAATCACTTGGGGCCAGGAGTTTGAGACCAGCCTGGCCAATATGGTGAAACCCCACCTCTACTAAAATTACAAAAATTAGCCAGGTGTGGTGGTGCGCGGCTGTAGTCCCAGCTACTTGGGAGGTTGAGGTGGGAGAATCGTTTAAACCCAGGAGGCAGAGGTTGCGTGAGCCGAGATTGCACCGCTGCACTCCAGCCTGGGCCACAGGGTGAGACCTTGTCTCAAAAAAACAGGAATGGCACCTGGGCTGGGTGTGGTGGCTCACTCCTGTAATCCCAGCACTTTGGGAGGCCAAGACAGGTGGATCACTTAAGCCCAGGAGTTCAAGACCAGCCTGAGCGACATAGTGAGACGTTGACTCTACCAAAAAATACCAAGATTAGCCAGGCATGGTGGCACATGCCTGTAGTCCTAGTGGCTCAGGAGGCGGGGGTGGGAGGATCATGTGAGCCCAGGAGGTCAAGGCTGCAGTGAGCTGTGATATCCCATTGCACTCCAGCCTGGGCAACAGAGCCAGGGCCTGTCTCTAAATTTAAAAAAAGAGAACCAGGACCGCCATGTCACGGAGACCAAAGGCACAAAGCACTGGTGCTCTGTGTGGCCACAGGACCGGGCACTCCGGGGGGAGCCACTGGGGTCCTCAGAGTGGCGCCCGTTTCAGGGAAGTGCCTGGGGCTGTAGCAAGTGGAGAGGCGTGTGGACGGCGGGGAAGTGGAGTTGCAGAGACAAAGCTTGGGGCTCTGGGACTCAAAGTGGGGAGGCTGGGGGCTTGGACCCGGGAGGGAAACTGAGGCAGAGAGGGTCATGTTTGTGTTCTAGGAGACCCTGAGGGGCCCTGGGAGGGAGCCGACAAAGAAGGGGCTGTGAGTGCACATTCTGGGGAAGGGGCAATGGAAGCCGGAGGTTTGAGGTGTGGGCCCAGAGGACGGGGCGGGCAGACCCAGCAGGGGTGGTTTCCACCGCAGGAGGAGAGAAGAGAAGAGGGCCTGAGATCCGAAGCAGGTCACAGGAGACATTTTGGGGGTCTGGGCCTCCCAGAGTCCTTCCCCTTCCTCACGGCTCCCGAATCTCTTTGTCGGTTCACCTCTCTCCTGTGCAGCCTGGGGCTGGAACCCGGATTGGCCCTGCTCTTTGAAGCCAAAGGGTCTGAGCTCTTCCCCAGTAGACCAGGCTCCTAGCAGGGGCTAGCCTGGGGGTGGATTGGGAAGGAAGGCTTCAGGGAGGTTCAGGGAGGGGCCGGGGCTGCGCCCCCAGGATGGGGTCACTTGAGAAGAAGAGCCACAGGTTCCCCGCAAGGGCCCCTGTGTGTAACGAGAAGGCCAGGCCTGGCCTGCGCTGGGGACGCTTGGTCCAGGAAGGGAGGCTGGAGCCCCCGGTCTAGGCCCAGGCTGCACAGAGAGCAGCAGCTGCTTCCTGGCACGGGGCAGTTAAACCACACGCAGCTGCAGGCTGCCCACCGTGCCCGTCTCCCCTTGGGCCCGACCCGGGCCTCTGCTCCCCCTGCCCCCACCCTGCCAGCCGCCCCCAGCCTCTGGCGTTGGTGGGTCTTGGGGGGGCCGCAGTGGTGCCCTGGAGCCCAAACCTGCCACACCGATCAGGTCACGAGGTCGGGTCCTGCTGGGACAGGGTCACCTTTGGCACTCACTGCACTCTGGGGTCACAGCAAAGGGGACCCCGGGATGGTGGCAGTCAGAGGCTTGGGCTTGCCTGTCTGATGGCGTCCCTCCAGGCTGAGGCCCAGCTCTCCTAACAGCCGAGGCTTTTAGCACCGGCTTCCTCCCCGTGGGGAATTCAGAGTTATCACTTACCTGTCCACGGGCTCTCATTGAACATGGCAAGCCACCTGGACCCAGCAGGGAACTGGGCAGACCAGGCTCTGCTGCTGGCTCTGTCAGGCAGGAAGGCAGGGAAAAGACCAGCCAGGGGTGGGTGTGCACCTGTGGTCCCAGCTACTCAGGAGGCTGAGGCGGGAGGATCGCTTCAGCCCGGGAATTTGAGACTGCAGTAAACCATGATCCACTGCATTCCAGCTGGATAACAGAGCAAGACCCTGTTTCTAAAACATTTTTTTAAAAGACATGAAGGAAGGGCCAGGTGTGGTGGCTCATGCTTGTAATCCCAGCAGTTTTGGAGGTCGAGGTGGGTGGATCACCTGAGGTCAAGAGTTCAAGACCAGCCTGGCCAACATGGCAAAACCCCATCTCTACTAAAAACATAAAAATTAGCTGGGTGTGGCTGAACATGGTGGCTCACGCCTGTAACTCCAGCACTTTGGGAGGCCGAGGCAGGCAGATCACCTGAGGTCAGGGGTTTGAGACCAGCCTGGCCAACGTGGCGAAACCCCGTCTCTACTAAAAGTACAAAAATTAGCCAGGCATGGTGGCGGGTGCCTGTAATCCCAGCTCCTGGCGGGGTCTGAGGCAGAACTGCTTGAACCCAGGAGGTGGAGGTTGCAATGGGCAGAGATCACGCCACTGCACTCCAGCCTGGGCAACAGAGCAAGACTCTCAAAAAAAAAAAAAAATAGCCAGGCGTGGTGGCAGGTGCCTGTAATCCCAGCTACTCAGGAGGCTGACGCAGGAGAATCGCTTGAACCCCAGAGGCGGAGTTTGCAGTGACCTGAGATTGAACCACTGCACTCCAGCCTGGGTGACAGAACGGGACTCCATCTCAAAAAAAAAAAAAAAAAAAAAAAAGACATGAAGGTGACATCCAGGTGCAGGGGGCTGGGGCATCAGTGACGGACCAGAGAAGGAGGCCACTTGAGCAAAGACCAGAATGGGGTGGACAGGGAGTCCCAGGACCAGCTGGGGGACTTCTGGGCACATGGAACAGTGCATGGAAAGGCAGGCACCTTCCGGAAACAGTGAGAAGGCTGAGGTGTGGGGTGGGGTGGCATCGGGGGAGGCAAGAGGGAGATGCAGACCCTACAGGACGCAGCAGTCCTCAGCGTGGGGCTGGGATGGGGCGAACAGTGGCCTCATAGCCCACGTCCGCCGGAGCCACAGGATGGGAGCCTATTTGCAAACAAGGTCTTTGCAGATATAATTATTTTATTTTATTTTTTTTGAGATGGAGTCTTGCTCTGTCGCCCAGGCTGGAGTGCAATGGTGTGATCTTGGCTCACTGCAGCCTCTACCTCCCAGGTTTAAGCGATTCTTGTGCCTCAGCCTCCTGAGTAGCTGGGATTACAGGTGCGTGCCACCAGGCCTGGATAATTTATTTTATTTATTTATTTTTTTTGAGACGGAGTCTCGCTCTGTCGCCCAGGCTGGAGTGCAGTGGCGTGATCTCGGCTCACTGCAAACTCCGCCTCCCGGGTTCACGCCATTCTCCTGCCTCAGCCTCCCGAGTAGCTGGGACTACAGGCGCCCGCCACCGTGCCCAGCTATTTTTTTGTATTTTTAGTACAGACAGGGTTTCACCGTGTTATCCAGGATGGTCTCGATCTCCTGACCTCATGATCTGCCCGCCTCGGCCTCCCAAAGTGCTGGGATTACAGGCGTGAGCCACCGCGCCCGGCCCTGGATAATTTTTTTCTATTTTTAGTAGAGGCAGGGTTTCGCCATGTTGGCCAGGCTCGAACTCCTGACCTCAGGCAATCCGCCCGCCTCAACCTCCCCAAGTGCTGGGTTGACAGGCGTGAGCCACCACACAGGCCTAATGAAGGTAAAGATCTTGAGATGAGATCATCCTGGATCTGGATGGGCCCTAAATCCCTTGACAGGTGTCCTCACGAGGCACAGAGACACAGAGAGAAGACGGCCACATGGAGACAGAGGCAGAGGCTGGAGGGATGTGGCCACGAGCCGAGGACCCCTGGAGTCCCCAGGAGCTGGTCAAGGTAGGCAGGGTCCTCCCCTAGAGCCCTTGGAGGGAGGCAGCCCTGCCCACACTTTGACTTCAGACTTCTGGGCTCCAGAACTGCAAGAGAGGACATTTCTGTGGCTTTAAGCCACCAAGTCTGTGGTGTTTTGTAAGAGCTGCTGTGGGAAACAACCACAGGTGTTTGTTTTACTGTTTGGGCAATAAGCAGAGTCTTTGCAGAATTCTGAGCAGGGGAGGAACATTAGATTATATCTTTTTTTTTTTTTGAGATGGACTCTCGCTCTGTTGGCCAGACTGGAGTGCAGTGGCACGATCTTGGCTCACTGCCACCTCCACCTGCTGGGTTCAAGTGATTCTCCTGCCTCAGCCTCCCAAGTAGCTGGGACTAAAGTCGCCCGCCACCACGCCCAGCTAATTTTTGTATTTTTAGTAGAGATGGGGTTCACCATGTTGGCCAAGTTGGTCTCAAACTCTTGACCTCAGGTGATCCGCCTGCCTCAGCCTCCCAAAGTGCTGGGATTAAAAGCCATGGCGCCTGGCCTAAAAATTAAATTTCTAATAATTTTTTTTTTTTTTTGAGATGCAGTCTCACTCTTGTTGCCCAGGCTGGAGGGCAATGGCATGATCTTGGTTCACTGCAACCTCTGCCTCCCAGGTTCAAGTGATTCTCCTAACTCGTCCTCCCAAGTAGCTGGGATTACAGGCGTCTGCTACCACGCCTGGCTAATTTTTGTATTTTTGTAGAGACTGGGTTTCACCATGTTGGCCAGGCTGGTCTTGAACTCCTGACCTCAGGTGATCTGCCCGCCTTGGCCTCCCAAAGTGCTGGGATTACAGGCGTGAGCCATCGCGCCCAGCCGTAAAAAATATTTTTAAAAAGTGAGCAAACAATTTGAACAGACACCAATAATGCAGATACACAGCTGACAAAAAGATGAGAAAACGCTCATCATTACTCATCGGGGAGACGCCGATGAAGAGCACAGGGCAGACGCTGCACACCCCCCAGGATGACGGAACGCCCACGGTCCTGCCTGGGCCATCAGCGGAGAAGCCATCATTGGAATCTGGAATCCATCCAGCGGGTGCCACTCAGCAGCCGACAGAAGCCACCGGTGCACGCAGTGCCAGGGTGAGTCTCAGAATAATGACGCCAGGCTGGACGCGGTGGCTCACGCCTGTAATCCCAGCACTTTGGGAGGCTGAGGCAGGTGGATCACGAGGTCAGGAGATCAAGACCATCGTGGCTAACATGGTGAAACCCCGTCTCTACTAAAAATACGAAAAAAAAAAAAAAATTAGGCTGGGCGCTGTGACTCACGCCTGTAATCCCAGCACTTTGGGAGGCCGAGGCGGCCCAATCACAAGGTCAGGAGATCAAGACCATCCTGGCTAACAAGGTGAAACCCCGTCTCTACTACAAAATACAAAAAAAATTAGCTGGGCGTGGTGGCAGTTGCCTGTAGTCCCAGCTACTCGGGAGGCTGAGGGAGGAGAATGGTGTGAACCCGGAGGCGGAGCTTGCAGTGAGCTGATATCGCACCACTGCACTCCAGCCTGAGCGACAGAACGAGTGCAGCCGGCCAGGGAGCATGCCCCGTGTGCTTTCATTCACACAGACTCCAGGAGAGCAAACAGCACCTCTCCAGGGACAGAAAGTGGCGCCCTGGCGGCCTGGGGACAAGGCAGGGGTGGTTTGGGAATGTTCGTTATAGGGTTGAAAGGGATGGCGGATGGGAACCACAGGTGCGTGGGAATGTCAACACGCATCAGCGTGCACCCTTTACACACCTGCAGTTTATCAGACGTCAATCATAACTCAAAAAAGCTGTTTTCAAAAAGAGGCAGGGAGAGGGAGGAGGAAGGCAAAGAGGTAGAGGAGTGGGAGGAAGAGGAAAAGGGGAAGGAGGAGGAGGAAAAAGAGAAGAGGGAGGAGGAGGTGGTCAAGGTTGACTCCTGAGTTTTTGCAGGAGGAGGAGCAGGAGGAGAAAGAGAAGAGTGAGGAAGTGGTCAAGGTTGACTCTTGAGTTTTTAGAGAAGGAGGAGGAGGAGGAGGAGGAGAAGGAGGAGGAGGAGGAGGGGGAGGAGGAGGAGGAGAAGGAGGAGGAGGAGGAGGAGAAGAGGAGGAGGAGGTGAAGGAGAAGGAGGAGGGAGGAGGGAGGAGGGAGGAGGGGAGGAGGAGGGAAGGAGGAGAGGAAGGAGGGAGGAGGAGGGGAGGGGGAGGAGGAAGGAGGAGGGGGAGGGAGGAGGAGGGGGAGGGGAGGGAGGAGGAGGGGGAGGGGGAGGAGGGGGAGGGGGGAGGAGGAGGAGGGAGGAGGGAGGAGGGGGAGGGGGAGGAGAATGAGGAGTTGGAGGTGAAGGAGGAGGGGGAGGGAGGAGGGGAGGAGGGAGGGAGGGGGAGGGGGAGGGGGAGGGGGAGGAGGGGGAGGAGGAGGAGGAGGGAGGGGAGGGAAGGAGGAGGAGGAGGTGAAGGAGAGGAGGAGGAGGGGGAGGGGGAGGGAGGGGGAGGGGGAGGGAGGAGGAGGGGAGGGGGAGGAGGAGGAGGGGGAGGGGGAGGAGGCGGTCAAAGTTGACCCTGAGGTTCTGGCCTGGGCCAGGGTGAGGGCATTTGCCGAAGGCACAGGCCTCGCATGCAGGGGCGGCGATGCTGGTCAGAGGATGAGGAGAGGCAGGTGGCTGGGCAGGGGAAGCTCCGTGCAGGCTGCTCCTATTCAGGTGACAGGAGGAGGAAGCATTACCCCATCGATCTCCCCTTAGAGAGTTACCCTGAGGGACAGATTGAGAAACGGTGGAGGGACGAAGCTGCACAGCCCTCGCCTGACCGGCCTCTGCTCCCATGGGCCCCACCGATGTCTCCTTCCGGACTCGCTGCCCACACAGCGCAGGGTGCAGGGCCCTGGAGCCCTTGGGGTCATGCGGGGACCCGGCTGATACCCGCAGCAGTGGGACGAGACCGCGGCTCGTCACAGAGCAGTTCTCAGGCTGCAGCCTGAGGCCATGAGCCTCACTGAGGCCGTGGTCGAACAGCCACACCCAACTTCAGGGACACAGGAGGACCATCTCTCTGCCTTGCCGTCCCTGGATGGGGAGATGGGACACACTGGGCAGGCGGCGCTCAGGACTCCCTTGGTGGCGAGGCAGGGTTGAGTCAGTGCCCTGCTGGGAACGGATCTCCAAGATGTGGTTAAGTGGCAAAAGCCAGGTGCAGAAAAGAGGAGCCGTGCGCTACCTGCAGGGTGACGAGGCAGAGGGAGGCACATGGGTGGCTGCCTGAATGCACGCGGACAAGCCAGGAAGATGGACACGAATCAGAACACAGGCTGACTCCAGGGGAGGGGCCAGCTGCTCAGGGGTCGCGGGAGACCTTCCACCCTTTGACTAGATGATTCCCCCGCCCTTTTTTTTTTTTTTTTTTTTTTTGACAGGGTTTCGCTCTGTCGCCCAGGCTGGAGTGTAGTGGCACCATCATAGCTCACTGCAGCCTTGACCTCCCGGGCTGAAGAGATCCTCTTACCTCAGCCTCCTGAGTAGCTGGGATGGTAGGCATGCACCACCATGCCTGGCTAATTTAGTTTTGATTTTTTTTGTAGAGATAGGGTCTCACTATGTTGCCCAGGCTGGTCTCAGACTCCTTAGGTTCAAGTGGTCCTCCCACTTTGGCCTCCCAAAGGGCTGGGATTAGAGGTTCATGCCACCATGCCCAGCTGATTTTTATTTTTTTGTAGAGATGGGGGTCTTGCTATGTTGCCCAGGCTGGTCTCGAACTCAACCAATCCCCCAAAGTGCTGAGATTACAGGCATGAGCATCACACCTGGCAACTGTATGATCTTTTGTGTCTTTTGATTTTTGTTCCCATCAGTGTTTCTATTTAAAAAGAAAAAAAGGTAGGGGGGCAGGGCGGGCGCAGTAATCCCAGCACTTTGGGAAGCCAAGGCGGGCGGACCACCTGAGGTCAGGAGTTCGAGACCAGCCTAGCCAACATGGTGAAACCCCGTCTCTTCTAAAAACACAAAAAAATTAGCCAGACGTGGTGCCGGGCGCCTGTAATCCAAGCTACTCAGGCGACTGAGGCAGGAGCCGAGATCGCGCCACTGCACTCCAGCCTGGGCGACAGAGCGAGACTCCGTGTCAAAAAAAAAAAAAAGAAAAAAGAAAAGGGTGAACTTTGTGGAACACGAGTTCTAGCTCAATAAAGCTATTATTATTATTATTATTATTTGAGACAGTGTCTCTCCCAGGGGCCCCCCGTGCTGCGCCCCCTCGCCAGTGCCTGCGCCCCGGCCGCCCCCGCCCTCTGGGACGTGCAGAACCTGCCACTTGACGCATCCGCGGATCCCTGACGCCACCCCTCCCCGCCGTGCGTCCTGGAGTATGTCCCTTCGCAACGCCAGCAGCACCTGTGCATGGAGAGGCCGGCGCCAGCCCCGCGCCGCGGACCCACCTGGACCGGACCACGTGCACGCGGCGCCGGCCAGCCCGCCTCCCGCCGCCAGGGGGCGCTGCAGGCATCAGGCCGGCGCCGAGGGCCTCTCGCACCTCCCCGTGGGCCCGCTTCCCGCCGCACTGTTTTCCTTCCGGTTGTTCCGGAAGTCGGGTCCTCGAGTGCGAAGAAATCGGTTTCCGATTCCGGGGTGGCCGGGTGGCGGCGGCGGGGCTCCGGTCGCGATGGGCCAGAGGTAAGTGAGCCGCGGCCTTGGCGCTTCCTCATTGCCGGGCGAGTGCCTGGTTCTCCCGGCTACCCCGCCCGGCCTCGGGGCCGTCCCTCCTGGTTCTGCCGCCTCCAGCCCGGCGTCCGCGCCGCCTGCTGCCGCCCGACAGAGCCGCTCCCGGGCGGCTGGGAGGCGGGGTCCCTGCAGCTCCTGCAGCATTGCCCCGCCGGGCGGGCGCGGGACCACTGTCCCCGCGTCCCAGGCCCAAGCCCCATGCGGTAAGGAAGCGAATGAGCGAGCGAACGAGCGAATGAATGAATGAATGAGCGCACGCTGGCTCCTCCGCAGGTGACGCCGCAGCCGCCTGGAGCCGCGAGGGACGGGGCAGGATGAACCGGGCCAAGCCCACCACGGTGCGCAGGCCCAGCGCCGCGGCCAAACCCTCAGGTGCGTCTCCCTCCCCGCTCTGCAGCCCGGGGGTCTTTGGGGATCTCAGCTGCTTCGGATCCTGCGTTGGGCTTGGTTGTTCCGCAGCCGCGGCTGTTCCCAGGAATTCGATCTGGAAACACTGCTCTCGGTCCTCAGCGGCTCTGAGAGTCCCTGGGAGGCTTGGAACAGTGGCGGCTTCCTTCGGGACCATGGTGATCTCTTTTCAGGCTAAGCTGCAAGGCGGCCGACAGTAGTGGAAGGGTCTCCCCAGCCAGGAGGCAGGAGGCAGCACAGTGTAGCGTAGCACGGGGTCTGCAGCCAGACTGTTGGCTCAGATCCTCCGGACTTTGCCACTTGCCTGCTGTGTGACGCTGGGCACATCGCTTAACCTGTCTGTGTTCTTTTCTCCCCTGTAAAATTAGAGTAATAGCACCTCTTGCGGAAACTCGGGGCGGGAATAGGGTACTAAGCACACTGATTTGGATAGACCAGAGATGGCCTGGTTTGTGGTTAGCGCTATGTGACTGTCCACCATCACCTGTGCGTATCCTGCTGGTCCCAGCTCTGCTGTTGGCTGCTGAGTGAGCTCTGGCTTCTTCCTTGCCTCCTCTGACCCTTGTTTAATCCCCTCTGACATAACAGGAGGTTGGAGTCAGTCTTTTTCCACCTTGGGTATTGCCAATGTGCCCGGCTTTCTCTCTCCTTTCTCTGCAGGGCACCCTCCCCCGGGAGACTTCATTGCTCTGGGCTCAAAGGGTCAGGCCAATGAATCGAAAACGGCGTCCACTCTGCTGAAGCCAGCCCCTTCCGGCCTGCCTTCCGAGCGCAAGCGGGATGCGGCGGCTGCGTTGTCCAGTGCCTCTGCCCTCACCGGTCTCACCAAACGCCCCAAACTCTCCTCCACACCCCCGCTGAGTGCCCTGGGGCGCCTGGCTGAGGCTGCAGTGGCAGAAAAACGAGCCATTTCTCCGTCGATTAAAGAGCCATCTGTGGTGCCAATTGAAGGTAATGAGTCTGTGGATGTCCCCCGAGAACACCCCTCAGTGCATGCCATCCATCAGGTGTTCAGGGAAGGCCCCCTCCAGGCCTAGCGCTGCCCTTATGGCCGAGGTCCTCTGGGAGAGCGGATGTTTGTGGCTTCTTGTTGGAAGTGCTTCTCACGTAGGTGCTCTTACCCCGTGTGTGCGTCTGCGTCCCGGACTGCCGGTGGCTGCCCTTTGAGAACTGGGTCACTCCCCCGTTGAGTTGTTCGTCTCATGTGTCTGTTGGACGCCCCCTTTGTGATGGGCACTGTCTGAGCCCTGGGGGTAATCCGGGCATGGTGACACCCCAGGTGTGTGTCCTCAAGGTTGCCCATCCTGGTGCGTTCCTCTCAACCTGAGCGGAGGCGATGTGTACTTGGTTCCTCCTTCCCTCCTAGTTACCAACAGGGAAGAGTTGATCCCCTCCCTGTTTTCAGTTGAAAAGTAGCAGAACAGTAAAGACATCAACGGGGAATGTAAACTTCACCACCGTCCCGTTCTCGCAGAAATGCCTTTAACTGTGTGCCTAGAATCGCCCCTGCCCTTCTGCGCCATTTTCCCAACAACCATTTTTCAAGGCTCCGTGACTGCCCGGGAGTGGCTCTTGCAGCTGTCACACCAGCCCCAGCAGGCCTCATGGTCTGCAGTGTTTTGTTTCTGTGGGAGCATCTCTTTTGGGTAATTTCTTTGTAGGAGTCAAAAAGAACAAGCGTCCTGATGACTTTGGTAGTGAGGTGTCTGTTCAAGCCTCGCCACCTCTAGTTACCGAGTTTTGTGCCAGACAGGACCCAGGGGACTTGTGGGCTGTGGCCTTGCCCTCAGGGAGGGACCAGGCTGCTGCAGTGCAAGCCTGTGAGTGAGTCCCCGACGGCCCTGGAAGGGATGAGGCCTGGCAGGGAGTTGCAGTATGGGCTTGGGCCTGGAAGCACAGGCGATGAAACCGGGGCAGGCAGGAAAGGGAGATGCCAAGTGGAGAATGGACCGTGCCCAGGGAATGGAGGCCTGGCCTGGCCTGGGCAGCACACACTAGTGAGAGCCGAGCCTGGGCACTGTGGGCAGTGTTTGTGCTGGACTCAGTTGGCATCAGGGAGCCCTGGGGGCAAATGGCACAGGATGGCACAGCTGGGGGACTGCTTTAGGAGGTCGAGCCTCAGACCTCCCACGAGGCCTGTCCCTGGGCAGCTGGTGCCGGTGAGGATCGAAGACGGAGACCACAGGCCCCACCCTGGCCCAGGTTCTCGGCTGCCGGCTGCTCGGTGCTTTATTTATTTTTAGCACCACCTCCTGTAGAAAGGAGATTTTGAAGATGAAAGGAGATGTGGCTATGAAAAGCATATTCTGAGTGGTAGATCACTTTACAGTATTATTCTCAGCAAAACAGAGAGATGGCTGCATCCAGCCATTTGTGGTAAACGTCCCAGGGTGTCCCTCGGTGCCAGCAGCCCACTTGTCCCCCAGCTTGTCTCAGGGCATCGGGAAATTTCTTCCAAGTCTCTGTCCCGGGTGCAGTTAAGGTGGATCACAACACCTCTGTCCACGTGTGTGCGTGGATATTTGTTTATTATTATTTTTATTTTTATTACTTTTTTTTTGAGACGGAGTCTTGCTCTGTTCCCCAGGCTGGAGTGCAGTGGCGCAATCTCGGCTCACTGCAAGCTCCGCCTCCCGGGTTCACGCCATTCTCCTGCCTCAGCCTCTCCGAGTAGCTGGGACTACAAGCGCCCGCCACCACGCCCGGCTAATTTTTTTGTATTTTTAGTAGAGACGGGGTTTCACCGTGGTCTCGATCTCCTGACCTCGTGATCCGCCCGCCTCGGCCTCCCAAAGTGCTGGGATTACAAGCGTGAGCCACCGCGCCCGGCCTTATTTATTATTATTTTTATTTTTATTATTATTTTTTTGAGACGGAGTCTTGCTCTGTTCCCCAGGCTGGAGTGTGGTGGCACGATCTCGACTCACTTCAGCCTCCGTCTCCTGGGTTCAGATGATTCTCTTGCCTTAGCCTCCCAGGTAGCTGTGATTATAGGCATGCACCACCCCGCCTGGCTAATTTGTATATTTTTAGTAGAGACAGGGTTTCACTATATTGGCCAGGCTGGTCTTGATTTCCTGACCTCAGGTGATCACCCGCCTCAGCCTCCCAAAGTGGTGGGATTACAGGTGCTAGCCACTGCACCTGGCCGTGTGTGGCTATTTAAAAACAGTCCTAAAAAACTCTTGGGACAGAGAAGAGTCAGAATGAAGATGAGAAAACCTCCAATCCGACAGTGGCAAACAGGGCGATAGGAAAGGTGTGTGCTGGCCCTGGTGCTCCTCGGAGGATGTGGAAGGGTCAGGCACTCATCTGGAGGAAGGCTGTGAGCCGAGCACCCATGGAAAGAGGGAGGAAAAGTGGGGAGAAGGGTATGCTGGAGACTGGAGCTGGGGTGGGTGCGGAGAGAGGGCCACTGTGCCACCGTGCTGCGGTCCACAGTGAGAAAGAAGCCGCCACACGGAGCCACGATTCAGTGGAAAGTAAAGCTGCAGGTGGCCCGGCTTGCTGGAAAATGTCTGTAGCCTTCGGGGTAGCTGTGTGGGACACAGCGGAGCCAGGACTGGAGTGGCTGGCGGGCCAGTGCTGAGGCCTGTGGGGCAGCCTGTTGTGTTGAGGGGACCATCTGGTGGGGTGCTTGTCCCCTGTGGGAACTCTCCTGAGGGTGGATCGCTGGTCCCTGGCAGGGCCGACCCTGAGAGCTCCGGGTTCATCGTGGTCTTCCTGGTGTCCCAAGGCTTTGGGGCGACCCTGCCCTGGCCCCACTCTGACCGTACTGCCTGCCCTGGCCAGTGCTGCCCACGGTGCTGCTGGACGAGATCGAGGCGGCCGAGCTGGAGGGCAACGACGACAGGATCGAGGGCGTGCTGTGCGGGGCCGTGAAGCAGCTGAAGGTCACCCGCGCCAAGCCCGACAGCACCCTCTACCTGAGCCTCATGTACCTGGCCAAGATCAAGCCCAACATCTTCGCCACTGAGGGTGTCATCGAGGTTCGAGCCGGGCCCCTGGCGGGAGGCAAGCAGGACTGGGGCCGTCGGCTCCCCTCCTCAATCTCCCCCTTAGGTGTCCCTCCCTGCCCACCCCAGCTTTACCTCTGGGGCCAGCAAGGCTCCCACGTGACATGCGCCCTCCCTGGCAGGCTCTGTGTAGCCTCCTGCGGCGGGACGCCTCCATCAACTTCAAGGCCAAGGGGAACAGCCTGGTGTCCGTGCTGGCCTGTAACCTCCTCATGGCCGCCTACGAGGAGGACGAGAACTGGCCCGAGATCTTTGTCAAGGTGAGTGGCCTCTCCCGGGACGGTGAAGACGGCAGAGCGCCACGGGGTGGGGCAGGGGCGAGAGAACAGCAGAAGTGTGTTCTCTCCAGCGGGCTGTGTCTGACAGCCCTGGTGGTCATGGCACGGTCCCCGATGCACCCAGAAGCTGGAGAGGGCCACCTGGGCGCCCAGTCCCCAGGCAGCAGGTGGGCGTTCCCCAACCTGGCTGCTGCCTGGCTGGGCTCGGGGCTGAGGGTGTGGCTGCCACACAGGTGTACATTGAGGACTCCCTGGGGGAGCGGATCTGGGTGGACAGCCCTCACTGTAAGACGTTTGTGGACAACATCCAGACGGCCTTCAACACCAGAATGCCCCCCAGGAGCGTGCTGCTGCAGGGGGAGGCGGGCCGCGGCACGGGCGACCTGGGTGCGGGTGAGACACTCGGCCGGCCGGAGAGGGCGGGTGTCCAGCCCCAAAGCAGGGGAGGAGTGGGAGGTCGGGCGGGTGGGAGGTGCTGCATGGAGCCCTCTCCTTGGTCTGCAGGGAGCAGCCCACACCCCTCCCTCACGGAGGAGGAGGACAGCCAGACGGAGTTGCTGATTGCGGAGGAGAAGCTGAGCCCTGAGCAGGAGGGCCAGCTCATGCCCAGGTAGCTGCGTGCCTGCCTGGTCCCAGTTGGGGAAGGTGGGGGCAGGCGCCTCGGGGCCACCTTCCTCCCTCTCCGCTCCCTCCTTTGGCCTAGGTACGAAGAGCTCGCAGAGAGTGTGGAGGAGTATGTCCTGGACATGCTGCGGGACCAGCTGAACCGGCGCCAGCCCATCGACAACGTCTCCAGGAACCTCCTGCGGCTCCTCACCTCCACCTGCGGCTACAAGGAGGTGCGGCTGCTGGCGGTGCAGAAGCTGGAGATGTGGCTGCAGAACCCCAAGGTGCGGGGTGCCCCGGGGGGGGGGGGGTGTGGGCAGGGCAGGGGCGCCCAGGTGGGGTAGGGTTGGGGGCAGGCTCTGTGTGGCCCCACAGCATGGCCTTTCTGCCGGGGTGGCCATGAGCCCACTGCTCCCTCCTTGGCCCTGCAGCTGACCCGGCCGGCCCAGGACCTGCTTATGTCCGTCTGCATGAACTGCAACACGCACGGTTCCGAAGACATGGACGTCATCTCGCACCTGATCAAGATCCGCCTCAAGCCCAAGGTCCTCCTCAACCACTTCATGCTGTGCATCAGGTGCGCGGCGAGCGGGGGCAGAGCCGGGGTGTGGGCGGAGGGGGGGCGCAGGCAGAGCGGGGACGGAGTGGGCGTGCGGGTAGAGCGGGGGCAGAGGGGGTGTGGGCGGAGCGGGGACGGAGCAGGGGTGCGGGCAGGCGGAGCGGGGGCAGAGAGGGTGTGTGGGCAGAGCAGGGGTGCGGGCGGCGGGCGGACAGGCGGGGGGACAGGGCCTGTACCCTCCCCTCCTCTGGCTCCCACACCCAGGGAGCTGCTGAGCGCGCACAAGGACAACCTGGGCACCACCATCAAGCTGGTGATCTTCAATGAGCTCTCCAGCGCCCGGAACCCCAACAACATGCAGGTCCTCTATACCGCGCTGCAGCACAGCTCGGAGCTGGCGCCCAAGGTAGGCCCAGGGTCCCTGGCCTTGCCCTCCACGCCGGAACATGGGGCTCCGAGCTGGAGGGCACGTGGCGTCTGGGGAAGCCACTGGGTTGGCAGTGCGTTGTGGGAGAATGCCCCTGGGTCTCGGGAAGGAGTTTTTTTTTTTTTTTTTTTTTTTTTTTTATTACACTTTAGGGTTTTAGGGTACATGTGCACAATGTGCAGGTTTGTTACATATGTATCCATGTGCCATGTTGATTTCCTGCACCCATTAACTCGTCATTTAGCATTAGGTGTATCTCCTAATGCTGTCCCTCCCCCCTCCCCCCACCCCACAACAGTCCCCGGAGTGTGATGTTCCCCTTCCTGTGTCCATGAGTTCTCATTGTTCAATTCCCACCTGTGAGAGAGAACATGCGGTGTTTGGTTTTTTGTCCTTGCGATAGTTTACTGAGAATGATGTTTTCCAGTTTCATCCATGTCCCTACAAAGGACACGAACTCATCATTTTTTATGGCTGCGGGAAGGAGTTTTTGAAACCCACTTGGGCGTGAGGTTGAGCCATTTCTAGGGCGGGTGCAGCCACAGCACCCAGAGTGTTTCTCAGAAGCTGACACTCTGTCTGTTTAGGAGGGAGCCACATTGAATCTTAAAAGCCACCCAGGTTTCTGAGCTAAGACCCAGACCTGCTGCCTTCTGTTTTTATTTTTCAAGCTCATTCCTGCCTTTGGATAATAAGATTGTTTTTAAAATTTTTTGTAGAGACCGGGTCTTATTATGTGGCCCAGGCTGGCCTCAATCTCCTGGGCTCAAGCGATTCTCCTGCCTCAGCCTCCCAAAGTGCTGGGATGACGGGCACGAGCCCCTGTGCCTGGCCCAGACCCGCCTCCTGTGCAGTGGGTCCCTCGGTTAAGCAGGGATCCCTGTAGCCCTGGCTGTAGGACCCTTGGATTTCCGTGTCTCCTTTGAAGCGGGCTGGGGAGATGCTCCCGTCGCCACCAGCACGTCAGGCCTCCCAGTGGACTCTGCGGCGTGTGAAACACGAGGGAGGCACGGGCGCTCACAGCTCCGCGCTCGGTTGTCTTCGCGGCCTGGCATTTTGAGACAGGAGCGCATCCTTTCAGATCCTTTCAGACCTTGGGTGGTGGCCTTTGGTTTCCGTTCAGCCTGTGGCACGGGTGGGCTGAGATGGCGCATGCGCTTCTACGGCTTTGCCGCCTGGTGTCCCACACCCCCAGCGTCCATTAATTAATCCTTCTCCTCATTTCACGAGGACTGACTCCCCACGTGCCGGTTCTCAGAGAGGGGAGTCAGATGTGGTCCCTGCTCGCCAAGGGCTGGCAGCCAGTAGAGCAAGGAGCCTGCCACCCCGCACCCCGCACTGTCTGAGACCCGCTGCAGCGCCCTCGGGCACCATATCATTGGTGCCCCTGGAAGGGGCCTGTGACGGGGACAGCACCGTCGGGCAGCCTCCCACGTGGCCTGTCTCTGCCCCAGTTCCTGGCCATGGTGTTCCAGGACCTGCTGACCAACAAGGACGACTACCTGCGGGCCTCACGGGCCCTGCTGCGGGAGATCATCAAGCAGACCAAGCACGAGATCAACTTCCAGGCCTTCTGTCTGGGGCTCATGCAGGAGCGCAAGGAGCCGCAGTACCTGGAGATGGAGTTCAAGGTGCCAGCCCCCGCCCTGGGGCATCTTTCCCTCACTGCGGGTCCCACGCGCCGCCGTCCCCCTCGTCCTGGGTCCCATGCACGTTCCGTCCCGCGGGTGCTCTGGCTGAGCGTGGGGACGGGGATGAGTGAGGCTATCTGCGGTGACGCGTCCCAGAGGGTAGCATGGGCTCTGTCCTGTGTGAGGACCCACGAGGAGCTGACCAAGCGCATGGCAACTGGCAACCCCTGGGATGGATGGGATGGATTGCTGCCGGGAGCAAGGGGAGCGTGTGAGCAGGAAGGCAGGGTGGGGTCTTGGGCTGCCTGGCTGGGTCGGAGACTGCGAGGGGTGTGGAGGGAGCTGGCGCTGGAAGGCACAGTGAGGGTGGATCACAGAGATGCCAGGTCCCTGCAGCCAACTCGCAGCCAGCCTGCCGGGGTGGCCTGTTTTGCGGACGGGACTTTGTGGATCTCTGTTGACTGAACCTCCCTGCTGTGGCCAGACTAGGACCTTGTGGGCCACCGGCCCTGGTGCCCCTTCTGTCAGGCCCCTCTCCCAACTGGTCCTGGGCTCTCTGGATCCCTGCTTGTGTGTGTGTATGTGTGCATGTGTGCAAGTGTGTGCGTGCTGTGCCCACGTGTTGTGGAGTGGGGCTCCCGGTGTCCCTTCTGGATGCAGACCCCGTGCTGTGCCCACGTGTTGTGGAGTGGGGCTCCCGGTGTCCCTTCTGGATACAGACCCTGTGCTGTGCCCACGTGGGTGTGGAGTGGGGCTCCCGGTGTCCCTTCTGGATGCAGACCCTGTGCTGGCCCACGTGGGTGTGGAGTGGGGCTCCCGGTGTCCCTTCTGGATGCAGACCCTGTGCTGCGCCCACGTGGGTGTGGAGTGGGGCTCCCGGTGTCCCTTCTGGATTCAGACCCTGTGCTGCGCCCACGTGGGTGTGGAGTGGGGCTCCCGGTGTCCCTTCTGGATACTATCAGACCCTGTGCTGCGCCCACGTGGGTGTGGAGTGGGGCTCCCGGTGTCCCTTCTGGATACTATCAGACCCTGTGCTGCGCCCACGTGGGTGTGGAGTGGGGCTCCCGGTGTCCCTTCTGGATACTATCAGACCCTGTGCTGCGCCCACGTGGGTGTGGAGTGGGGCTCCCGGTGTCCCTTCTGGATACTATCAGACCCTGTGCTGCGCCCACGTGGGTGTGGAGTGGGGCTCCCGGTGTCCCTTCTGGATACTATCAGACCCTGTGCTGCGCCCACGTGGGTGTGGAGTGGGGCTCCCGGTGTCCCTTCTGGATACTATCAGACCCTGTGCTGCGCCCACGTGGGTGTGGAGTGGGGCTCCCGGTGTCCCTTCTGGATACTATCAGACCCTGTGCTGCGCCCACGTGGGTGTGGAGTGGGGCTCCCGGTGTCCCTTCTGGATACTATCAGACCCTGTGCTGCGCCCATGTGGGTGTGGAGTGGGGCTCCCGGTGTCCCTTCTGGATACTATCAGACCCTGTGCTGTACCTGCAGGAGCGCTTCGTGGTGCACATCACCGACGTCCTGGCCGTGTCCATGATGCTGGGCATCACAGCGCAAGTGAAGGAGGCCGGCATCGCCTGGGACAAAGGAGAAAAGAGGAGTAAGGACGCGGGGGTGGCCTGACCCTGCTTGATGGGGGTCTCAGGTCCAGGCTGGTGGCTGGCGGCTCTCCGAGGCTGCACTGTCCCCTGAGCGCCCGGCAGGAGCGGTCCCACAGCACGGCCACTCGGGGACACGGAGCCTGGAAGCTGCCGTCCCTGTTCCTGTCCATCCGGACCTCACCCCAGCTGCAGGCTCAGACCCTGTTCCCTGAGCATCCTTTGTGTGTTCCAGTTCTGGCCCAGCATGGGGGCATTGCAGGCATGGTGGCCCCAGCCGTGTGCGGGAGTGGGGAGAGGAGGTGGTGTTTGGCGCAGTCCGGGTGTTTGATCGTGGGTTCACAAGAAGGCTGGGCCGCAGAAGCCCTCTAAGCCATTGACCGGAGCGAGTCGCTCGCAACAGGAGGATTCCAGTCACCCACGCACGCGTCAGGCTCGCTCCATGCCTCCTGGGGTGTTATTCTAGCTGGGAATGATCTAGAAGCTGTGGTTGCCCCGAGTTGTCCCCTCCCAAGTGCCAGCCTTGAGCTGGACCCCCAGGGGTGCCTTAGCCTCTCACAGCCCACGGCTCGGATGGGCCAGTAAGCTGTGTGTCTGTTTCAGACCTGGAAGTGCTCCGCTCATTCCAGAACCAGATTGCCGCCATCCAGCGGGATGCCGTGTGGTGGCTCCACACTGTGGTCCCCTCCATCAGCAAGCTCGCCCCCAAGGACTACGTGCACTGGTGCGGCCTGGGCCCTGCACAGCCCCTGCCCCCCCCCCCCCCCCCCCCCCCCCCCCCCCCCCCCCCCCCCCCGCACAGCCCCTGCCCCACACCCCACTGAGCCGGGACAAGCCAGGCCCCCGCACAGCCCCTGCCCCACACCCCACTGAGCCGGGACAAGCCAGGCCCCCGCACAGCCCCTGCCCCACACCCCACTGAGCCGGGACAAGCCAGGCCCCCGCACAGCCCCTGCCCCACACCCCACTGAGCCGGGACAAGCCAGGCCCCCGCACAGGAGTCTGTCCCCTCTCTGTGGACAGCAGCAGCCGTTAGGCTCCAGGCAGTTCGCCCTGTGCGTCAGAGCCTCCCGTGGGGCCTCTGTCTTGGTTGGGGCGGGGCTGTCAGGCTGGGGCTGTGTTTCTCTGCAGCAATTTTGTAAAGGTCGCTCGGCCACTGTCCAGCCCGGCAGCCCTGTGAGTGGTCCCTGGGTTCTTTGGTGGTGCCGTGAGGAGGTGCTAAGCTTGGGCACCAGGCAGCCCGGCCTCTGAGCGCTTGGGCCCGTGGGAGCGGGGTCCCTTCCCTGGAGCTAACAGGGCTGGTCTCTGAGCACCCACGTCATGACTGAGGGCTCTCCTCTGCCTGCCCAGCCTGCACAAGGTGCTGTTCACAGAGCAGCCAGAGACCTACTACAAGTGGGACAACTGGCCACCCGAGAGTGACCGCAAGTGAGTGCGCTGCTTCCTGGGGCTCCTGTGCGCCAGGTCAGGCAGGGCTGGGGGGTGCCGGGCCGGCTGTGGCAGGAAGGGCCAGTGGGAGTTGGGCCGCTGTCCTCATGGTCACATGACCATCCTGTTCCTCCTCCACAATCCTGGGTGCCACCTTCTCCCACTCCCATGCTGGCGTCCCAGCGCCACTGTAGGGATTCAGCTGCCGCCTGTGTCCACATGACTCCAAGCCCCAGCCGCAGCCTCCCCCAAAATCCCGCCTTCCAGTTGCTTCCAGGGCATCCACGGGCACGCTGCCCTCCACGCACTCCCAGACGCGCTGTCTGCCCCTGCTTCTGTCCCAACAGCCGCACACTGTCCTTCCCCAGCCGGCTGGCCTCATAGCTCTGTCCCCCTTCAAGTCCCGTGGGTGACCCCATGGGTTCTTGGCCCACACTCCCCTCCACCCCCGTCTGGGGCTCCTGTTGGTTCACCCTACCCCCACCTTGTGCCCTGGGCACTCTGCTCATCTTCACTGCAGCCTTCCCTGTTAGGCTTTGGAGGCGTAGGGGTTATCTCTGCCACCTGGCTCTCAGCTCCTTGAGGGCAAGAACCATCTCGAGGCCTCTGTGGGGTGGCAGAGCCTCCCTGTGGTGATTGTAGGAACCAGTGACTGTATGTGTAGCCCCAAAGGCCTTGGGGTGGGAGTAGCCTCCCCTTCTCCCCCTGCCCAGGTGAGACTTAGAGCCAGGGCTCCTGTCCTACAAAGGGAGGCTCAGATTGGAGGGGACAGGCTCGTGGGAGGCAGCAGCAGCCCTCTGCCGCCAGCCTATGGGCTGTGAGGGAGAGGCTGGCCTGTCCTCGGCCCCTCAGGTCTGGCAGGTGTGGGCAGCCCACACCAAGTCACGCCTCCTCCGCCCCCGTAGCTTCTTCCTGCGCTTGTGCTCGGAGGTGCCCATCCTGGAGGACACGCTGATGCGCATCCTGGTCATCGGGCTGTCCCGGGAGCTCCCGCTGGGGCCCGCGGACGCCATGGAGCTCGCCGACCACCTGGTGAAGCGTGCGGCTGCTGTGCAAGCGGATGGTATGGCTTCTGTAGGGGATGGTGCCTGTGCTGGGCTCTGCTCCCCTCGTCCCTGCAGAAACCCCGGCTCTGGCACGCACCTCTGGGGCGCTCCACAAAGCTGCGCTTCAGCTGGGTCCTGGGTCCCCGGGAGGCTCGGGGACCTGCCTTCTCCACATCTGCCCGTTGGGAATTCAGAAGCATACGTGTGTTTGGCAGTGATGCAGTCACTGCCCCGTGTTTTGGAATTTGCACATTTTTTGGAATTGGCACATTCTCAGTGTGATTTGGCCACAGTCGGATTTCCTGTCTGTCACCTCCTTTAGGAGACAGGTAGAATGATTGTAAATCCAGCTCGCGCCTCGTCCATGGCTCTGCCCCGAGGGCTTGCGGGTCCCCACCCTGCCGGCCACGCCCCCGTCCTCACCTCGCTACCCTCTCTTGGCAGCCCTGCCTGCTCTCTAGACCCAGCCCAGGTGTCCCCGACAGCAAAGTGCCCCATTTCCCAGTGAGAAGCCAAGCTTCCCCCAGCTCTCCTGCTCAGGCCTGCGCCCCACCCTGCGGCATCCCCCACCCCACCCCGACTCAGCCCCAGCAGGGTCGGTCCCCTTGCTGCCTGTGCCTGATGGTCTGTGAGCGGCCCCAGAACCCATATGTGGCTCTTTGTCTTAGATGTGGAGGTGCTGAAGGTGGGGAGGACCCAGCTGATCGACGCCGTTCTGAACCTGTGCACCTACCATCACCCCGAAAACATCCAGCTCCCGCCGGGGTAAGCCCACGCCCCGCTCCCCATTCCCGCCGGAGTAAGCCCGTACCCTGCTCCCCACTCCCACCGGGGTAAGCCCATGCCCCGCTCCCCACTCCCGCCGGGGTAAACCGGCTCCCAGCTCCTCACTCCCGCCGGGGTAAACCGGCTCCCAGCTCCTCACTCCCGCCGGGGTAAGCCCGCGCCCCGCTCCCCATTCCCGCCGGGGTAAACCGGCTCCCAGCTCCTCACTCCCGCCGGGGTAAGCCTGCGCCCCGCTCCCCACTCCCGCTGGGGTAAGCCCCCGCCCCGCTCCCTACTCCCGCCGGGGTAAACCGGCTCCCAGCTCCTCGCTCCCACCGGGGTAAGCCTGCGCCCTGCTCCCCACTCCCGCCCAGGTAAGCCCGCGCCCCACTCCCCACGGGTCTGCTCATGGCCTGTTCCCAGAGGCCAGTGAGGCCACTACGGGCCTTGACCTGCTCAGCCCGAGTCCAGCCGTTACCTGGGTTCGAGTGGGCTGTTTCCCCGTTGTCTTACCCCGTGTCTCCAGCTCAGTCATGCTTTTTTCTCCTATGTTTAATGTGTGTGCGTTATTTTTTACACAACAAGGAGTTTATGCTCTATATTTCACGGCTTTATCGAGAGACAATTCATGGACGTGTCATCTAAAGTGTGCAATTCCATGTTTTCAGGATGTTCACAGGTTGTACAACCTTCATTATAATTTAATTGTAGAATCTTCTTTGGTTCCCCCAAGAGAACCCCATTCCCACCAGCTGTCACTCCTCATTCCTCCCAGCTCAGCCCACAGCAGCTGCTCACCTGCCATCACCTCTGTAGAGTGGCCCTTTTGGGTGTTTTCTGTAAATGGCATCCTACAGTGCATGATCTTGTGACCAGCTTCCTTCCCCGGGCATGCTGTTTCCGGGGTCGCCTGTGCTGTAGCATGAGGCAGTGTCAAAGCCCTCCTCGTGGCCTTCCTCTGTCCACTGTGTGGACAGACCATGTCTGCTGCTTCCGCTCCCTTGCTGACGGACAGTGCTGCTGTGAGCGTGTGTGGACAAGTCTGTGTGGACGTGTCTTCAGTTCTCTTGAGCAGGTGGCTAGGAGTGGGGTTGCTGGGCCATGTGTTTAACTGAGGCTCTGTCAAACCCTCCCCAGCGGCTGCGCCACCTTGAGTTCCCGCTCGCGTCCCCGCCGGCGCTGCCTGAGGGTTCCCAGTCTCCATCCTCACCCGCACTCATGGCCCATGTTTCTCAGCAGAGCCATCCTGCCCGGGTGAGACGGTATCTCACGTTGGTTTCGGTTTGCATTTTCTGTTTTTTGTGGGGAACAGAGTCTTGCTCTGTCTGTCACCCAGGCTGGAGTGCAGTGGCACAATCAACGGTTCACTGCAGCCTTAACCTCCCTGGCTCAAGCGGTTCTCCCGCCTTGGCCTCCTGTGTAGCTAGGACTATAGGCATGTGCCACCATGCCCAGCTAATTTTAGCGTTTGCAGAGATGGGGCCTCACTTTATTGCCCAGGCTGTTTTCAAACCCCTGGGCTCAAGCAGTCCTCCTGCCTTGACCACCTAAAGTGTTGGGGTTACAGGTGTGATGAGCCACACTGCGCCTGGCCAGAAGTTTTCAATTTTGAGCAAATCCAATTTTATCTATTTTTCTTTGGTTTCTGTGCTTTTGTGTCATGTCTAAGAAACTATCGCCTAGTCCAGGGTCATGGAGATTTAATTCTGTATTTTCTGTCAAGGGTTTTATAGTCCCAGCTGTTACATTCAGGTCTTTGAGCCGCTGTGACATAGTTGTTATGGTGTGAGGCAGGGGTCCGGCTTCATTCCTCTGTGTGTGGCCATCCAGCTGTCCCGGCACCACTGTTGAAAGCCTGTCTTTCCCTGATGCGGTTCTCTTGGCTCTGTCGGAAGTCGCACCCATGTGGGTTGTTCCTGGACTTCACTTCCGTCCTGTGGACCCGCATGGGCAGCAGAGAGCTCACCTTTGGGGAGGCCTGATCATCTTCATGCTGCTGCTGGTGTGTGTGCTTTGACGTTGTACCTAGGACGCTGGGGCTGCCCCACGTTCCCGAAGCCTTCCTCCCATTTTCTCCCAGGAATGTTATAGTTTGGCGCTCAGTCTCCGGAGTCTATCATCCACGTGGTGTGTGGTGTTTGGTGGGGCCCTGCTTCATTCTCTTGGTTGGTTCTGGTTGTCACAGCACTGTTGAGAGGGCTGTTCCTGCGCCTTGGGCTGTCTTGGTGCCCTGTCGGTGGTCTGTTGTGCCTAAGTATGAGGGTTGACCTCTGGACCCTTGTTGCATGTAGGTGAGAGGGTTGACCTCTCGAGTCAGCTCCATTCTGTCTGTCTGCACGTCTCTTCTGTCTGTCTATGTGTCCATCCTCTATAAGGGCTGAGTTTTACAATTGGGAAGTGCGTTTTCCAACTTTGTTCTTTCCCAGGATTGTTTTGGCTGTTCTAGGTCCGTTCATTTCCATGTGAATTTCAGGGTGAGCTTGTCAATTTCTGCAAAACAGATGACTGGGATTTCGAGGGAGACAGTGTGGAATCCGTGGGTCAGTCTGGGGAGTGCCACCATGTCAGCGAGGCCATGCCCTGCGATCCGTGCACGTGGGCGGGTTTCCGTTTATCCGGAGCCGACACCCTTTCAGGGGTTCCCCTGTATCCAGAGCCGACACCCTTTCAGGGGTTCCCGTATATCCGGAGCCGACACCCTTTCAGGGGTTCCCGTGTATCCGGAGCCGACACCCTTTCAGGGTTCCCGTGTATCCGGAGCCGACACCCTTTCAGGGGTTCCCGTGTATCCGGAGCCGACACCCTTTCAGGGGTTCCCGTGTATCCGGAGCCGACACCCTTTCAGGGGTTCCCGTGTATCCGGAGCCGACACCCTTTCAGGGGTGTCCCTTTATGCAGAGCTGACACCCTTTCAGTAGAGTTTGGAGTTTTGGTCGGACCCACTTCGGAATCCCACGCTGCACCTGAGCCTCACGTGCTCTCTGATGCTGCGGTCGAGGTTCTCCTGCCTCTCTCTGCTTCGGCAGCTGCTGCCCACTCTGCTTTCTGGTGTGGTCTTTCCCACTTGGCAGCCTCCGCATGTGGCTCCAGGCAGTGTCTCGATTCACATCTGTCTCGTAGCTAGGATCCGTTTCCTCACCTGAGGGGCCCGTGCTTTGATTTAATTGTATCGTTACAATTTCATCTCAATGGTTCCTGGGGTGGTGTCTTTTATATCATGTAGAGGACAAAAATTATTGACACTTAATGAACATTTATTATGTATCCACCACCGCTCCCATTTTGTAGATGAGAAACAGAGACTTAGAAAGCTAAGGACAGAGCTGGAGTCGGGCCTGGACAGGGAGCCCAGAGCCAGGCTCACGCACATGCTTGGACAGGTGTCACTGGAGGGCAGTCCCGGGAGGAGCTCAGAGCCAGTACTGTCCCTGCCCCAGCTTTGCCACCTGGCCCGGCCGATCCTTGGCACTGAGCTTGGTGTGCTGGGCCTGAGTCAGGGCGCCCCTGCCTTCCAGGTACCAGCCTCCGAACCTCGCCATCTCTACCCTCTACTGGAAGGCCTGGCCCCTCCTGCTGGTCGTCGCTGCATTCAACCCGGAGAACATCGGTGAGCCTCTGCTGGCCGCCCCACACGTGCACGTGGCCCTGCTGGTCCTTATTCCTTTGGGGCAGTTTGTCTGTTGGGACTTTGGATGAGCCCAGCTGGGGATGAGAGGAGGAGCTGGGGGAGGGTGCGGTCACACGCCTGGTGCTCAGGGGAGTCTGGCTAGCTCCGCACCCTCCGGTTCCCTAGGCCTGGCCGCGTGGGAGGAGTACCCGACCCTGAAGATGCTCATGGAGATGGTGATGACCAAGTGAGTCTGCATGTCCCCTCGGCGGGCCCAGGGCAGGGAGCAGGGCCTGGTCTTGTTCCACTGGGGCTGTGTTCCCTGCTGTCTCCTGGGCCGTGCTGCATCTGCGTCTTCTGTTGACTCATGGACCTGAGCTTCTGGATCTAAGCCTGGTGCACTTTGTTCTTTTCTCTTTCCCTTGCGGGGAGAGGGAGTGTGGATTGAGGTGGCATCACGGAGGCCAGCGGGGAGGTCCGCAGGCCCCCCCCCGGCTCCTCCTGGGCAGCGCTTATGCTGCCGACAGGAGTGGGGACCGGGCAGGCTGGGGGTGGTGTGACGCTGGAGGACATGGCAAGAGAATCCGGCCAGAGATGGGTTAGACAGGATGGAGCCAGGCCCAGTGGGCCAGGTGTGACCCTGTGTGGGATCAGCCGTGGGTGAGCCTAAAGGACAGTTCAGTGCAGGTGGGATGAGAGTCGGCGCAGCCTGCCTAGGAGACGCCCAGGGCTGACCACCAGCTGTGCCTGGCAGCATTGGTGCCCACATAGGGCGAGGGCCGATGAGCTCTGGGGCCAGCATCCTATCTCGCCAGTGAGGGCACCACACCAATGGCAGTGGCCAAGGTGAAGGGGCGCCTGAGGCTGTGGCATCATAGGGACGGGGAGTGTGTGTGGCCCTGCTATTGTGGGGACCAGGTGTGTGTGTCTGTGGCGTTGGGATCGGGTACGTGTGGGGCTGTTGCACTGTGAGGACTGGGCATGTGTCTGCCCGTGGTTTTGTGGGGACTGGGCATGTGTCTGCCCGTGGTTTTGTGGGGAGTGGGCGTGTGTGTGTCCTGAGGTGGGAGACACAGCTGCTTCCCCCCACCTGTGAAGGAGCAGACTGACTTTGGGGCCTTGGGGACAGAGCTCAGATTAGAGCAGCCATGGGGAGTTGGGTTTTGGAACACACCGAAGCCACGTGTGCCTCTGTAGGCAGAGAGTCCCTGCCCTGCAGGTCTGTCCCTGGATGGGGCGGGCGGAGCCTGCGTGGCTGTCAAACTAGGCTGTGCTCCCAGCATAGGTGGCGTGGAAGGGGAGGTGGCCCGGGAGGAGGCCAGGTTCTGATGCTGCCGGCGTTGGCTCTGGTGAGGGCAGACGTGCTGCCTGTGGAGGACGAGGCAGTGGCTGGACCGCGCCTCTGGGCAGCACCGTGGCTTCTCGCCGTGGTCTCAGCTCTGACAGCCCTGTGGATGCTCCTGGGCTCCCTGTGCTCCTGACTGCTATGCAGCAGGCAGCAGCAGCCATAGGGGTTTTACCCTCCTTGACCCTGAGCGTGGTCCACTGGGAGTGAGCCCACTTCATGGGGGGCAGGGTGACATGCTCCCCCGTCTGGCCCTAGCAACTACTCCTACCCGCCGTGCACCCTGACGGATGAGGAGACCCGGACGGAGATGATGAACCGTGAGCTGCAGACCGCCCAGCGGGAGAAGCAGGAGATTCTGGCCTTCGAGGGGCACCTGGCGGCCGCGTCCACCAAGCAGACCATCACTGAGAGCAGCAGCCTCCTTCTGTCGCAGCTCACTAGCCTGGACCCCCAGTACGCAGCCCGCACAGCCCCGCTCCGCGCCTGCTGTCATGACCTGTGGGTGGTTGGTGTGGGTGGGACAGAGGCTGAAGGAGCAGGCGGAGCCAACTGTACTGCGGCAGACCCTGAAAGGCCCGTTGAGCCCCGTCCCCACATCCCTGGCTTACTGCTGTGGGGCCAGGCCTTGGGGACATCCCAGGTCAGGACGGGTTGCCCTTCTCGGGCTGTCGGCTGCCCCTTGAAGCAGGGATGGGAGGAGGAGGGGTTCTGGGGGTGATCCGCTCAGGGCGTGCTGACGCACCATGTCCCCTGTGACCCTCAGAGGGCCCCCTCGGAGGCCTCCCCCTCACATCCTGGATCAAGTGAAAAGCCTCAACCAGTCCCTCCGCCTTGGGCACCTCTTGTGCCGCAGCCGAAACCCCGACTTCCTCCTCCACATCATCCAGCGGCAGGTGAGTGCCGAGGCTCCAGGAGGTAGAGATGGTGGTCTCGGGAGGCCCGGAACCTTCCGGAGGCTTTGGTGGCCAGAAGCGGGCACAACACACCTGGATGTGGGGCCCGTGAGCTGGCTGTTGCATGTCGCCCTTTCCGGCTCCGCGGTCACCCGGGGGGCTGGCGGCAGGTGTTGGGCCCGGAAGGCGCTGAGCGGGGCCGCTGTCGCCTGCCCAGGCCTCCTCGCAGTCCATGCCCTGGCTGGCGGACCTGGTGCAGTCCAGCGAGGGCTCCCTGGATGTGCTGCCCGTGCAGTGCCTGTGCGAGTTCCTGCTGCACGATGCTGTGGACGATGCTGCCTCCGGGGAGGAGGACGACGAGGGCGAGAGCAAGGAGCAGAAGGCGAAGAAGCGGCAGGTCAGGGCCGCCCACCCCTCAGCCCCCCCGCCTCTCACCCCGCACCCCTGTCAGGGCCGCCCGTCCCTGAGCCCACCCACCGCGCACCCCACGTCCTACCCGCCTGGCCCGTCACCTGCACCCCTGAGAGCCCCCTCTTCCCCGCAGAGGCAGCAGAAGCAGCGGCAGCTGCTAGGCCGCCTGCAGGACCTGCTCCTGGGCCCGAAGGCAGATGAGCAGACCACGTGTGAGGTGCTGGACTACTTCCTGCGGCGCCTCGGCTCCTCCCAGGTGGCCTCCCGCGTGCTGGCCATGAAGGTGAGGTGGTGGGCGGGTCTTCCTGCGCACACTCTTCGTGTTTAAAGTGAGTAGGCTGGGGACCCGGCACAGTGGCTCACGCCTGTAATCCCAGCACTTTGGGAGGCCAAGGCAGGTGGATTACCTGAGGTCAGGAGTTGGAGACCAGCCTGGCCAACATGGTGAAACCCCATCTCTACTAAAAATACAAAAAATTCGCTGGGTGTGGTGGCAGGGGCCTGTAATCCCAGGTACTCTGGAGGCTGAGGCAGGAGACTCGCTTGTACCTGGGAGGCGGAGGTTGAGGTGAGCCAAGATTGTGCCATTGTACTCCAGCCTGGGCAACAAGAGTGAAACTCCATCTCAAAAAAAATAAATAAATAAATGAAAAATAAAGAAGTAAAATGAGTAGGCCTGGCACGGTGGCTTGCTCTTGTCATCCCAGCACTTTGGGAGGCCAAGGTGGGAGCATCACTTGAGTCCAGGAGTTTGAGACCAGCCTGGGCAACACAGGGAGATCCCATCTCTACAAAAACTGAAAACATTGGCCGGGTGTGGTAGCGTGTGCCTGTATTCCTAGCTGCTCGGGAAGCTGAGGCAGGAGGATCACTTGAGCCCAGGAGTTTGAGACCAGCTTGGGCAACATAGTGAGACCCATCTCTACAAAAAATAAAAGATGAGAAACATGAGCTGGGTGTGGCGGTGTGCAGCCTGGTCCCAGCCGCTTGGGAGGCTGAGATGGGAGAATCACTTGAGGCTGCAGTGAGCTGTGATCACACCTGCACTCCAGCCTGGGCAACAGAATGAGACCCTGTCTTCAAAAGGAAAAGTAAAAATAAAATGAGTGTTCAGTTCACCCCGACTGTATTTTAAGTTCATTCCCCACGTAGGAGGGATGCGCTAGTGAAACGTGAAGGTGGGCCCTGCTGCCTGCCCGGTGTTCCTTTCCTGCTGGTGATGGGAGGGTCCAGAGTGGCTTCAGGAACTTGAACAGAAGCATTTAACAGAAAGAGCTCAGTCTCGTTTTTCCCTTTAACCTGCGGCATCTGCCCTGGGAAGCAAGCGCCACATTCTCCTCGGGGCTCTGAGGGCACCATGCGTGTGCTCCTGGGGCCAGGGTGAGACCCTGCCCGCGCTGCTGAAAGCTGGCCCAGCTCACCGGTATCCACCACAGGGTTTGTCGCTGGTGCTTTCGGAGGGCAGCCTGCGGGACGGGGAGGAGAAGGAGCCCCCCATGGAGGAGGACGCGGGGGACACAGATGTGCTGCAGGGCTATCAGTGGCTGCTGCGGGACTTGCCCCGCCTGCCTCTGTTCGACAGCGTCAGGAGCACCACAGCCCTGGCCCTGCAGCAGGTGAGGGCGCTGACCGGGGCTGCGGCAGGGAGGGATGAGAGGGCCACACCCCTGCCCTGGTGCCGCTCAGACCACCCTCCCCTCCAGGCAATCCACATGGAGACTGACCCCCAGACCATCAGCGCCTACCTGATCTACCTGTCCCAGCACACGCCTGTGGAGGAGCAGGCCCAGCACAGCGACCTGGCCCTGGTGAGGCAGCGGGGCCAGCCAGCAGTGTGGCCCTGGGGAGGGGACGGGGCCAGCCAGCTGTGTGGCCCTGGGGAGGGGACGGGGTCAGCACAGAGACCCCACCCTGGGGAGGGTATGGGGCAGTGGTGCAGTGCCCTGGGCTGGCGGCTTCTTGGGCTGCAGGGAGGAATTGAGGGTGGGAGGGCTGTCACGGCTGCTGTGCTGGGGCCTCTATGACCCCGTGGCCACCTGTGTCCCTTAGTCACCACTCACTCCCTGGAGCCTTTCTCCCCAGACCCTGAGGATGCGAAGCCACGAGGGTGAGGGTGCCTTGTTCACAGCAGGGTGGAATCAGAGCCATTAGCCCTCTCCCCGATGCCAGGAGGGTTTGGGCTGTGGGCCCAGGTCACTGGGCACCTGCCCGCTGTCCTCAGCATCTCTAGCTCACACGTGTGGCGCTGACTCCCGACTTCTCTCCTGGGTGCTATCCTTCTCCACTGGGCTTCTGACTTTGCACTACTGTCCTCTTGTCCACAACCTGCACTGTGACCTAGTGAAAGTTCGTGGCCCGAGTCCTTAGGGAATGAGCGATAGGTGAACAGATGGTGGCTGCCGGGCAGAGGGCAGGAGCATCCGCTTTCAGGGCCTGGTCATTGTCCCTGGCCGTGAAAGTCGTGTCCTCCCTCTCCCCGGAGAGTCCGACCCAGCTCTGGTTGTCTCCCCTGGTGGCCTGCGGCTGAGGGGCTGCGGTGCCGCGGGCCCTGCTAAAGATCCCAGTGAGGGTGTGCCTGCGACGAGGCCGCCCCAGCTGGCCAGAGAGCAGAGCTGCCTCGGAGCCTCTGACGCCCCCCTGTCCACATGCCAGGACGTGGCCCGGCTGGTCGTGGAGCGCTCCACCATCATGTCCCACCTCTTCTCGAAGCTCTCCCCGAGTGCCGCGTCGGACGCCGTGCTGAGTGCTCTGCTGTCCATCTTCTCACGCTACGTGAGGCGCATGCGGCAGAGCAAGGAGGGCGAGGAGGTCTACAGCTGGGTGAGGCCGCGCGGCGCGCTTGGTGCCGGCTTGGTGCCCTCGGCGCTGGCCCAGGGTCCCCGAACCTTACGGCCCTGACCCCACCTCCTTTCCTGCAGTCGGAGTCTCAGGACCAGGTCTTCTTACGCTGGAGCAGTGGGGAGACAGCCACCATGCACATTCTCGTGGTCCATGCCATGGTGATCCTGCTGACGCTGGGCCCGCCGCGAGGTGAGCCGCCACAGGCGCCGGAGGGGCAGCTTCGTGCCAGGCGGGCCACGGCCCTGACCACACCCAGCGGCTTCCGTGTCCTTGCCTTGCTTCTGGGCGGGAAGCCCCCTGGCCCTTGCACCCTGTGTCCTGGCTTCTCTCCTGAAGAGGAGGCTGCAGTCCGCCCCGCGTGTCTCTGAGCACTTGGTGGACGCGTGGGAGATCCCCGCGTGGTGGGACCTCCCAGCCTGTAGAGTCCTGAGCTGGAGGGCCTGGTACAGCCTGGGGTCAGAGCCCTCGCTGCCCCAGCCTAACCATGCAGGCCTGCGGTGCCTGGGAGGCGGAAAACTCGGGATTTCACTGTGTGGAGGTGCGACATGAGGCTGCCAGGCAAGCGGGTCCTCTCCCCGGGGCCCAGGCGTGTGACCCTGAGGACGCTCCGGCCAGCGCAGTGTTTGGAACCTGGCGCCTACCCAGCCACGCCCTCTGCGGCCACAGCCTTCCCCTTTACTCCTGGCTGACACCAGGAGCTGCTCGCACGTTCACCCCATTGTGTCTGTCAGTGAGGGAAGGGGGCAGAACCCTCTTGCTGGGGTTTGGGTGGACGTGGGTGGGCTGTGCCAGGGTGGTGACCCCTGTTGGGAGGCAGATACAGTCACAGGCGTCACCCTTGGGAAGGGCAGCAGGGGAAGCTGGCCCCATGTGGGCCTGGGCCTGTGGGGTTTCCCATTGGCTTTGTGGAGCCAGAGAGCTGGATGGGACCTGGTTCAGCCAAGCAAAGCCCCAAGGGCAAGGGCTGGACAGGGACATGCACACGTCCCCTTGGCCAAGACAAAGTGGCAGTGATGCTGCTTGCCTTCCTGCAGCGTCTGTGAGGATCAAATGCGTGCACCTACGCAAAGCATCCGCACATAGCAAGTGCTCACCTAGCACGGGAGCCCTGTGCTCCTCCCAAGCCTCAGTTTCCCCCTTGGGAGAGGAGGCGCCTCTAGCCTTGGCAGCAGCTGTGCTTGGGGCTGGGCTCCCGGTGGGTCTGAAGGCTGCTCACCTGTTGGCCTTCCTGAAGCCGACGACAGCGAGTTCCAGGCACTGCTGGACATCTGGTTTCCGGAGGAGAAGCCACTGCCCACCGCCTTCCTGGTGGACACGTCGGAGGAGGCGCTGCTGCTTCCTGACTGGCTGAAGCTGCGCATGATCCGTTCTGAGGTGCTCCGCCTGGTGGACGCCGGTACGGCCCAGGCTGGGCTCGGGCGGGGGCTGCCAGCGCGGGGGTCCCGGGCCCCTCGCCTGCTCCTCGTGGGCCTGGGCGGCCTCTGGCTGTGGCAGAGGAGAAGACTGGCCGGGCAGCCTCAGAGGATCCTGCATATCCTATGTCCTGGCCACAACAGGCTGTGCTGGACCCTAGGAGACCTAGAGTAGCCTCTGCTGGCCCCGTCCGAGAGGGTCTTACTGTCAGGCTTAAGGGTCTAGAGTGAGAGACAGGTCCTGGAGGGAAAGAAGAGAAAGTGGTCTGGGGTTGGAGAGGAGGAGGGGAAGTGGTAGGGCCTCTGGGTGAGTCCCTGAAGGATTTGGGGGTTGGAGCTGCAGCCGGGGACCCCAGCAAGGGCTGAGCAAGGGGCCTGGGCCCACGTAGGTCAGTAGGGCTGGTGCCTGCTCACAGTGAGGAGACATGGGGGGCAGCTTGGTGAGTGAGTGGGTCTGGCTCTGGAAACCCATGACTGCCAAGGGGTCTAGGCTGTTGTGTGCCTCTGGGAGCCACCGATGGCTTCAGGGCAAGAGCGCTGCCCTGAGCGCTGAGAGGAGATAGTCACAGCGGCCTGCGTGCAGCTTGGGAAGTGTACCATGCCGTGCCACCATAGGCCCTCTGGAGCGCCCACCCACCCCCGGAGACGGGGCCCACACAGCTGCCATCCAGGGCGCAAGGCGGTCCCGGGCTGCTGCCCCTTTGTGCGGCCCCAGGTCTCGGGTGGGGCTGCCGAGTGTGCAGTGCCCCAGGTCTTGGGTGGGGTCACCGAGCCCACATGGCCCAGGGTCTCAGGTGGGTGGGGTCACTGCGCACAGGCAGCCCCAGGTCTCGGGTGGGATCCCGAGTGCATATTGCCCAGGTTTGCGGGTGGCGTTACGGAGCGCGTGCACCCTCAGCCCTGCAGGACCTGGAGCCGCAGCAGCTGCTGCTGTTCGTGCAGTCGTTTGGCATCCCTGTGTCCAGCATGAGCAAACTCCTACAGTTCCTGGACCAGGCAGTGGCCCACGACCCGCAGACGCTGGAGCAGAACATCATGGACAAGAGTAAGATGCTGGGGACCTGCGGAGTGGGTTCACACACGCCGACCGAACCCCAGCCCGGCCAGGCTTTTGGGGCCGGGGTGCGAGCGGGTGGGTGATCCGAGGTCGGGTGGGTGTGGGTGGCACTCGAGGGCAGGCTTAGAGCTGTGGGTTGGTGAGGCTGGCACAGTCAGGAGGGAGCCTGGGCCTGCCCCAACCCTGGGGCCAGGCACCCGCTCGGGCCGTGTTTTGAGCTTGGAGGGAGCTGTTGGGGCCTCAGTGCTGACTGAGCCCACCCAGCTTCTGAAGTCCTTGGGAAGCATTGGTGACCGTGGGGGCATTCCCAATTCTGGTTTCTGTGGAGAGAGGGAAGGACCTGCTCCCTGGCCCCTGGCCGCGCCCAGGTGTGACCCTACTACTGTTTGCAGATTACATGGCCCACCTGGTGGAGGTCCAGCATGAGCGAGGTGCCTGCGGAGGCCAGACTTTCCACTCCCTGCTCACAGCCTCCCTGCCACCCCGCCGAGGTACTGGGGAGGGGATGGGCCGGCACGCAGACCCAGCCTGTGGGGGGCTGGGGCCAACACAGAGACCCAGCCTGGAGAGGGGTGGGGCCAGCTCGCAGACCCAGCCTGTGGGGGGCCGGGGCCAACACAGAGACCCAGACTGGGGAGGGGATGGGCCCACACAGAGACCCAGCCTGGGGAGGGGTGGGACCCGCACAGACCCAGCCTGGGGAGGGGGACGGGGCCCGCACAGACCCAGCCTGGGGAGGGGGACGGGGCCCGCACAGACCAGCCTGGGGAGGGGACGGGGCCTGCACAGACCCAGCCTGGGGAGGGGGACGGGGCCTGCACAGCCACACGGGGTGGTGCACACTTGCTGATGCCACCTGAGAGGGGCCCCCACAGAGGCTCTTGGCCGGTCTTTGGGCGGCGTTTGCCTCCGGCCAGCGTGCAGGTTCCTGTTCAGAGTCTTGAGATGCCTGTGGTCCTGAGCGAGACCTGGGGTCCTTGGGGAGCACAGAGCCCAGGTCTGAGCTCTTCCTCCTGGGTGACAGTCCCCGGGCAGGACTCGCCACGGCTTGCACAGTTCCCACCGCTGGCAGCACGTCAGAAAGTGTCCAGCCACTGACGGATCTCCTGTCTCTGCAGACAGCACAGAGGCACCCAAACCGAAGAGCAGCCCGGAGCAGCCCGCAGGCCAGGGCCGGATTCGGGCGGGGACCCAGCTCCGGGTGCTGGGCCCTGAGGACGACCTGGCTGGCATGTTCCTCCAGGTAGCGATGCCGCTGCATGTGGGGCTCCACCTGCTGCCCGTCTTCCTGTGTGCAGCCTCCCCTGCCGCCTCGCATGCACAGCGGCCTTTACACGCGTGACCACCTGACCCTGGCACGCTGCTTTCACGTCACATCCCCATGCTCTCAGATGGAGGCTCAGGCCAACATTGGGGAAGGGGTCGTCCTGCACCCTCCCTGCCATCCTTGCACACCCCTCTGCACGGGGCACCCAGTTTGATGTGTACAGAAGGTCTCAGGTCTCGCCTAAGGTCTGGCTGTTGGAGCTGGGGATCCCGCAGGCCTCACTGCCTCCTGATGGAGAGCCTGGTGGTCCCTGGGCAGGCTCTGGACACCTTCGTCCTCTGGGGCAGCTCCTGGGTGTTGGGGTCCCTCAGCGCTCCCCATCACAGGTCTCAAGGGCCCTGGGCCCCTCAGGCCACAAGGTGGGGGCTACAGATGAACAGGGACATGATGGGACGCGGTTCTGGCACGGAGCTGCACCAGGCGCTTAGCCTCTCCACTGCGCTCCTCCTCCTCCTCCGCTTCCTCCTGACACTGGCCTTCCCTGTTCCAGATCTTCCCGCTCAGCCCGGACCCTCGGTGGCAGAGTTCCAGTCCCCGACCCGTGGCCCTTGCCCTGCAGCAGGCCCTGGGCCAGGAGCTGGCCCGCGTCGTCCAGGGCAACCCCGAGGTGCCAGGCATCACGGTGCGTGTCCTGCAGGCCCTCGCCACCCTGCTCAGCTCCCCACACGGCGGCGCCCTGGTGATGTCCATGCACCGCAGCCACTTCCTGGCCTGTCCGCTGCTGCGCCAGCTCTGCCAGTACCAGGTGCCCGGGCGTGGGCCTCTCGGGTGGGAGGAGGGAGGAGGGCATTGAGGGCTCTGCCTCCCGCAGGATGGCCCGGGTGTCCTGTGACTGCTCCTCTGTGGGTCTTGGGTCTCAGTTTCTAAGTGAGAAAGGACAGTGCCCCAGGGATCGGCGGCAGGGTCCCCTTTTTTCAGTGAACATTCCCCCGGGACGGGAGGTGGGGGCGGTGCGGCGTCCGCCTATTCGCACCACCCAGGCTCGGCGCTCCTGCCTTGCTTTCCCCACCTGCTGGTGCCTGGGACTGTGTTTTACTTGTGTGTTTGTGTATATTTTTTGCTTTGAACCGCGTGGGAGCCCTCACCAGCTGGGGGGGTTTTGAAAGGGTGTCTGAGGTCGTCTGGGCCCGTGCAGAGGAGGCACCATTTCAGGCAGGAGGTGGGATGAGGTTGGCCCAGGCCCCAAGTGCCGGTCGCGGCAGGTCTCAGCAGCCTCATGGCCCCTGCTCTGGGCCTCGGGTGCCGGGTCCCCGTGTGTCGTCTGCCAGGGTAGCCACGTGCCACTTTGTCCCCGCAGCGCTGTGTGCCGCAGGACACCGGCTTCTCCTCGCTCTTCCTGAAGGTGCTCCTGCAGATGCTGCAGTGGCTGGACAGCCCTGGCGTGGAGGGTGGGCCCCTGCGGTCACAGCTCAGGATGCTTGCAAGCCAGGCCTCGGCCGGGCGCAGGCTCAGCGACGGTGAGGACTGCGCCAGGCTGGCAGATGGCTGAGGGGCACTGGATGGGGGCTCACACGGAGTGGCCAAGCTGCCTGGCACCCCGAGGCCCGGGGAGTGGCTTGGGGGTTGGGTACCCACGTGGACCCAGGGGAGCCCTTCTACCGTGGGGCCTCCCTGGATGGGGTACACCGATAGGGGTGAGGGCTGCAGCCACAGGGCACTCAGACAGACCTCCCACAGTGCGAGGGGGGCTCCTGCGCCTGGCCGAGGCCCTGGCCTTCCGTCAGGACCTGGAGGCGGTCAGCTCCACCGTCCGTGCCGTCATCGCCACCCTAAGGTCTGGGGAGCAGTGCAGCGTGGAGCCGGAGCTGATCAGCAAAGGTACCGTCCTGGCCCCGTCCCCTTGGGCCACTGGGGCCCTGGGAAGACCCAAACCTGAGGCTCCTTCTTGCTGACCAGTGGGGGGCGGACAGTGGCCGCTCAGCACTGTCCCCGGAAAGTGCCCACAGAGGTCCCCTCCCAGATGGTCCAGGGCGGGGCCTCTTGAGAATGAGTTGGAGCTTCCTCCTTGGGGGGCCTCCAATCACTGCTGCACCCAGCAAAGTGAGCCCTGGCCCCGGCCGCACTCTCCTGCCCCTGCTGCACTCTCCGTTCCCGGCCGCACTCTCCGTTCCCGGCCGCACTCTCTGGCCCCAGCTGGGCTCTGCTCTTGTGTCCCACACACGCTCACCCCACACCCCACCATGGCTAGCCCATATCCACTCAGCAGCCCCCCCCCGACCTGGGAGTGACCCACATGTCTCTCTGTCCCTTGCGCAGTCCTCCAGGGGCTGATCGAGGTGAGGTCCCCCCACCTGGAGGAGCTGCTGATTGCGCTCTTCTCTGCCACTGCGGATGCCGCCTCCCCGTTTCCAGCCTGTAAGCCCGTTGTGGTGGTGAGCTCCCTGCTGCTGCAGGAGGAGGAGCCCCTGGCTGGGGGGAAGCTGGGTGCGGATGGCGGCAGGTGAGCTGGGGTGCTGCACACAGCTGGGGCAGGTGGGTGGGCAGCACTGCCCCTCCCTGAGCCACCTTCTCCCTGCAGCCTGGAGGCCGTGCGGCTGGGGCCCTCGTCAGGCCTCCTGGTGGACTGGCTGGAGATGCTGGACCCCGAGGTGGTCAGCAGCTGCCCCGACCTGCAGCACAGGCTGCTCTTCTCCCGGAGGAAGGTGGGTGGCACCCAGCTTCAGCACAGGGACCCACCCCGGGGTAAAGGCTCTTCCTGACCTGAAGTGCAGTGGCCTTGGCCTGGGCGAGCCTTGCAGGGGCCCCAGCAGCCCCCCTGTTCTCAGGCCATGTGTCCCTGTAGCAACCCAGAGGAAGGGCAGGTCCCCCATTGGCCCTAGCAGAACCCAGGCCAGGGTCACAGTCACCTGTGGACCAGCACTGTGACCAGCCAGATGTGGGGACGGGGTGGGTGGATGGGGTGGGGTCGGCCCTGCCAAATCCTGTAGATCATGTAGGGGCCTCCATCTTCCTGAAGGGAATGGGGCTGTGGCCAGGAGAAGGGAGGGCAGGTGCTGGGCTCCCCAGGTCCCCCGCAGGGGAGGGATGGCCTCACCAGAGAGGCTGCATGGAGCCCCGGGCACCTCCGCTCTGCGGCATGGCTCCCATGGGAGGAGGTGGGGAGATGCTGCGCGGCCACCAGGAGGGGCCCTCCAGCACCACATGACGGGGCCGGTGTCACCGGCAGCACCCCAAGTCTCGGCTCTCTGAGTGGCTCATTGGGAAAGCTGTCAGCTGACCTCAGCAGAGCCTGCCATTGGCCCAGGTGAGGCCATCCGGGCTTCTTTCTCCCTCCCCAGGGCAAAGGTCAGGCCCAGGTGCCCTCGTTCCGCCCCTACCTTCTGACCCTCTTCACGCATCAGTCCAGCTGGCCCACGCTGCACCAGTGCATCCGAGTCCTGCTGGGCAAGAGCCGGGAGCAGAGGTGGGCGCCTCCCTGTCCCCAACCTGGACCGCGGCACGCTGGCCTTCACCAGAACTCTCCCAGCGCCGGCTCTGACTGGTATCTCCCATGCTGGGACGAGACACCTCATACTCAGTGGAACCCGTGCCTCCCCACAGGTTCGACCCCTCCGCCTCTCTGGACTTCCTCTGGGCCTGCATCCACGTTCCTCGAATCTGGCAGGGGCGGGACCAGCGCACCCCACAGGCAGGTCTTGGGAGGGTGGCCCATTGGGGAGAGGGGGTGGTGCGCCGGGGCTGATGCAGGCACCTGTTACAGAAGCGGTGGGAGGAGCTGGTGCTGCGGGTCCAGGGCCCAGAGCTCATCAGCCTGGTGGAGCTGATCCTGGCCGAGGCGGAGACACGGAGCCAGGACGGGGACGCAGCCGCCTGCAGCCTCATCCAGGCCCGGCTGCCCCTGCTGCTCAGCTGCTGCCGTGGGGACGATGAGAGTGTCAGGAAGGTGACGGAGCACCTGTCAGGCTGCATCCAGCAGTGGGGAGACAGGTGCTCAGGCCCCCCAACCCCAGATGCTGCCTGGGAGTGAGCCATGGAGGGGGTCGAGGCCCAGCCCTGGGTGGGTTCCCATCACGCCTGGTCCCGTCCGCCCACCCCTGTCACTGGGGCCCTGTCCGCCTGGTGAGCCCTGCTCCATCTGTTTCAGTGTGCTGGGCAGGCGCTGCCGAGACCTCCTCCTGCAGCTCTACCTACAGCGGCCGGAGCTGCGGGTGCCCGTGCCTGAGGTCCTACTGCACAGCGAAGGGGCCGCCAGCAGCAGCGTCTGCAAGGTGAGGGCACAACTCTGCTGCTCCCCGCCACCATCCCAGGTGCCCTGGCCAGGCAGGGAGGGAGGGCGGAGGCCACAGTGTGCATGGCCGTCGCCGGCTTCCCCTCTTGCCCCTTCCCGGTCCGCGCCGCCCTGTGGCCCTGTGGGTTTGTCTGCATTGAGTTTTATACCGAGGGAGCCTGCGGGTGCTCTGTTCACAGTCTGGAGAGACGTGGTGGTGTGGGCACCGAGTGTTCTGCCATTGTGTGGATCGGCCGTTAGTTTATCTGTTCACCTGCTGGTGGACATGGGGTCATGTTCAGTTTGGGGCAGTGACAGCTGCTGGGGACTCGTGCATGGGTCTTGGTGGACGGCTGCGTCTGCTCCTCTCCAGTGACCCTGGTGGGGAGGGCTGGGCCTCCCATACCCGCTTCCCCACCGCTGGCCGGAACCTGCAGCCTGTCTTCTGCTGGTACCACAGAGGGCAGCTGACTTTTTCTAATCATTTTTGCTTGCGGCTTTTTTCACTTATATGTCATTTTATTCATTGAAATCACACTTGATGTGCAGTTTTGCGGGGGGTTTTTTGAGGCAGGGTGTCTGTTGCCGAGGCTGGAGTGCAGCGGCACCGTCATAGCTCACTGCAGCCTCAACTTCCTGTGCTCAAGTGATCCTCCCACCTTAGCCTCCTGAGTAGCTGGGACCACAGGCACGTGCCACCACACCCAGTTAACCTTTTTGTATTTTTAAAAATAGAGATGGGGTCTTGCCATGTTGCCCAGGCTAGTCTTGAACTCCTGGGCTCTGGTGATCTTCCTGCTTCGGCCTCACAGAGTGCTGGGATGACAGGCGTGAGCCACCACGCCCGCCTGGCCGATGTGTAGTTTTGGCTTGTTTCCTGCTCATTGTATCATTTTTGAGCTTTGCTTTTATTCTGTGTGGGGTTTTCCCGGAGGCTGGCTGTGGCCTGCCTGCCCTCCCGAGGTGCTCGTGGGAGCCATAAGGAGCCAGTTCCTCTGCTCATGGCGTGCCACGTGGTGGATCGCGGCCACAGCTGGCGGCCACAGGCTGAGTGTGGGCGGGCAAGTGAGGGGAGCCAGCAGCCCCAGCCTCAGAGCGCCCCTCCCTGCAGCTGGACGGACTCATCCACCGCTTCATCACGCTCCTTGCGGACACCAGCGACTCCCGGGCATCGGAGAACCGAGGGGCGGATGCCAGCATGGCCTGCCGGAAGCTGGCGGTGGCGCACCCGCTGCTGCTGCTCAGGTGCTGTCCCAGAAGCCCTGTCTTCGCCAGACGCTGGTTTAACCAGGGGTGTCTGCAGCTCTCCAGCCTGGGCAACAAGAGCGAAACTCCGTTTCAAACAAAAAACAACAAAAAAAAGCATGTTCCCATGGGCTGAGGTTGACTGAGAGAAGTCAGAGGCCTGAACTGGGCCTCAGGTGGGAGGAGCTGGGTGGGCCTCAGAAAGGGGCGATCTCATCTCCACCTCCTAGGGCAGGGGGTAGTGTTGGGGGGCAGCATGGGGTCTGGCTCCTGGGGCAGGCAGTGGGGCCTTCCTGGGGACGTGCGCCAGGTGAGCCGGCTGGCCAGGGCTGACTGGGCCCTCACTGCGCCCACAGGCATCTGCCCATGATCGCGGCGCTCCTGCACGGCCGCACCCACCTCAACTTCCAGGAGTTCCGGCAGCAGAACCACCTGAGCTGCTTCCTGCATGTGCTGGGCCTGCTGGAGCTGCTGCAGCCGCACGTGTTCCGCAGCGAGCACCAGGGGGCGCTGTGGGACTGCCTGCTGTCCTTCATCCGCCTGCTGCTGGTGTGTGCTCCCACCGCCCGCCCTCGCGCTCCCTTCCACTCCCTCCGCCCTGGCCCGGGCCTGCCTCATCCACCCTGGGAGGGACTGGGAGGACCTCTGCAGCCAGGGCCCAGGCCAGGCCACCTGGCCTGGGGACCAGCTCCCCGCCTGGGAAGTGCCTGCCTGCTGCCCCTCATGTGCCTGGGGGGCCTATGTCCTTCAGAATCCTAGCCCAGACCCTCCGTGCTGCTCTCTGCGTGTTGCTTGTGCCACCTCGAGCCCCTCATCCATCTGGGCACATGCCCCAGACGGCTGTGTCCACATCCTGACAGGCCATGCCGGCCACCCTCGGGCCCGTGACGCCCCAGTGGTTGGCAGAGGGGGCTTGTTGGCGGTGGGGTCTGTGCCCTGAGGCTCTGGGAGCAGATGGGAGCACAGGGTCTGTTTTGGCCCCACGGGGCAGAGCAGCTCAAGGGTGCCGCTTCTGCTTTGCAGAATTACAGGAAGTCCTCCCGCCACCTGGCTGCCTTCATCAACAAGTTTGTGCAGTTCATCCATAAGTACATTACCTACAATGCCCCAGCAGCCATCTCCTTCCTGCAGAAGCACGCCGACCCGCTCCAGTGAGTGCCCACGGGCTGCAGGGAAGCCTCGGGCCTCCGGCGAGGGTCCAGCGGGGTCTGGAGGGTGTTCCTGGGAAGGCCGGGGAGGGCTGCTGAACGTGGTGCTCATCCCAGGGCGCAGAGGCCGCCCCACCCTGTGCGGGAGCTGTCTGAACCCACCCCTGCAGCTCTCTGTCCCGTTCCATGCACACGTGGCCTCCCCGCCCGGCCCTCCCCCTGAGTGTCCTGGCCTCTCCTGCATGCCTGTGTCCACGCCCTCCCATGCTGCCCTAGTTTGACCCCTGACCCAGCCTTTTGCCTGCCAGTGTCTTCCTCCCAGGTGAAAGCATCTTCTCTCCCCAGCGACCTGTCCTTCGACAACAGTGACCTGGTGATGCTGAAATCCCTCCTTGCAGGGCTCAGCCTGCCCAGCAGGGATGACAGGACTGACCGAGGCCTGGACGAAGAGGGCGAGGGTGAGTGGGGCTGGCGGGGCCTGCTGGAAGCAGTCCTACAGGGCCTGGTTTTCCTGGCTGCACAACCAGCCCTGGGCTGTGTGAGGCGTCCCGATGGGGGCTTTGTGAGCTGGGACCTTGCTGGCTGGCCCCTGGCCCACCTCACGGGGACGAAGCGCTCGCTGACTGGTGCCTGACAGAGCATCAGCACACCCGCCCCGGCACATCGCCCCGCCCCGGCACATGGCCCTCCCCACCCCCCGCCCCGGCACATCCACCATCCACCAGCGCTTGTCCCAGATGTCCCTCCCCAGGAAGCCTCCCCTGGTCCTACTGGGCACGGCTTGTCCTTGGTTTTTCCCTGCCTGAGGTGACACGGCACCGCAGCACGCCTCTCCTGTGCCGTCGGAAGAGTGCTAGGCCCGGGTCCCAAGGGTCCATCCTGTCTTGTGCCCAGTGGGTCCTGGCCCACATTGCGAGAAACCCAGCAGGGAGAGACTCACAGAGGTGCATGGCCGGATCCAAAGGCAGCTCCCGGCTCCTGGCTCCACCCCATTTGTGGAGTGTTGCTGTGTGCGGGCACCTTGGGAGCCTGGGCAGTGGCCGCTGTGCTCTCGGGAGGGCAGGCCCTGGTGCCTCTGTGTGGCACGTCCTGCCCCTCCTGCCCTCCTGCAGCACTGCCGCTGTCTTCCAGAGGAGAGCTCAGCCGGCTCCCTACCCCTGGTCAGCGTCTCCCTGTTCACTCCTCTGACGGCGGCCGAGATGGCACCCTACATGAAGCGGCTTTCCCGGGGCCAAACGGTGGAGGGTGAGTCAGGCCCTGCTTCACCCATTGAGGTCAGCTCCAGGTTGGCGCCCTGGGTCCCATGGGGCTGCGGGCAGCAGCCAGCAGCCATCTGGGCACTGACTTTGGCATGAGCCCAGCCCATGCTGGGCTGTGGGTGGGTGGGCCGTTCCTCACAGTGGGGAGCACCCCCAGAGAGGGCCTTAGAAACTCAGGGGAGCTGGAGGTGGCTGCTCTGCTTCAGACACAGCAAAAAGCAGGGCAGCCCCCTAAGGTGGTGGGGGGGCGGCAGGAAGAGGTCAGGTAGGTGGGTGGGCAGGACCAGAGGGTGGGCAGGACCGGTGGTCATCGTCAGAGGACAGCCAAGGCTGGGCGGCCTGGATGGAGTCGGGCCGTGGGGACACTTGCTGCTCAGAGCACCCTGGATTTGGGGCTGCCATGAGGGGTCAACCCCTCTCTCTACTTGGAGGCCACTGGTAGGGGCAGGGCCGGGCATTTGCGGAGCTTGGGGCAGGTGACTGCCCGGGGCGTCCCTGGGCTCATGCTTTCCAGTGCTTTCTGTCCTGTGGTGCTCGGGCCTTGCCCCCTCTGGGTGGCTGGGGTGGGGTGGGCAGAGATCTGCCTGGCCCTTCAGCTCTGGCCTGGCCGTCTCTGTGTCAGATCTGCTGGAGGCTCTGAGTGACATAGATGAGATGTCCCGGCGGAGACCCGAGGTCCTGGGCTGCTTCTCGGTGAGCTGGATGCGGCTGAGGGAGAGCTGGGAGGAGCCGCTCCCGTGGAGAACCCCGCAGGGCCACCGCCTCAACATGGGGTGCCCACGCTGAGCCCCAGGGAGCCCTCCGAGGCCGCCCCAACACGGGGTGCCCGCGCTGAGCCCCAGGGAGTCCTCTGAGGCCTGGCTTTGGGTGGGGCCTCAGCCCAGGTATTCACAGTCGAGCCGCCGCCAGGGCAGGCCCACCTTCAGCCCTGGGCTGGGACTGGCCAATGGCACATGCGTCCTGCCTAGGGTCCCTGCCATTGCCACCAACCATCACAAGACCAAGAGGTGAAGGGGCCTAGCTGGGGGCTGGACTCCCTGGTCACACAACTCCCACCATTCCCCCCATCAGACCAACCTGCAGCGGCTGATGAGCTCGGCCGAGGAGTGTTGCCGCAACCTCGCCTTCAGCCTGGCCCTGCGCTCCATCCAGAACAGCCCCAGGTGAGGCCACCGCCGGCCTCTGTCCCGCGCCACCGCCGGGCCCTGCTAACCCAGGTCACCGCTTGACCCGCCTGGTGGCCAGACCAGGCTTCCAGGCGGCTCAGCTCCCCTGTCGGAGGGGAGGGGTCTGGCGTGGGCACAGGGTGGAGGTTCCCACTGAAGCGCGTGGCTCTTTCAGCATCGCAGCGGATTTCCTGCCCACGTTCATGTACTGCCTGGGCAGCCAGGACTTTGAGGTGGTGCAGACGGCCCTCAGGAACCTGCCCGAGTACACTCTCCTATGCCAAGGTGAGGACTGGTTCCCCGCCCGGGGCCCTGGCAGCCCTCGGGGAGTCCGGAGGCGCGTCCCCTGAGAGCTGGCTCTTGGGAGTCCCGAGGTCTGGTCACTGCTACCAGGATGTTGTGGCCAGTGTGATATGCAGGGCCCCGTCTCCCCCACAGAGCACGCGGCTGTGCTGCTGCACCGGGCCTTCCTGGTGGGCATGTACGGCCAGATGGACCCCAGCGCACAGATCTCCGAGGCCCTGAGGATCCTGCATATGGAGGCCGTGATGTGAGCCTGTGGCAGCCGACCTCCCTCCAAGCCCCGGCCCGGCCCGTCCCCGGGGATCCTCGAGGCGAAGCCCAGGAAGCATGGGCGTTGCTGGTGTGTCCGAGGAGGTGAGGGTGCCGAGCCCTGAGGCCAGGCAGGCCCAGGAGCAATACTCGGAGCCCTGGGGTGGCTCCAGGCCGGCTGCTGGCATCGGGGGCCGTCTACGAAGCCTTCATTCACCTTCTGGGCCACAGCCCTGCTGCAGAGCGGTGGGCGATGTGGCCCAGCGTGTGCAGGATCCCACCGGGCATGGCCTGGGCTGGTTTTCAATGAAACGATCTGAACTCTCTGTGTACTCTCTGGTGTCCCGTGTCGCCCTCTGGCCAGTGAGAGCCTCGAGGACCCTGGCCTTGGCTCCCCAGCCCCACAGCACAGGGAGTTGGGCAGGGTCCTGGGAGGCGGAGACCAAGGCCAGGCCGGGCTCTCCCTTGGGCCAGCAGTTCCCGCAGGTGTCGAGGGTCGGGGGACGCTGCCCGCTTGGCTGCCCCCCACCCTGTCACGGTCTCCCCGTCAAGTGCCGGCCCTGGGCCCTGCCTGGCCTCGAGTCCTCTGCCCACAGGGTCGGCCTCTGTTGAGTGAGTCCAGCCTTGTCAGGCTGCGTGGTGGCCTGGCCCGGCTGACTGGTCTCTCCTGCACTAAAAGGATCAACAAGGCCCTGAGAGCCTCAACTGTGGGCGTCCCCCTGTGGGAGCTGCGTGGGGGTCCCATTCCAGAAGAGTCCGAGTAGCTGGTGGTGCTGCTCGTCCTGCGTTTGCCAGCACCCGCTCACAGGGAAGGGTCTGGGAGGGTCCTAGTGCATGCGGGGCGGAGCTTGGCGTGGGGCCCTGTTTGCTGGCCCGCAGTGCACTCTCCTGCCTCCCAGCCAGGTTGGGGCTAGGGCTGCCCACCCCTCTGTCCTCCTCGCACCGAGGTCTTTCCAGCACACAGATGGGACCTGTGCTCTCCCGGTTCCCCATGAGTGCTCCCAGGTCAGCCAGGCCCCAGCTGCCCTCCACCCAGGCCACTGTGGCTAAGAAGCCAACCCAGGCCCTCCTGCAAGCCAGGTGGCGCGAGGCCTCAAGGTTCTAGTGATGCTGTGGCCTTGGAGGACGCCCTGCGACAGCACCCAGCAAGGGGGCAGCCAGGCTCCAGGCCCACAGCCTCCCAGCCTAGCCCCTGGCCTGCGCACCTGCACCACCTGCCTGGGCCCCTGGGCACTCCTGCACCCACCTGCCCACCCTCTTCGGATTCTTCCAGGCTGCACAGGTCCGGGGACCAGGTCCCGGGTGGGGTGAGCCACTGCCGGGTCTGTCACCAGACGTGCCTGTCCACAGCTGGCTCCTGTGGCTCCAGGGGACTGGGAGGCTGCCCTGGGAGTGACTTGGAGGCCCATGGGCCGCCGAGCATCCTCCATCCCAGCTGTGCGGGGCCGTCTTCCCCCACCTGTGCCCTTAGTGCCTTGCCTTCAGGCCTCTGGTGCCAGCACCTCTGCCCTGGGTCTGAGTATGTGTTAGGGTTAGGGACAGGGACAGCAGTGAGGAGCGCCTAGCACAGGCCTGGGTGTGGGGTGAGGCCCTTCCTGCTCTGCTGTTGGCTCTCCCACCTTTGCGCAGATAAGGGGCAGGGCTGAGATTTGAGCCCTGGGGCCCTGGAGCCATGGACTGCCCCAGAGTGGGGCTGGGCTGAGTGGAAGCAGGGCCCAAGGCTTGTGCAGTGGGAAGGGGCCCTGGAGGCTCAGCAGATTCAGGGCAGAGATGTGGATGCCTCCCCAGCCCCGGGGGTGGGGTGTGGATGCAGGGAGGCATCCTCATAGGGGGTGGGCGTGTGCAGGCTGTGTGCGCTCAGGGATCAAGGTCAGGGCCCGTGTCCATCCGAGTCTTAGAGGACAGAAGTGTGCTGAGGCTTGGCGGGGACATGACCCGATCTCATCTGAGACCGAGTGAGCATGGGCCCACCAAGCCCTTCAGCCCCCAGTGCCTGCTGTGTATGCCCCACACCCAAACCCCAGCCTCCTGAGGGCCAGGCTGCCTCTCCCAGGCCTGGATGTGGGGCCTTTGCTAGTCCACACCTTCGGGATCCTGACCGTTCTCCCCAGGTGCAGCACCCTAGCTGTGTCGCCGCGTCCCCTCCAGCCAGGAGCCACCCTTACCTGACGCTACACCCTCTATGGGCTCCCGGAGCACCTCCAGGCTGCCTTTCCACACCCCACAGTCCAGAGCCTCCTGTAGCCCCGCCAGCCTCTGGTCCTCTGCTCTCCTGACATCACTCCAGCCAGGCTGTGGGGTGGGGGTCCTTCCAGGCGAGGCCTGCCTGCCTCAGGGTCTGATCAGGGAGGGAGGGAGGTCCAAGCTCTGTGGGCCCAGAACCCAGTGCCTGGGTTGAGGACAGGGAAAGGGAAGGACACTGCTGCCAGGCCCAGAGGCCAGTCTGTGTGTCCCAGCTGGGTGCAAGCCTGGGCCCTTCACGGGGGTGCGTGTATCTGGCTCAGAGCAGCCTGTAGCAGGTAGAGCCCCGGGACGTTGGCTGCGGTCGTGGACCAGGCACGGGGAAGGAGGATGGGGAGGGCGCTGAGGGCAGGGCCCTGATCCTGGGGCCCGGGACCCTCTGGGCCTCTCGCTGCCTAGGCCTGTGTTCATTCCCGCCCAGGAGGCAGCGGAGGTTAAGCTAAGCAGAGGCATCCGGGGGAAGTAGCTGGCCTGGCGGGTGGCAAGGGCTCAGGTGAGGGGTATCAGCTGTGGTGTGTGTGCCGATTGGGGCCAGGATGTGCCAGACGTGCCTGAGACCCCACCTACCCACCCCAGGGTGATGACCCCAGGGCCTTGGTGGCTCACAATTGTGGCACCCATGGGGCAAACTTAGCCTCTGCCTGGCCCAGGGCTTCCATAACCTCTAGAGGGTGTCCCAGGCCTGTCCCCACCATAAAGGGAGCTCCAGGGGGCATGTCTGGCCTTGGCTGCCAGGGTGAACCCCAGGTTCTGTGTCCCAGAGGTGAGAGGCCTCTGCGGTCTGTGCTGGGGAAGATGGGGAAGACGCCTGGGAGGGAAACTTGACCGCGCCTGGACAAAGAAATGGGTAGATTGGAATCTGTGCCTGCAGCGGGCACCTGGCAGGGGCTGGTGTGAGCAGAAGTGTGGGTGTTGGAATGATGGTGCCGACCCCAGGGTGGACAGGGGGCTGCGAGATGGACCAGGGAGCCCTGGGTCAGGCCATGATCCACGCCTGGCCTCTCCCTCCCTCTGGCTCCCCAAGTTCCTCACCACGGCCACTGGGCCCAGGGACCCCGGCAAACAGCCTTTTGGGGCACCCAGCAGGACCCCTGTGCCACTGGGTGGCTGCGGGCAGGTCCCGGGCCGTCTGTTCTGGAACAGTGGAGGATCTGGGATCAGCACCTTCCTGTGTGGCTGTGAGCCCCTCGCCCAGGGTGACCACTGGAGCCCAGATGGCCCCGGGACTCAGAGGGTCCGGCCCAGACTCCACAGTTCCCTTCCTTCCAGGAGCGGAGGGAGGCCCAGGAGCTTGTCTGAGCCAGGCCAGGCAGGGTCCCAGCCCCTCCCAGTGGTTCCCAGCAGTCCCGGGCTGCCTTCTCCAGGTGGGGCCAGGGCGGGGCCGGGGGATGCCATAGTGACAAGCTCACCTGCTGCTTCAGTCTCAAAACAAGTGCTCCCGGGTTTCATTTTCAGCTCTGGCTGGGGATGGACCCTGACCCTCAAACAGGCCAGACAGTGGCAGCCACAGGCTGTGTGTGGGCACCTGGGGCCTGAGCGCCCTCGGCAGCAGGAGTGCAGATCTCCCCGTGAGGCGTCTCCCCCATTCACCCTGGGAGGCCCAGACAGTGGCCCGAGGTCACGTGGCAGGTAGGGTGCAGGGCAGGAGCTGCTTGGGGGGCCTGGGCCTCCCCCAGCTCCCTTCTTCAGAGCACCCCAGACCCCTGACCCAGTTAGGCCCAGGCCTAGCCGGCGGTTGGGGTCATTCCAGGCGCTTCCGAAGAGGAGAGTATGGCTGAAGCCTCCTCTGGGGACAGCAGCCCCTCTGTCCTGGGAGGTGGCCTGTAGGAAGCTGAGCATGGGCAGGCAGAACTGGATGTCCCAGTTCTTTCCAAACCCCCTCACTGGGCCAGGCCCAAAAGGACACCCCAAGCCGGGCCCTGCTGGGCTCACCGGGGACCCAGGGTTGGACCCCAGTAGGCCTGTGCCAGGGTGTGGTGGGCACCCTCTCTGTGGAAGTTAGGAAGGGCTGTTGGGGGAAGGTGGCATGGTGGGGTGGGTCTTGAGTGGTGGGGAGGAGTTGGGCCCATCCACTTGTAGTGGGGCACAGGGCTCTGGCTGACTACCAGCAGGGCAGGCGGAGGGAAGGGTCCAGCGCCCACAGCCCTCTTTTCCCACTAGTGCCCTCCTGCTGTGGAGCCAGGCCTGGAGGAGCCTGCAAGCCTCGGGGGGCACAGGGGGCAGGCCTGGCACACAGAGGGCTCCTCAGGCACTCATCCAGTAGTAGGGAGATGGGCCCTGGGAGGGGAGGGAGCCGGGAGGCAGCCACGCGCCCTCCCTAAGATGGAAAACGCAGGGGCCTGGTGAGGGCAGCGCTGACCACAGTGCTCTGCATACCAGGCCACTGCTGGTGCCCCGGGTCTGGGGAACACAGGGTCCTTAGGGACACAGGGCCCGGGGGCCTCCGGAGCTGGGGTACGGCGGAGGGGGCTGCTGGATCCCAAACACCCTTTAGGCCTCCTCCACCCCCAGTCAGCATTCCAGCCAGGACCCCGGGGGCCCCATCCAGAGTCCTGTCAGCGGGGGCCATAGCCTGTGGCTGCAGGCCTGGGCAGGTGGGTGACACGAGGCAGGACCGACCCCAGGGTTCTAACGCCTGCTCCCCACTGGCCTTGGACAAATTGCTGCCCCTTTCTGAGCTTGATTCCTCACTGTGAAGTGGGCATCAAGGTAATGCTTGAGGCCAGGCGCGGTGACTCACGCCTGTAATCCCAGCACTTTGGGAGGCCGAGGTGGGCAGATCAGCTGAAGTCAGGAGTTCAAGACCAGCCTGGCCAACATGGCAAAACCCCGTCTCTACGAAAAACGCACTGGGCATGGTGGTGCACGCCTGTAATCCCAGCTACTCGGATGCTGAGGTGGGAGAATGGCTTGAACCCGAGAAGCAGAGGCTGCAGTGAGCCGAGATCACCAAGGTAGCGCCACTGCACTCCAGCCTGGGTGAAAGAGCAAGACTTCATCTCAGAAAATAAAAACAAGGCTGAGCGTGGTGGCTCATGCCTGTAATCCCAGCACTTTGGGAGACCAAGGCGAGTGGATCACCTGAGGTCAGGAGTTTGAGACCAGCCTGGCCAACATAGTGAAACCCCGTCTCTACTAAAAATACAAAAATCAGCCGGGCATGGTGGTGCACGCCTGTAATACCAGCTGCTTGGGAGGCTGAGGCAGGAGAATCCCTTGAAACCCGAGAGGCAGATCTCAGTGAGCCAAGATCACACCACTGCACTCCAGCCTCGGTGACAGAGTGAGACTCTGTCTGAAAAAAAATAAAAACTGTCTGAGACTTAGGGGCAGTGAACAACCTGTGTGACACACAGCAGGTGCTGAGGGCCAGGCATCTGCGCTATTATCGCTGTCCTCTGAACAGAGAGGTGCCATGATCCGGTCAAGGACACACAGCAATCAGAGGCAGGCTGGCTTCTCTGCCCCGGTCCCGCCACCCAGCGACATCTGTCAGCCCTGTGTGAGCTCTGTGCTCCTCGAAGTTGGGGGCGGGGTGGGCTGGGCCCCGTTACAAGGGATTCCTATAAATGGCGTGGAGAGGATTAATAATGTATTTATAACACACCGTGGTGGTAGTCGAAAATGATGTATAAATGTGCAGTAAATGTTTTATAATGTTTTTGTAACCCGTTATAAATGATAAATGGCAGACCATAGCTGCCGGATCAAATATTTATAACGTATTGTGCGCGGCGTTGGGCTGCCACAGTTCAGGAAAGCCATTAATAATAAAGTGGATGGAGATGCACGAGTTACCGACATGCCCAGCAAAGCCATTTATAATGAAATGTAAAATTTGGCTGTGGGAAGCAGCCCACCGGCCCCAGCCGCAGCACCGGCCAGGCTCTCCTGGAGGCTGGGGAGGGAGCGGTGGTCGTGAATTATTTGTGAGGTGTTCAGACGAGAATGTATACTCCGCATAGCACACCATATAAATATGCTATTAATATACCCAAGGTGGCATGCATTATTCATGGAACCTAATTAATTAATGGGTGGCCCCTTAAAATGGGGTGTCACAGCTTCCCGCTCCCTGTCCTGCCAGGGGCCGTAGGGATGGCACTGGTTGACGGCAGCCTCGGGGGTGGGGAGGAGGGCGATGTCCCTTCCACGCTCTGTGGTGGGGCTGACGTGGTCCCCGACAACCGTCCGCAGGGGTCCTGTGGGCAAGTCAGTCTGGGAACCATTGTGCGTGTGGCCTCTCCCTGGAAGAGTGGAGGTGCACATCAGGCGATGAAGGCTCTGAGAAGTCCCGTGGGAAACGCTGCTCGGCCAGGACACCTCCCTTGGTTCTCTCTCCCTCCCTCTGCATTCCCGAACCGCCTCCGCCTCCCAGCCTCAAGGAGCCGATTCTGTTCCAGCTTGGCCCAGCAGCCGTGGTCAGGTGACGTTCAGGGTTGAATCTACTGGTGGAAGGAGTCAACCCCTCATAAGCCCGCCCCACCCCTCCGGGTGTGGCACCTGGGTCCCCACCTCTGCAGCCCCTCTTAGGGACCCAGCAGCCAGCATGTCCTCCAGGAGCTAAGCTAATGCAAGCCGAGGTGGACGTTTAGGACTGAAGTGAGCGATGCCTCGGGCCATGTCCTCCCTGGGTCCCCAGCACGGGCCCTGCCACCCTGATGGGCTGAGAGATCCCTTTCTCCCTGCCTCCATCTTTGAGGGGTTCAGAACACGTGGAGGCTGGAAGTGGGGAAACTGAGGTCATCTGGCCTGGAAGTCCTGTCCTGGACCAGGGTGTACACTTGGGCAGGACACCAGCTGGGCCAACCTTCTCCCGGGCCTCACCTGGTGTCAGAGTCAGGGCCGCTGCCTGAGAGGGCAGGCTGATCGGGGGGCCTTCTCCCCTCCCTCTTCTCCCCTCCTGTGCCCTCCCCTCCCTCCACTCTCCTCCTTTCCTCTCAGAACCTCAGTTTTTTGAGCTGCAGAATCAATAGTGCCATTTATTTTGTAGATCATAAACAGATAGGGTCTTGTTTTGCCACCCAGGCTGGCGTGCAGTGACATGATCACAGCTCACTGCAGGCTCGACCTGTCAGCCTCCATCAATCCTCCTGCCTCGGCCTCCCGGATAGCTGGGACTACAGGTGTACACCACCACGCTCGACTAATAGTTTTGTATTTTTTGTAGAGGCGGGGTCTTGCTATGTTGCCCAGGCTGGTCTTGAACTGCTGGCCTCAAGCAAACCTCCCACTTCAGCCTCCCAAAGTGTTGGGATGACTGGCATGACCCTCTGCACCCAGCCAGTCTTGGGTTTTAAACCCACGGCCAACCCACAGCCAACCCACACCCATATATGTATGTGTACACACACACACACACACACACACACTAATGTCCCTGTCACCCAGGCTGGAGTGCACTGGTGTGATCACAGCTCACTGCAGCCTCCTGTTCTCATGTGATCTCCCGCCTCAGCCTCCTGAGTAGCTGGGACTACAAGCATAAGCCACAATACCTGGCCCAGAGCCACTTTTTTTTTGGGCGGCGAGTGAGGGGGTGGGGACAGAGTCTTGCTCTGTCACCCAGGCTGGAGTGTAGTGGTGTGATCTCAGCTCACTGCAACCTCCACCTCCCGGATTCAAGCGATTCTCCTGCCTCAGCCTTGCAGGTAGCTAGGACTACAGGTATGTGCCACCATGCCCGGCTAATTTTGCATTTTTAGTAGAGACGGGGTTTCACCATGTTGGCCAGGCCGGTCTCAAACTCCTGACTTTGGGTGATCGTCCCAACTCAGCCTCCCAAAATGCTGGGATTACAGGCATGAGCCACCACACCTGGCCCAGAGCCACTTTTAAAGGGTGACTGTAAGTATCAAATGACAACGTAGGCATGGAAATTGGTGGGAGATGTTGGAGTAGGGGCCTAGCTGGGCCCTGCTGCCTGCACCCCTTCCTCCCGCAGCCCCTGCACCTCCTCCCAGTCCCCTGCACCAGCAACACCAGCCTATCTTCGAGTCTTCCTTCCTGCCGCAGGGCCTTTGCAACTCCTGTTCCCTTTGCCCTTTCCCCTTCCTCCAACAAAGTGATTCCTACTTAGCCTCCAGGTCTCAGTTCTCATGGTCCTCCCTAGGGAGGCTCTTGCTCTGTCTTCTCTCTCTCTCTCCTCTCCGCTTTCTTTCTCCCCTCTCTTTCTCTGTCTCTCTCTTTCTCCCCTTTTTCTCTCTCTCTGTTGGTCTCAGGCTGAGGTCATCATTATTTCTAAAGGGCCTGAAGTCTGGGCCCCCATCTTAGAGCTTCCCCGTCCTGGGGCCTGTTGAGCTCACACCGCTCTTACCTGTTCCCCACCCCTGGGTACATCATGCTGCATTTATTGCGTGCCTGGCCGTGGGGTAACCCTTGGTGGAAGGGGCTATGATGTCACTTTGCAGATGAGGAAACTGAGCCCAAGAGAAGGCAGTTCCCCAGTGAGGCCGGAAGGCAGCGGGTTCCCCGGGTAGAGGCTCCCTCCATGTTGGATGGGGGAGGCGTGTGCAAACAGAGTCCACATGGCAGCCCTGGGGGGCACAGATGGGTACCCCGGGAGCCTTCGGTAGCTCCAAGGGGCTTCAGGGTGGGGGTCCTGGAGGATGAGGAGGAGGGGCGGGTGCTGGGGGCCGGTGCAGGCGCGAAGCTCTGGGGTAAGCGTGGCAGGGTGCGGCCAGGGAGATGCGGCGTGATAAGCCTGCCGAAGGTCTGATAAGCAACCTGGACTTTATTCGAAGGACAGCCTGGGAGGCTCCTGGCAGGGGAAGGGCTTGGTCAGGCCTTCTAGAAAGATCCCTCGGGCTGCTGGGGAGGGTGGACTGTGGTGGCCGGAGGGGCAGGAGGCAGCCCTGTGGGCAGAGGCAGGGGGACAGGTTGTCTGGATGGGAGGGTGGCAGCCATGGGCAGTGGGGAGAAGGGACCATTTGTCTGGGGGTGTCCTGGCTTCTGGCTTCGGGGACCCTGGAGGGACATGCTGTGTGAGGTGCTGGTGGGGAAGCGTCACAAATGCTGCCTCCCAGCTCACTGGTGCCAGAGGGGGGCCGTGCAGGATGGGCCACGGAGTGACCAGTGAGATGGCTTTTTAAGTGTGCAGCGGTAAAAGTTCACGATAAAAGTGAAACCCAGGCCACCTCCCACACCACTCCTTCTAAGGGAGCTGGGCCCTAGCGCCAGTCCACCCGTGTCCCCCATCCCCCACTAATTCCCCCCCCCCCCCCGCCCACTGCCCTGCTGCTTCTGCTTCTTGATCTTTCCCTTCTTTTCCAGCTTTTCCAGTTCTCCTAACCGTTGCTCTGGGAATCAAGAAAACCTGGTGCCAGGACCGGCTCCGGCTGTGCTGGCACGATATCCCCTGACATCCGCAGGTCAGGGACTGTGGCGGAGCAGCGGTTAGGGCCAGCCACAGTCCCAGGCCACAAGGGCTCCCCTGCCTAGCAACTGCTTGCACGCCCCTGGTGACGGGGAGCTCACCACCTACACACAGGCCTCACTGACACTTAGGCAGCCGGCCATGCACACTTCTGAGGCTGGTCTCACCAGGGACCAGCCTCAGAAAAGACCTGGAACAGCACCAGTGGCTGGGGTTGGGAGACCTCAGTTTCTGCTCCTCCCAAGGGGCACAGAGAAGCTGCCCTGACTCCCTGCCAGGGGCTACTGCGGGAAAACACCTTCCTTCCTGCAGGCCCTGCCGGGACAAGCCCTGGCCCCACAGCCAGCAGGGTAGGCCCCCCTCACATGGCTGGTGTCAGTGATTCCGCCCTCGTCCAATCCCCGTGGCCACAGACAAGGTTCCCCAAGGAGAACGGGGCCAGGGGCCATCCCAGGATAATTTAGGGCCCCACCAGAGGGACTTTCCTTATTTCTTGTGCCACACCTCAAAGTGGAAAATTAGGAACTACCCTGCAAGTCAGCCTGAGGAATCTTCTGCCCAGGAACAGATCCTGCCCACAGGCCCCCAGAAGAAAAGCACAGGCCAGCTGTGCAACTCCGGCTCCACGGCCCTCTTCCTGGCCTCAGTTTCTCCTCTGGCAATGCCCAGGCCTCACCTCTGCCTTGCCTGGAACCCCCGCTGGCATGTAGCGGCCTGGAAAGAGAAACCAGATGCGGACGTCCTTTGAAACCCTGAAACACAAGGCGCCTCCTGCTCCCCGGGAGGCCAGGCTGCCCAGGGCTGAGGCCCCAGACAGGGCAGGGCTGTTCGAACCTCAGTGTCTCCATTTGTCAACGTTCTTTCCTGCCTCTTCTCCATGGCGGTGGGGTGAGATGGTGGTGGGAGGTGGGGCGGCGAAAAGAAAGAAAATCCCAGGTCTCCGCAGGGGTCCAGAATGCCAGGAGCCCCAAGCAGCCCGCGCCCCTTCACCGGTTGGGGGTCTCGGCCAGCAGCGGTGGGGCGGGGCCTGGGGAGGGGCCAGGCGGCGTGGGGGGCGGGTCCTGTCAGGAGGGACCTGACAGCGTGGGGGCGGGACTTATCAGGAGGCGGGACCTGCCTAGGGCGGGAGCTCGTACCGGGGCCCGGCGGCGTGGGGACGGGGCCTATCAGGAGGCAAAACCTGGAGGCTGGGGGCGGGTGTCCGGAGTCGGGGCCTGCCTGGAGCGGGAGCCTGTGCCGGAGCCAGGAGGCGTGGAGACGGGGCCTATCAGGAGGCAGGACCCGGCGGCTGGGGGCGGGGCCTGTCGGGAGGCGGGACCTGGCGGCTGCGGGCGGGGCCTGTCGGGAGGCGGGGCCTGCCTGGGCGGGAGCCTATGCCGGGGCCGGGAGGTGTGAGGACGGGGCCTATCCGGAGGCAGGACTTGGCGGCTGGGGGCGGGGCCTACAAGGAGGCGGGGCCGGCGGGGGCGGGGCCGGTCTCGGCTTCTTTTAGGGACCCGGCGCTCGTCGCCCTCAGTCCGGCTCAGCTCCGGCTGGGAGCTGTGGGTTTGGCGGTGCGGTAGCGGTCCCAGCGTCTGTCCCGCCGGCCGGAAGGTCGCGGCACAGCCGCAGGAAGGTGTCGGAGGGCGGTTCCGCCGCGCGGCGGGCGCGCCGCCCACATGGCGGCCATCAGGGCGCTGCAGCAGTGGTGCCGGCAGCAATGCGAGGGCTACCGCGACGTGAACATCTGCAACATGACCACGTCGTTCCGCGACGGCCTGGCCTTCTGTGCCATCCTGCACCGCCACCGGCCCGACCTCATGTAAGTCCTGCCTGGCGCCCTTTGACTCCTCTGCTGTTCCCCTGGGCGCCGACACGGGCGGGGAAACTGAGGCCCGGGCGGCTCGGGGATGGGGAGCCGAGGCGTGGGACTGGGCAGGCACAGCCCACCGTGCAGCCCCCCGAGGCTGTCCCCAGTGGCCTCAGTGTGCCCGGACACCGAGTGCAGCTGGGCCAGAGCCGTGGCATCCCCCGCCCGCCGGCTGAGTCAGACGTGACTCAGGGCGGTTCCTGGGCCCTGGCTTCAGTCCAGTCCCCCTCTGTGTCCCTGGGAAAGGCCAGCAGAGCTGCCTCTTTGGGCCCTCCGAGGCTCTCACTGCCCAGGGGCATGGCCACCAGATGGGGTCCCTGGATACCCCTCGTGTGGGCACTGAGCTTCCCCCAGCCTGTTCAAGCCCCTGGGGGGATGCGGCTAGGGCCACTGTGGGGGAGCGGCCAGTGCAGGGCAGGAAGCCCCCAGACCCCATGTGCTGCTGCCAGCCGGGCCTCTGATGCCCCGGGTGATAGGGCCCGAGATGGAGAACAGCCCCCATCTCTGGGAGCAGCAGGAAGTTGCAGGGGATGAGGACTAGGCTGTCTCCCCCCAGGAGGGTCTTGGCGTGTGTAGCTGGGCAGCTGGCCCTGCCCATTGCTGAATCTTGGCCCGAGCCTGGACCTGCTCCATCGTTTATTTACTCAGCAAACACTCTTTGGCTAAATGACTGGGACCAGGCTTGCTGGGAGAGATCTGTGTGTCGGGGCTGGGGGCCAGAGGCTCAGGAAGGGGGGGCCCTCAAAGGCCACCTGCAGCCCAGGCACCTTCTGGGCAAAGCATTCTCCTGAGTGTGTTTTTGGTGGGAAGGTTTCGGGGTTGGGAGGAGCCACAGGCAGCACCTGGGGCCTCTGTCAGGCCACAGCTGTGCAGACCAGAGAACTGAGGCTAAGAGGAGGGGTCCTTGCTCAGGTCACACAGCCCCAGCCCGTTGTGCAGATCCGGGGCTCCTCCCCTGTGCCCCTGGACGCTGTCCCGCCAGTCCCACTCTCTGCAGGAAGCTGGGGTCTTGAGCAACAGCCTCAGCCCCTGCCCTGAGGTTGTGACATGCATTTGTGGAGCCGCCAGGGGCCTCTGTGTGGCCTTTGGGCAGCAGCCACTCTCCCTCGCCAGGAACGTGCCTCTGTTGCCCTTGCAGGCAGAAGATGCTGGGCACAGGGTGCGTGCTTCCATATAGAAAGCCTGATGCTGAGCTTTGACGGAGAGGGCCAGGGACCCGGAGACTGGGAGAAGGACCCGGAATGGGGAGGAAGGCAGGTGAGACCCCACCCCCGGGGCTGCAGGGTCCTGGATGAGGCTGGCTGGTGGCCAAGCCCAGGCATCCAAGCTGGGGCCAGACTGAAAAGCCTTCGGGGCAGGGAGAGGCGTTGCCGGCGGCTACTGACCACCAGCTTCATGGATCACTGGTGTCGCCGGAGATTTGGGGCCCTCTAGTCCTGGGGAGCTTCTCTCTACTCCCTGCCAACTCAGATGTGCCTGTGTGCAGTGCCCAGGGGTGAGCACAGGTGCAATGTGCATGCACTGGCACAGTGGTCGCTGTGTATCTCCTCAGTGCACTCACAGTTATTGAGCACCTGCTGTGTACCCAGCACTGAGTCCTTTGCCAGTTCCCCTCAGCCTCCAGATGCAGGGAGCAGTGTTCCGGTCACAGAGACAGACAGGGAACAGGTAAATGAATAAAAGCCCAGGGTGGCTCCAGAGAGTGCAGAGGCCAGAACAGGAAGGAGGCGGGAGAGAGACAAGGCCCTCTGCCCCCAGCTCCGGTGGGTGTGGAGTTGCCCAAGCTGTGGCTGACTTGGTTCTGTCCCAACTGGACTGTCAGCTCCAGAGGGTGGGGGCTCTGTTTTGTTCACTGCTGCGTCTCCGGTGCCTGGAACTGGGCTCGGTAGATACCAGCACAGGGTTGGAGCTCTGCAGATAAGGGCCTTTCCGTTGGGGCTCAGTAGATACGGTAGGAGCTTAGTAGGTGCCCATGTGCAGAAGGACAGAGGAGAAGGCCATGTGCCCTTGGAGGCAGAGATCAGAGAGGTGCAGCCACAAGCCAAGGGTGTCCTGGGCTGGAAGAGGCAGGAAGGACCCTCTCCGAGAGTGCCCTTAGGCAGCAAGGCCCAACCCACACCTTGACATCCAGCCTCCAGAGCCGTGAGGAAACAAATTCCTGGTGTTTTAAGCCCCGGAGTTTATGGCAATTTGTTACCGCAGCAGGAAGAAGCTAGTACAGGCTTCCATGGGTGTTGGGGCATGGGGGCCTCTGCAGACCTTGGCTGATGGAAAACCCGGAGTGTCATGGGGGTTGGGCGTGCACCAGGGTGTGGGGACACGTGCTCGTACGGGTGCCTAGGCCCTTTGCTTTTATTCCAGAGTTGGAGTCTCGCTGTGTCGCCCAGGCTGGAGTGCAGTGGCACCGTCTTAGCTCACTGCATCCTTGAACACCTGGACTCAAGCAATCCTCCCACCTCAACCTCCCAAGTAGCTGGGACCATGCCTGGCTAATTTTCTTATTTTTATTTTTATCTTTTGAGACGGAGTTTCACTCTTGTTGCCCAGGCTGGAGTGCAATGGCACGATCTCGGCTCACCGCAACCTCCGCCTCCCAGGTTCAAGCAATTCTTCTGCCTCAGACTCCCTAGTAGCTAGGATTACAGGCATATGCCAACACGCCCGGCTAATTTTGTATTTTTAGTAGAGACGGGGTTTCTCCATGTTGGTCAGGCTGGTCTCAAACTCCCGACCTCAGGTGATCCGTCCGCTTCAGCCTCCCAAAGTGCTGGGATTACAGGTGTGAGCCACCGCGCCCGGCTGATTTTCTTATTTTTAATTTAATTTAATTTTATCGATTTATTTATTTATTTGAGACAGATTCTCGCTCTGTCGCCCAGGCTGGAGTGCAGTGGTGCGATCTCAGCTCACTGCAACCTCTGCCTCCCAGGTTCAAGTGATCCTCCTGCCTCAGCCTCCCAGGTAGCTGGTGTTACAGGGCTGCACCACCACACCCGGCCGATTTTTGTATTTTTTGTAGAAGTGGGGTTTTGCCATGTTGGCCAGGCTGGTGTCGAACTCCTGACCTCAAGTGATCCATCTGCCCGCTTCAGCCTCCCAAAGTGCTGGGGTTATGGGCGTGAACCACTGCATCTGGCCTGTGTCTGGCTACTTTCACTCAGCATATCGTTTCTTTTTTTAATTGAGAGGGGGTCTGGCTATATTGCCCAAGCTGGTCTTGAACTCCTGGCCTCAAGTGATCCTCCTGCCTCAGCCTCCCGAAGCGCTGAGATTACAGGCGTGAGCCGCCGTGCCTGGCCCCTGGCTCTTTGGATGTGCCTGCCTCTGTGCCTTCATCACCCCCATCCTGTGCCCTCAGCCTCTGCTCCCTGCCGTGCCTCTGGATGAGGTGGTGGCTGGGGTGGGGGTCTCCTTGTGCAGCCCTCACCTGTCCCTCCTGTCCCCAGTAGTTTTCAGGAAGGGAGGAAACACGTGTGAAGGACAGGCACAGACCGGTTGTCCTCTCAAGGCAGCTCTGAGGTCAGACTCTGTGTGAGGCCCCGCCCTCCCCACCTCATTCCCCTCTCCTTCCAGTGAAGACCCCTTGACAGCAGAAGGGTGGACGTCCTGTCTCTGTGTCTGTAGCTCTGCCACCAGGAAGTCCGTCCCTTTGTCTGGCCTTAGTCCTTCCTGCTACACGCAGAGTGCGCTTCCGCTTGGCCCTCAGGGGAGAGCAGCTGTGAAGGAACCAGCTCGGGCGCCAGGCCAGCCAGGTGGGGCACCCGGGCTCCTGGTTCTGCCTCTGCCCCACCGACCCCAGGTGGAGGGGGCGGGGATCTGGGCGTTCCTGTGTACCATGTTCCGGCTCCTTGAGCCACGTGTGACCACACTGGGGAGCCCCACAGACACAGAGAGGTGTCCGTGAATCTCCGCTTTACAGCCAGGAAACAGGATCGCCCAGCCACGCCAACCAGGAGGTGGCAGGGTGGGCGGGTCCCCTGCCTGGTCAGCCTGCCTGTGCCTGCCTGCCCCGTCTCACCTGCGGCTGTGGGTTCTCTGCAGCCAGGCCTCAGGGCGCCTGCCCCCAGGCACTGTTTCCATACTGGTGTCACAGGGCAGCCGGGCAGCCAGGTGAGCTCAGAAACCACCCAGAACAAACAGCCCCACCTGCCGCCTTGCCTCCCTCAGCCAGTCAGCCTGTCGGGGCTGGAGCGGCTCTGCCATGGGCTGGCTCCTTTCACTCCTGGGCCCAAGCAGGTCTCCAGGCACAGCCCTCAGGCAGATGGGGCAGGGGGCACAGCGTGTCTGGGCTGGAAGGGAGCGGGGCTGGAGGGAGGGCAGGCGTTTTGTGTGGCACAGGAAGCCGTCCAGCAGGTGGGAGAACATTGCTGGCCTCCTCCTTGGGGTTCGTGGCTGGGGGCATTTGTCGGATTTGTGGCCAGGCCTTGGGAGGGTGTTGTGAAGTTGGGTCTCTGCTGCACCCTCAGTTCCAGTCCCTTAAACTTTCCCTGGTCCCTGCAGCTCTGGAGGCCGGCTCAGGGCTGGGCCAGGAAGTGGGGGTGTCTGGGGCGGCCGCTGTGTAGTGCATGGAGCCCTCCAGCAGTGGCTCCCAAGGGTGGCGGGGCTCCCCGAGACACCACTATTGTTGGGGGCCACAGGAGAGACTCACACAGAGGCCCCCACCCAGAAGCTCCCAGGCAGTGCCCTCACTTCCTGGGCCGGAGCCGAGGGTAGGCTGACCTCCCCTCCCACGCGGGGCTGGGTCAGCAGGAAGCTGCTTGTGGACACAGGCCTTCTGTTCCTGCCCCAGGGCCTGTAGCCAGACCTCTGTGGCCGCCTCTGGCCGGAACCCTCCATGATGGACGAGGGAGGGGTCTGCCTGTCCACCTACTGCAGGGGGACTGCCCAGGGCCCCACACTTTCCTTCCAGAGGCCCAGTGTGTGAGGTGGGGGCTCTGCGGCCTCCCCTCCCCAGTCGTCACGGCCCCCTGCCTACCCCCTCCTCTCCTGAGCTCTGCCTGGCCATGTCCTTGCTGTCTCTGAGGTTTGCTCCTTCCCCGAGTCCCCTCTCTGCCATCCCGACTGTGCCGTCTGGTCCCTGTCTCTCTTGGGCCTCCCTCCACCATCTCCGTCGGGGTCTTCGTCTCTGTCTTCAGCCCTGTCTGTCCGCCTGCCTCTCCCCACTCCTTCTGCTCCCTTTTCCGTGGGATTCTCTCCTGATGTGCCTCGGCTGGGGCTCCTTCCCTTCCAAGTCCCGCACCCCCCTGCCCTCCCCACTCCATGGCCGAATCTTGTTCCAGGAAGTAAACAGTGTGATGTCGGCCACCCAGGAATTTGGAGGGGGGTATACATTCCCAAGAGCCCCCAGAGGCGCCGGGGCAGAGGCCGGCTGGACTCCATGGGCTGAAGTGGATGGTCATGGGTCAGTTAGAGGGGTGGCGGGGGCAGGTGTGGCCGGGCAGGGGCACGCACGGCGGAGAGTTGCCCAGGGCAAATCTTGTGACCAACACACAGACTCAGCAAATTCATTCATTCAGCCAGTGTTGAAAGAGTAAGTTACTGCCACAGAAGTCTCACCAAGCACAGAACAAATGCATCACAAGCATTTATAGGGCACCAACTGTGTGCCTGGCCCCACGCTGTGTGTCTTGGAGCCGGGCCATGGTATACCTGATTGTAATTCTGAGGCTTCAAATAGGAGCAGATTAAATCCCGGAGGGTGCCGTGTCTCGGAGGTGGGCAACCCGCAGCCCCCATCCCACAGCCCGCAGGTTTGCAGCGGTGGCTGGGGCTGTGTCCCGGTTCCGGCCGTCTCACCATGGGCAGCTGGTCACCTGCTGAGTGGGGGGAAGCTGATGCATTTTTGTCCAGCAGGGGCAGGGGTGTCCACCTGCTTGAGCTGCCCTCGCAAGGTCCCCCAAGCGGGCGGCTTCAACAATGGAAGGTGTCCTCCGGCAGTTCTGCAGGCCAAAGTCCCGGATGGAGGTGTGGGCAGGGCTGGGCCCTCCTGGGGGCGGGAGGGAGGATCTGCCCGGCCTTTCTCCTTGGCTCTGCCGTCTTCGCCCTGTGCCTTCACATCCTCTTCCCTGTCAGCGTGTGTCTGCATGCACATTGCCCTTTTATGAGGACACCAGTCACGGGACCAGGGCTCCCCGCTAAGAACCCTGTTTGAATTCTTTTATCTCCAAAGGAGACAAAATGAATTCTCTCACCTCCAGAAAGACCCTGTCTCCAAACAAGGTCACGTGGGGGAATTGGAGGTTAGGGCTCCAATGTGTCATTTTCTTGGGAGGCTCCTGGAGACACCAGTGGGGTCTCCACCTGGCAGTCTTGGTGGGGCTTGCGAGACGGTTCTGGCTGGCGATTTCGGCCAGCATCGGGCCTCTGAGCTCAGCTGCTCGGGGCCCTGGAGTGTGAGCTCAGGGACGGCAAGGTGCATCTGGGGAGGGCCTGGTCAGTGCATCGGGCGGAGCACGGGAAAAGCTGTTCTGCGCCGGGAGTGTGGAGCCATGGTCTGGAGGCTGCAGGGCCGGCCCTGGGGAAGGAGCTTGGGGCAGGACGGGTGGTGGCTGTGGGACCGGCCAGGGTGGTGCAGCCCAGTTGAAGAGGCCTCAAACGCCCAGAATGCAGCTTGAACCTCTTCCTGAGGCCGCGGTGGTTGAACTAGCAGCCCAGACCTGCTCACTGTGCGGGCACTGGCTTTGATGTGCCCAGAGGGCCTGGGGTGCCCTGATCTGCCTGGAGCTCTGAGAGCCTGACTGTGGGTCTGGGGGGTGAGATGGCCCTGCAGGGAAACCCACTGGACAGAGCCGCTGCCGGCCCCTGGGGTGGACGGAAGCAAATGCGGGAGGCAGACGGCCTCCTCCTCCTGCTTGTTTAGAGAAAAAACAGACTTGTGACACTGGCCTCCCAGCCGTCGGGGCATTCTTTCCGGGGACACGGCCGCTTTGGTTGGTGACCCTGAGGAAGGTCTGCAGAAGAGCTTGAGCTTTCAAAGGGCTGGGGGCGGGGAGAGAGGGAGGGAGAGCCGGCTCCTAAGCCCTGGGGGCTGAGGCTGAGGCCCAGCATGGCTGCAGAGTCCCTGGGCATAGACAGCCACCCACATGCCCTTGAGTCACACCCTATCCAGGGACAAGCCCAGGCAGACAGAGGCGTCGGCCCAGGCCCGAGCAGATGGAAACCCCTTTCCCTGCCACTGAGCCCAGGGAGGGGACTCCTCATCATCCGTCCACCTGGAGAGGAGTCCACGCCCCCTCTTGTCCTGTGTGCAGAAGCTCCGCCTGTGCAGACGGGTGGTCCTGCCGTCTGAAACCTGTTATCTGGGAGGGGGTCCAAGCTGGAAACAGTGGAGGGTTCCCAAGGATCCCAGCAGATTGATGGACGGCAGGGCTGGAGGCAGATGGGGCGGGGGCTTCCTAAGGAAGGAGGTGGGCAACCTGCAGCCCCCATCCCACTGCCCCCTCCCCACCGCGTGGCTGCTGCCCAGCCTCAGTTTCCCCATCTGTGAAACGGGTGAAATGGGCTCACTGTCCAGGCCTCGGAGCGTTCTTATGGGGGTCAGGGCCAGGCAAGGGCTGTGCAGGCTGGGCTCAGAACTAGGCTGCCCAGGCCACGTGGCCACAGGGGTCTCAGCCCCCACTTCTCCGTTTGAGACCTGCCTGGCCTTCCTGTTTGCTGCAGCTACGGCCGTCAGATTCGCCACCAGGAGCTGCAGTTGTCCTCCCAGACAGGGAGACTGAGGCCCTGAGACTGAGGCTGGCCGGGGTCAGACATGCAGGCTGGGGTGAGGCAGGACACGGCTTGCAGCCCCAGCTCCCTCTGTGGGGCCAGCAAGCTTCTGGAACAGTCCAGTTCATGCTGACGTGGTAGCAGCTGCTGTCTGGGACCCCACAGGCAGCAACGTGGACAGACGGGTCACGATCACTATATTTTTGTTTTTCTGAGACGGGGTCTCACTGTTACCCAGGCTGATCTCGAATTCCTGGGCTCAAGCGATCCTTCTGCCTTGGTCTCCTGAGTAGCTGGGACTACAGGCGTGAGCCACTGTACCTGGCTTCCAGATCACGATTTAACCAACTCTCCCTCCCAGAAGCCGCAGCCCGTGCTGGGAGCCTGGTGGTTTTTGTCAGAGGACCTGGGGCTGGGCTGGGGCCTCCTGTGTGGGATCTCGGTGTGTTTTCTGCCCAAGGCATCCTCCCAGGGTGCCCATGAGGAGTCCCAGGACCAGCTGGAGGTCACGTGAGGCTGTCCTCTTGGGGTCCCCAGGAGGGTCCTGCTGTCCAGGCTGGCCGGGGACCTCATCTCGGGAACTTCCTGGGACCCTTGCATCCCTGTGGTCTAGTGTGTGAGTCGGGGGTGAGGCTGGGCCCTCGCTGAGCACCTGGGAAGGCCACTCCACCACCCAGAGAGAACCATGTAACCTCAGTGGCCTTGGCGGCTGTCTCCCCACTGTGTGACCTGGGGCAGGTCCCCGAGCCGCTGTCTCTGTGAGATGTGGACATAACCGGTATCTGCCCCATAGGTCGGCTGTGAGCCTTAGGTTGGTATTTGTGAAGCGCTGAGAAGGGCACCCTTCACTGCAGGGTGAACAGAAGTCACCCCTTCCGACAACAGAAGCGATGATGTGTGGGACAAGGCGGATCCGGGCCTGTCTTGCCCTCGGGGGCAGCGTGGCCGGCCCTCTCTGCATACGGCACCATCCCTGCCCTGGGAGCCTCTTTCCTCGGTTCCCTGTGGTCCTCCGGGGATATCAGGCTTCTGCGACCCGCCTGGTCACCAAGCGTTGTGACGGGAGGAGCCCCCTCCTAGCTGAGCTGTGCTGGACTGCCCTGGGCTGGTGACCTCACCTCCCAGGCCTGCTTCCTGCTACCTCTGACTGTGGCAGGAGCACTGGTGAGGGGTGGCCTGTCCAGGGCACAGGAGGTGAAGCTGGGGCCGTCTGATGCCGTACCATGGTCCCAGCAGCGTCACCGTGGCCGGAGCAGGGCCGGGAGCCCGGGCCTGTGCCCACCTGTGTTCCTGTGCCACCTCATTCCTTCACAGCCCCCCATCCTGGCCTCAGTTTCCCTGTTTGGGCAAGATGACCTTTGAGGCCCTCCAGCCCCTCCCTTCGTGGACTCTGAGCTGCTTTGGACACCATGTTTTTATCTTCCAGAAACTTCAGTGCTCTCAAGAAGGAAAACATTTATGAAAACAATAAACTGGTGAGTGGCCCCTGCACCGGCCCATGTCCTCCTTCCCCACCCCGGCCTCACAGCTGGCTTAGCCGGCCCGCTGAGCCCCACCCACGTCCAAGGGACCGAGGGACTCCCCCCAGGCCCTGCACCTGCCTTGGGAGTCTTGCCTGGGACATGGGGGCTCCCTGACCAGCCCTGCAGCGTGTCCTGGGCTGGGTGACCCTAGAGTTCTAGAAATAGCCTCTTATCTTGGCACCCAGGGCATACTGGTCCCCTCTTTTCCTCAGTTGGGGAGCAAGGTGGCAGGAGGTGGCTGAGGACCCTACTTCACTGCGGGGGGCTCAGCCCAGTCTGCCCCAGGCAGAGCAAGGGCCTGGGGGTGGCTGTGAGGGGCCATGGATGGGTCCCAGTGGGCCAGCTGCCACTCCCACCACATGGGACCTGCCTTCCGGCCCTGCCAGGATTCCAGTCCTGCCCTGCCCGCCCCAGCTTCCAGGCCCTTCCCTGTGTGCAGCCTCAGTTTCCCTGCTGCAGAATAAGCTCCACGCTCCCTCGTGGGCAGAGGCACCGGCAGACTCACTACGCGCCTGCAGGCGTGTCTTGTGCTGTGCCAGGCAGGCCCCGGCCATGTCCCTGCCCCGGAGCTGGCCTTCAGCGGGGACAGCGGTCAGCACTGAAGACACAGTCATACCTGCCCGGCCGGCACTGCCCTGCTCAGCACAGGGACAATTTGAATTTAAGCTTTAACTTAATTAAAATGAACTAGAATTACAAGTTCACGGTGAAACCTCGTCTCTACTAAAAATACAAAAATTAGCAGGGTGTGGTGGTGTGCACCTGTAATCGTAGCTATTCAGGAGGCTGAGGCAGGAGGATTGCTTGAATCCGGAAGGTGGAGGTTGCAGTGAGCTGAGGCTGCGCTCCAGCCTGGACGAGAGAGTGAGACTCTGTCTCCAAAAAAAAATAATAAATAAAGGGAAATAAATAAACAAGTCCAGTTCCTCAGGTGTGCCGGCCACACTTCCCATGCTCACAGCCATGCCTGGCCAGCGGCTGCTGGGCTGAACAGCGTGGGCTATCGTGTCCCTGTCTCAGCCTCTAGTGGCCCCCACCTGTTGCCTGGGAGCACTGACATGGTGACCTTTGTGTCCCTTCTGGCCCTCGGGGAGGGCTCAGCAATGTCAGCCCTGCCTCTGGAGGGAGCTGTTTCAAGACCGCATAAGTCTGGGTTGGGTGGGGCCCGGGATTCTCCCAGTGAGGGGCAGGATCCCCTGAGGTTTCACCTGGGCAGGGCCTTGAGCGCCCACGGGCCTGGCGACCTCAGTCCTGTGCGGATGGGACCATGATCCCCACCGCAATGATGGGTAAGCTGAGGCTGGGAGGCCACGCGAGCGGGGCCCAGCTCCGGCCTCGAACCCACGCCTCTTTGGGCTCCAAGACTGTGTCTTTGAGTCAAGGTGAGCTGGGGCCTGGAGGAGGAGGAGGGAGCTCCCAGCTGCCCCGCTGACCCCCTCCCACCTCCCGCAGGCCTTCCGCGTGGCGGAGGAGCACCTGGGCATCCCAGCCTTGCTGGATGCCGAGGACATGGTGGCCCTGAAGGTGCCCGACCGGCTGAGCATCCTGACCTATGTGTCCCAGTATTACAACTACTTCCACGGCCGCTCCCCCAGTGAGTCCCTGCTGCGCCCGCCAAGCCAGGCAGGACCAGGCCCCCCACCCCTGGCCCGGCTCCCAGGCCCATGGACTTTTTAGGGTCCATGCCCAGCCCCCCCCAAGAATGGCCCCTGGCATGGGCACTGGGGCTGTGCACTGGCTGTAAAGCAGCAAGAGGCCTTGCTGGGTGCCCCCCACCTCTAACCCCAGCCCTGTGCAAAGCCCCAGGCTGTGTCTTCACCAAGAGGGACCGGGGCCCTCGTCCTGCTGCAGGCGAGCTGCCCCCGCTGCTTCCCCGAGGTGCCAGGTGCACCAGCAGCTCCTGCTGCCCCGCCCCTCACTGGGCCTCAGTTTGCCCATCTGGACCCCTGAGCTTCTGTGCCCACTGGGGTGGCTTGGCCAACCAGGGGCAGCTCCTGGGCCTGCCTTCATCTGTCCTGATTTTGGACCCTATGGAAGCCAGGCTGGCCTGGCAGGGTGGGGCCCCCGGATAGAACTGGGCAGGGGAGGGACAGGCCCGGCCTTTGTGTGTGTAGAGCTCAGCTCCCCACCCCCCACCCCCACATTCCTCTTCTAGGGTTTAGAAATCCCCGGAACCATTCCGGGCACAGGGCCTGCCCTGCCTGCTGGAGAAACAGAAAAGTCCCTTTTCCCTGACCCAGCTGGGGCTCTGAGTGGGGAGGGAAGGAGTGGGGACCGACCCGGGGCTGTGCCAGAAAAAGTGCCCTCAGGGCTACCTCTCCCCAGCCCTGGGCCCTCAGGTCCCCCCCGGGCACCAAGGCCTGTGCTGGGCACTGGGACCCCTGGAGAGACCTAGACCCTCTAGACCCTTTCAGAGCCAGGCCTGGGACCCTCCCGACCCCTCAGACCCCTTCAGAGCCAGGCCTGGGACCCTCCCGATCCCTGCTTGTTTCCTCCAGTTGGGGGCATGGCAGGCGTAAAGAGGGCCTCGGAGGACTCTGAGGAGGAGCCGTCAGGGAAGAAGGCTCCAGTCCAGGCGGCCAAGCTGCCCTCGCCCACCCCAGCCCGGAAGCCTCCATTATCTCCAGCCCAGACGAACCCTGTGGTCCAGAGGAGGAATGAGGGTGCAGAGGGCCCGCCCCCCAAGACTGTAAGCTCCCAGCCCACCCTCCGCCTGGTTCCCTGGGTTTTCCACCGGTGGGTGCAGAAGGGGCTTGTGGGACTACGTGCAGCCCTTAAACCACAGGACCCAGAGGGGGGTGCGGCCCCTAAGCCATGGGACCCGGAGGGGGATGTGGCTCCCACAGTCCAGGGCTCAGCCTTAGCAAGAGCCACCGGGACCGGCTCTCCAGGGCTCCATCAAGCCAGGGGTTGTGATCCCACTTTGTACAGATGGGTAAACTGAGTCCCAGGGAGGGCACAAAGGTGGGACAGAGCTTGAACCTAGATGGGCCCAGGACACCTCCCTCCTGGGGAGAGAAGGGTTGCTGGGCTATGCCCTGTACCCAAGGCCGGCTCTGCAGAGTGAACCCAGGCACTCCCACTTCTCAGAAGCAGAGTTGGGGTGGAAGGCGGTGGGCGAATAGCTGGTGGTTGGCAGCCCCTGCTATGCCTGGACTGCCACTCCAGGCTCCCAGGATGGTGGGAATTGGATGGGATCCGTGCCCCTAGATGGGGCAGGAGGCCTGGAATCTGTCCCCTGGCCCCCAGCCCCACCGAAGGACCACTAGCATCGGGCCCCAGCTCCCTCCCCAGGGCTGGGCTAGAGGCCCTGGACTGGGACTGCCGTTCGCCCGGGTGTGACCCCGACCGCAGCCCTGCTGGCGGCTCCTCTCCCTGCCAGTTCTCCATCTGTAAGATGGGCTCTTCCGGCCACCTGTGGGCTGCCGCCAGGAGGGAGGGCTGGGTGGACGACCACTCAGAGAGGTGCTGGCATCTTCCCCAGGACCAGGCGTTGGCGGGCAGCTTGGTCAGCAGCACCTGCGGGGTCTGCGGCAAGCACGTGCACCTGGTACAGCGGCACCTGGCCGACGGGAGGCTCTACCACCGGAGCTGCTTCAGGTGGGGCTGCCCTCTGCCCGCACGCCTGAGTGTGCCCCTCCCCTCCCCTCCCCTCCCACGGCTCCCATCCCCTCCCACCCGGCCTCCTCGTCCTCCTCCTTCACCTCCAACTCCTCCTCCTCTTCCTCCTCCTCCTCCCTCCTCCCTCTCCCCTCTCCCCTCCTCCCCCTCCTCCCCTCCCCCTCCCCATCTCCCCTCCTTCCCCTTCCCCCCTCCTCCATCCTCCCCCTTCCCCTCTCCTCCCCTTCTCCCTCTTCTCCCTCTCACTTTCCTCCTCCTCCTCCTTCCCATCCTCCCTTCCTCCTCCTCTCCATCCTCCCCCTCCTCTTCCTCCTCTCCCTTCTTTCCCTCCTCCTTACCCTCCTCTCCCCTTCTTCCTCTCCCTTCTCTCCCTCCTCTCCCTTCTCTCCCTCCTCCTCACCCTCCTCTCCCCCCTCCCTGTCCTCACCCTCCTCCTTCTCCCCTTTTCACTCTCCTCCCCCTCTTCTTCCTCCCCCTCCTCCTCTTCTTCCTCCCCCTCCTCCTCTTCCTCCTCTCCCTCCTCCTGCTCCTCTTCTCCCTCCTCCCCCTCCCCAGCCTTCTCCTCCTCACTCTCCTCCCGCGACTGCTCCTCCTCCTTACCCTCTTCCCCACCCCCCACTCTGTTGCTGATCGCCCAAGATGCTTTGCTGTTCCCAGACACCCAGGGCCTGATGCCCCTCACTAACCCCCAGTGCCCCCGTCGAGATGCCCTCCTGACTGTCCTTCCACACACACACCAGCTCAGTCTCCCTCCTGTGCCTTAGCCCTTCCCACTGGGGTGTTTTACTCAGCGGCCATCCCCAGCCCCTCCCTGCCACCCTGCACCCCGGGTGGGGGCTCCTAGGAAACAAGCGCTGTTCCCCCTACTTCTGTCCCCAGCTCTGCAAGGCTGGGGTGGGCTGGTCCCCCCAGTTCCATCCCCCATGCTGTGAGGCCAGGGTGGGTCGGCCCGGAGGTGGGACCTGGCGTGGCCTGTGGGTGCGTGTCTGCTGACCTGCACGAGCACCCTCTGGGGTTTGCACCCCAAACGAGGTTTTTGCTGGGGTCTGTGACTCAAGTGGTTAAGGACCCTGAGAAGAGGCGTTTGTTGAATGAATCAGCGACCTCATGAGTGGACACAGGAGTCCGCCATGCCTGCTCTCAGGAGCACGTGGTGAATGTGTGGCGGGGCGGGTGGTGCCGAGCTGGGGCTCCTGTGCCTTTCCTCCCCCAGGTGTAAGCAGTGCTCCTGCACGCTGCACTCGGGGGCCTACAGGGCCACAGGAGAGCCGGGCGCCTTCGTCTGCACCAGCCACCTCCCGGCGGCCGCCTCTGCAAGCCCCAAGTCGCTGGGTCTGGTCCCCCGACAGCCAGGGGCCACGGGTGTGGATTCCAGGACCTCCTGTTCCCCACAGAAGGCCCAGGAGGCGAACAAGGCCAGGCCGTTGGCCTGGGAGCCTGCTGCGGGCAACTCGCCTGCCAGGGCTTCCGTGCCAGCTGCACCCAACCCTCCAGCCACCAGCGCCGCGTCCGTCCACATGAGGAGCCCAGCCAGGTCCTCTGAGAGCCGCCTGGCCCCCACTCCCACGGAGGGGAAAGTCCGCCCTCGTGTGAGCAATAGCTCCCCGATGGGCTGGTCGTCAGCTGCCCAGTGCACAGCAGTGGCCGCCTCCCATCCCACTGTGCCCCCCAGTGCCCCAGACCCTCGCCTGGCCACACCCCAGGGCGGGGGAGACCCCCGAGTGGCAGCTCCTCAAACCACACTCAGTTCGAGCTCCACAGCTGCAGCCACGGTGGATCCCCCAGCCTGGACCCCGTCCGCCTCCAGGACCCAGCAGGCCCGGAATAAGTTTTTCCAAACATCAGCGGTGCCGCCCGGCACCAGCCCTGCTGGCAGGGGTCCCGCTCCATCACTTGCTGTATCCAAGGACAGCAGCAAGGAGCAGGCTCGGAACTTCCTCAAGCAGGCCCTCTCAGCGCTGGAAGAGGCTGGCGCTCCAGCGCCTGGCAGGTGAGTGGCATGGGGACTGAGGGACCTGGGGGTGTGGCCTCTATGCACCAGCCAGCAGGGTCCCCGGAGGCCAGAGGGGTTGGGGGCGCTGCCCCTCCCTGGCTGTGTGGCCCTGGGGACTGCACTTCCCCCAACCTGTTTCCTCCTCTGGGGAATGGGGAGGAGGAGCCAGGGTGGCAGTGCCTGTGCTCAGGGTGGTGGGAGCCAGGTCCTTACGGAAAAGCTGCTATCTGCATGTGCTCGGGTGTCATGGGTGTGGTGGCACTGCCACTCCGGGGCCCACTGTGCCGCACTCCCTTGGAACCCAAGGGCCCTACGCCCATTTCATGGATGCAGGGACAGGTTGCGAGTAGGACCCACACTGGCTGGTCTGAGTGGATGCGGGGACAGATTGCGAGTAGGACCCACACTGGCTGGTCTGAGTGGATGCGGGGACAGATTGCGAGTAGGACCCACACTGGCTGGTCTGAGTGGATGTGGGGACAGGTTGCCAGCAGGACCCACACTGGCTGGTCTGAGTGGATGTGGGGACAGGTTGCCAGCAGGACCCACACTGGCCGGGCTGAGCATCACCTTGTCTGACTGAGTCCAGCCAGGCCCTGACCTTCCACGCCTGGGCCCCGTGCCTGCCCGTGCCTGGACCCTGGGCAGATGACGTGGACGGGTAGAGGGGGGGTGCTGCGTCAGTTTCCAAAGACCCCCTCACTGGGCAGCTTACACAGCAGAAATCCACCCCCTCACAGCTCCGCAGGCCAGAAGTTCGACTTTGAGGTGTAGGAAGGGCCTCGTCCCCTCGCAGGGCACTAGGGGTGCACCTGTCCTTGTCTCTTCCAGCTCCCAGCGGCTCTGAGCGTTCTTGGCTTGTGGCCGCCTCCCTCCAGTCTCTGCCTCCGTTTCCACGTGGCCTTCTCTCTGTCTGTCTTCTCCTCTTCTGTCTCCTCTAAGGACGTGGTTATTGGACTAGGGTCCACCCTAACCCAGCGTGAGTGCATCTTAACATGATCACAGCTGCCAAGACGGTTTACAGATAAGGTCACACTCTGAGCTTCCCAGTGGACGTGAATTTTAGGGGTCACCATTCAACCAAGTACAGTCACTTAGTGAGTAAGGGCGCTTGTCGCAGTCTGGCTGACAACGCCGTTTGCTGCCCCGTATCATGGGGTGCAGGTGTCCCCTGCTCAGAACTGCCTCCTGCCCCCACACTGGTCAGCAGGGGGTGCTCAGAGCCTCCGGGGTGGTCACAGGCAGGAGAAGAGCGAGTTCGCTCTGCTCCTCCTGGCACTGGGGGGTGTCCAGGCATCCTAGGGACTGAGGATGACTGGGGGGTGCTCCAGGGAGTGCTTCGTAGGGGGTGGAGCGGGGGGCGTGTGTGGCTGGGGAGGAGCCCAGCTCCTCTGGGGAAGCCGGCCTGGCACACCTGAGCCCAGTGTAAAGGGAAAGGGGGGAGGGAAACTGGTTGTCGAGGGGGGTGGGGACATGGAGGCACTGGCTCGGGGTTGGGGAGGCACCTAGTGCCCCCACCTCAGGCTCTGGCAACCTCACTCCCGGCGTGTGCCCGAGGGAAGGCAGGAAGGCACGGAGGCCTTGTGTCTGGCCCTGTGTCTGTGTGTCTGGCCAGGCTGGAGAGACTGTGTCACATAGGCAGCCCAGGCCGGCCCAGGCTCTGACAAAGCCCCAGGTGCCTCCAGCCTGGGTGTGTGGTATGTTTAGGGGGTGGATATTTTAATCTCAGCCAACACTGGATTTCACAGGAGAGTAGAATCAGCCACAGCATATGCTCATGCCAGAAACAGGTGTCTGTGGCCTGTCCCTTACCAGGGTGGTCCGTCCTGTGGCTGGAGGCTGGGCATTGGGAGCAAGCTGCAGGGAGGCAGAGGGGTGGCCTGGCGCAATGATGGGGGAGGCGGAAGGGTGGCCTGGGGTGATGGTGGGCGGTGAAGTGTGGCCTGGGGTGATGGTGGGACTCCGTCCGGAGGCTGGGCATTGGGAGCAAGCTGCTGGGGAGGCGGAGGGGCAGCCTCAGGTGATGATGGGAGGGTGCCTGGATCCAGCTGTGCCTGATGCGTGCGCTTTTACTTACAGGCCCTCCCCAGCCACTGCCCCTGTTCCCAGTTCTCAGCCCCAAACTGAAGCACCACAAGCAAGTCCCTTAGCCAAGCCGTTACAGTCCACGTCTCCCCGGGCGCTTGGCCTCCCTTCGAGGATGGAACCGCCAGCCCCCCTGAGCACGAGCAGCACCTCTCAGGCATCTGCGTTGTCCCCAGCAGGCAGGAGGAGCTTGGCCGAATCCTCGGGGGTCGGCAGGGTGGGTGCTGGCTCCAAGCCGAAGCCAGAGGACCCAACGACAAAGGGTAAAAGCACCACCTTAACGCAGGGTGAGTAAGGGGCTGGGAGGCAGGAGGCCCCGGGGGCTCGCAGCTCTGGGACTCCCCCCCTGGCCGCTCTCTGCAGTGTGTGTGGTTTCACCGTCAGCCCCGCCCGCCTTCCTCTCCGTCTCGTCTCGTCTTGTCTCTGTCCTCCGTGACACCTGCTCACAGCCTCCTGGGGTCCTGGCAAGCTCTCTGTGCGGTGGCTGCAAACGTCCTCAGGGCTATGCTGTTTGCCGGCACCCAGCCCACCCCACCCGCACGTCCTGCAGGTGCCTGCAGCCCAGCTCTGCAGCGTCCCACTCAGCTCGGTCTGGCAGTGACACCCGGTGGCTCGCAGTGGCCTGGCTTGGCCGTGGTCTGCGGGGCCTCCTGTTCTCCGTGGTGTTTTGCGCTTCCTGCCTGTTGCTTTGTTTGACGATGTTGCACTGTTGCTATGGCACTCTGTGTCGCCACATACTGGAGATGGGACCCTGTGCCCCGTACCTCCCAGCAGTGTCCCGGAGACGGTGCCCTATGCCCCATCCCCTCTGCTGGTGTCCCAGTGATGGCACCCTGTGCCCTGTCCCCCATGGTGGTGTCCCGGTGACAGTGCCCTGTGCTGTGTCCCCCCCGGGTAGTGTTCTGGTGACGATGCCCTGTGCCCTGAGGGCTCTGGTGCCTCCCAGGCTGGGAGGTCTTCCTGGGGGCTCCCTGGACCACACGGTCCTGTTTTATGGCCTCATGTGTTTTCAGGAACAGGGAGCGAGCTTTTTTCTAGGCACCTGGCCATCACCCACCAGGGGTTAGTCCCCTGGGTGATCATGGCCCGGCTGGACAGGACGTGGGTGTAGGGCTTGTGAGGCCAACCCTGTGCCAGCTGGGAGGCCCAGGGCACGGGGATGGCCAGGCTACCCAGTGAGCTGTCAGCTGTGCCAGTACAGACCCCAGGCTCCCGGCGGCCCTGCTTTGATGCACGGCTCTGTCTCCCAACGTGGGGGCAGCCGAGTCCCCCTCCCTGCCCCCCTGCAGGAAACTGGCCATTCCTGCCACCTGGGGGTGCCTAGAAAAAAGCTAGAGGTTCCCGTGGCTTTATTAAGCTGGGCTCAGAGAACAAGCTGGGCTGCAAAGGGTTTTTCCAGATCCTTCCCTTCAGCTGAGTTCTCATTGTTAAAGCCACGCCCTGGGTCCTGCAGGACCCAGGAGCCAACAAAGCCTGCAGACAGGCAGCTGTGGCTCAGGTGTTCCCCTTGCACAGGTGGACAGAGGATCAGAGTCCACGGGGCTCACCCTGCCATGTCCCCATCCATTCGGCAGAAGGGGAAGTTGAGGCCCAGAGGCAGGGAGAGCTTCCCCCAGGGACACACAGCACGGGAGACCCAGCTGGGAGCCCCTCCCCTGACTCCCTGCCCAGTGCTCCTCATGCCCACTGGCCAGCTGGCTGTGGGGGTGTCTGAGGGTGGAGTGGCTATGGGAAGATGGCAGGGGGAGGCACAGCCATCCTTGCAGACACCCCATTCCCAGCACTCCTGCCTCACGCCCAGACTGCTTGCCTCCCACCCAGACAGGAGCGCCAGCCCCCAGGAAGGCCAGGAGGACGGGCCGGCAGGATGGAGAGCGAATCTGAAGCCTGTGGACAGGAGAAGCCCAGCTGAGAGGTTAGGGATGGGTGGGGCTGGCCCAGGGCCTGGTACACCATAGGTGCTTAATGCAGTGAGTATGTAATCGACCGATTGACACGCCTATCCAGGGATGGACGCACCTCCCTGTGAGTAGCAGAGGCCAAGTCACCCCTGCCTGAGGGACATGGGGGCCGCTGTACCTGGTTTGGGGGCAGCGTTGCTGCGTGTCTCACTTGGACATGGCAGCACCCGTGTGGGTTCACGCACGATGCCTGCAGCTGGGGTGCAGTCTCCCCATGTGTGGGTCCCGTGGGGCCCAGAGCTCATGCCTGGAGTCTTGTTTGCACCACAGCAGGTAGCGGTGGACACATCTGTGTTTGCAGGAGGGTCCCAGCAGGTGTAGTCGGTGGGCTGGGAGGTGGCATTTGCTCAGGCCACCTGCTCCCTCGGGCTGGTCTGCATATGGCCTGGGAGCCCCTCCAGGTGGGCCAGGCCTGGGGCTGGTGGTTTGGGTTCTGACCTCATGCCTTCTGCCCAGGACTCTGAAGCCCAAGGAACCACGGGCCCTGGCAGAGCCGAGGGCGGGGGAGGCCCCCAGGAAGGTCTCAGGCAGCTTTGCTGGGAGTGTCCACATCACCCTGACCCCCATGAGGCCTGACAGGACCCCGCGCCCAGCCAGCCCAGGACCCAGCCTCCCAGGTACTGCTGGACGGGACCCTGGGGCCCCCGGGTGCCTAGCTGGCCCTCCCCCTTGTGTGGGGGTCCCAGGACTGGACCTGTAGTGCCACCTCCTGGGGCGTGCGGGGAGGTGCTCTGGTCAGCCAGAGAAGCTGGTGGTCCTGGGCAGGCTTGTGTGCACGTGTGTTCATGTGTGTGATGCATGTGTACATCTGTGTTCATGTGTGTGATGCCTGTGTATCCGTGTTCATGCGTGATGCATGTGTCCATGTGCACATCTGTTTATGCATGTGATGCATGTGTATGTGTTCATGTGTGATGCATGTGTCCATAAGTACATCCGTGTTTGTGTGTGATGCATGTGTATCCATGTTCATGTGTGATGCATGTGTCCATGTGTGCATCCGTGTCGTGTGTGATGCATGTGTGCATGTGATATGTGTCCATGTGTATGTGTTCATGTATGTGATGCACGTGCATGCGTGTCCATGTATGTGATGCGTGTGTTCATGTGTACATGTGTTCACGTGATGCATGTGTCCATGTGTACATCCATGTGATGCAGTGGTGCAGCCGTTCGTGATGCATGTGTCCGTGTGTGCGTGTTCATGCGTGTGACGCATGTGTTCGTGTACATCCATGTGATGCATGTGTATGCAACCGTGTTCATGCGTGTGATGCATGTGTGTGCAACCGTTTGTGATGCATGTGTCCGTGTGTGCGTGTTCATGCGTGTGATGCATGTGTTCGTGTACATCCATGTGATGCATGTGTATGCAACCGTGTTCATGCATGTGATGCATGTGTGTGCAACTGTTTGTGATGCATGTATCTGTGTGTGCATGTTAATGCGTGTGATGCATGTGTTCATGTACATCTGTGTTCATGTGTGATGCATGTGTCCGTGTACATCCATGTGATGCATGTGTATGCAACCGTGTTCATGCGTGTGATGCATGTGTGCAACCGTTTGTGATGCATGTGTCCGTGTGCATGTGTTCGTGCGTGTGATGCATGTGTTCATATGTACACCTGTGTTCATGTGTGATGCATGTGTGTGCATGTGTGCAACTGTGTTCATGTGTGTGATGCATGTATCCATGTGTGGATCTATGTTCATGCATATGATGCATGTGTGTCCATGTGTGCACCCGTGTTCATGTGTGTGATGCATGTGTATGCACAAACATCTGTGTGTATTCCCAGCACTCACAGCTGCCCTGGATCCATATCTAGCTCTCGTGCCACTTCCTGTGTGACCTTGAGCAGCCAGCAACCCCCTGGGTTAGCCCCCTGGGGAGACATGGCCAGGTTGGGCAGGACGTGGGTATAGGGCTTGTGATGCCAACCCTGTGCCAGTCGGGAGGCCCAGGGCACGGGGATGGCCGGGCTACCCAGCAAGCTGTTGGCTGTGCCAGCACAGACCCCAGGCTCCCAGTGGCCCTGCTCTGAAGCGTGGCTCTGTCTCCCCACCTGGGGGCAGCCAGGTCCCCCTCCCCACCCCGTCGCAGGAGACTCGCCGTCCCTGCCAGCCTCGATGTTTCTGACAACTGGCTTCGGCCGGAGCCCCCTGGCCAGGAAGCCCGAGGGCAGAGCTGGAAGGAGGAGGAGAAGAAACCCCACCTTCAGGGCAAACCAGGTCAGCCCCAGAGACGCCGCTGCCGTTAGGGGTGTAGGTGAAGGGATCCTTCCTCTGAGGAGGCAATGCCTGCTGGGGCTTTGGAGGATGCATAGGAGCTCATAGGACCTGGAATGGAGGGAAAGGATCCAGCCCCGTGCCCCAGGCCCTCCCTCATGAATAGAGACCCTAGCTGTCTCAGAGCACCTTGTCACAAACTCCTGATGATGATGGAATGTCTGCTCCTGGCAGCTTGAGGGACTGGGGTGGCTGGGGTGTTGCTGACCTGCAGGAGGGCAGGGTGCAGGGTGGGGCTGGGCCTGGAGGCCACATGTCTGTGGGGCTGGGGCAGGGCAGCCCAGTGGGCATGCGGGGCATTAGGGAGGCAGGGCTGGGGCCAGCTGTGCTGAGGTCAGGCCCCTTCCAAGCTGTGTCCTGGTCACGTTGGGCCTGGTGGCCGAGGCCCCAGAGGCTCATCCTGCCCCTTCTCCAGGGAGACCCTTGTTCCCGGCCAATGTCCCTGCTCTGCCTGGCGAGACGGTGACCTCCCCGGTCAGGGTGAGTAGCGGTGGGGAACCGGGCAGGGGCCCAGCCCTCCGGCATCCTCACCGCCTCTCCGTTCCCAGCTGCACCCCGACTACCTCTCCCCGGAGGAGATACAGAGGCAGCTGCAGGACATCGAGAGGCGGCTGGACGCCCTGGAGCTCCGCGGCGTGGAGCTGGAGAAGCGACTGCGGGCGGCCGAGGGAGGTGAGCGCCTCGGCCTGGCCCTGGGCCACCCCGACTCCCACAGACACCCTCAGTCCTGGGGCTGGGGGCCGTGAACTCTGGCGGGCCCCCCTGCCCCAGCTGGCTCCTCTCCCCAGATGACGCTGAGGATAGCCTCATGGTGGACTGGTTCTGGCTCATTCACGAGAAGCAGCTTCTGCTGAGACAGGAGTCAGAGCTGATGTACAAGTGAGAGCCCAGCCATGGGCCCCTCCTCGAAGGCCAGGACCTCGTTGTGGGCTGGGCAGGCCAGGCGGGGGACAGGAGTGCAGAGTCAGGCCTCAGACGCGTGTCTGTGTGGCAGGTCCAGGACCTCGTGGCGGTCTGGGTGGGCCAGGCGGGGGACAGGAGCGCAGAGTCAGGCCTCAGACGCGTGTCTGTGTGGCAGGTCCAGGACCTCGTGGCGGTCTGGGTGGGCCAGGCGGGTGACGGGGCGGCAGAGTCAGGCCTCAGATGCGTGTTTGTGCGGCAGGTCCAAGGCCCAGCGTCTGGAGGAGCAGCAGCTGGACATCGAGGGCGAGCTGCGCAGGCTCATGGCCAAGCCCGGTGCGTCCCCCGCGCGCCAGCCAAGGGGCCCCAGCCAGGGACACCGCGGCCCCCAGGGTGCCTGGGGGCCGGCTCTGTGAGGCCACCTGACTATCCTGGTGGTGAGACCTTCCCTGGAGCCAGGCGGGCCCATGTTTGAGTTTCAGCTCTCCCACCTCCTGGCTGTGTGTCCTCAGCCAAGGCACTTAACCTTGCTGTGCTTGGGTTTCAGCCCCTGCAAAGTGAGGATGCTCGTAGCATCCACCTCACACAGCTGTTGTGAGGATTAAACACATCAATGTGCATAACGCATTTAGTGTAGCAACAGTCAGGGTGAGCCATGGGCATTTGTCTTGTGATGCCGGGTGCCCTGACTGAGGGCACAGGCCCTGGCCATCTGCCTCTGCCCTTTCCTTGCTGTGCGGCAGGGACAGCGACACCCTGAGCCTCAGTGTCCATATCTCTGCAGCAGGTGGTGTTTCTGCGAGATGACGGGGAAGGGTCCCAGCGCATAGACTCTGACGTGGCCATTCCTTCCTTCATTCACTCATTCACTCACTCATTCATTCATTCATTCACTCATTCATTCATTCTGCTCCAGATGCCCCCAAGACCCCACCTTCCTCCAAAAGAGGAGCCTGGCACTTGGGGGGTGGGGACATTGTGTCCTGTGAGGGGCATGGCAGCGGCGGAGGGGGGCTTCTGCTGACAGAGCCGTCCCCACAGAGGCTCTGAAGTCACTGCAGGAGCGGCGGCGGGAGCAGGAGCTGCTGGAGCGGTATGTGAGCACCGTGAATGACCGCAGTGACATCGTGGACTCGCTGGACGAGGACCGGCTCCGGTGAGGGGCAGGCGCCGGGGCCCCCTCCCAGCCGGGCCAGGTCACCCGGTCCATGCTTCCGGCCCTCAGGGTCAGCCAGCCCCGTAGAACTTTCTGTCCAGGTGGTTACTGTCTGTGCTGACTGGTACAGTAGCCAGGGGCCACATGTGGCCATCGGGAACTTTTTAAAGTCTTTTTTTTTTTTTTTGAGACAGAGTCTTGCTCTGTCACCCAGGCTGGAGTGCAGTGGTGCGATCTTGGCTCACTGCAACCTCTACCTTCCAGGTTCAAATTATTCTCTTGCCTCAGCTTCTCGAGTAGCTGGGATTACAGGCGCACACCACCACACCCGGCTAATTTTTTTGTTTTTGTTTTGTTTTGTTTTTGAGACAGTTTTGCTCCTGTTGCCCAGGCTGGAGCGTAGTGGTGCAATCTCGGCTCACCGCAACCTCTGTCTGCTGAGTTCAAGCGATTCTCCTGCCTCAGCCTCCTGAGTAGCAGGCTCGTACCACCATGCCCGGCTAATTTTTTCTATTTTTGATAGAGACGGGGTTTCACCATGTTGGCCAGGCTGGTCTTCAACTCCTGACCTTAGGTGATCTGCCTGCCTTGGCCTCCCAAAGTGCTGGGATTACAGGCATGAGCCACCATAACCGGCCATAAAGTCTTAGTTTTTTTGTTGTTGTTGTTGTTTTTTTGTATTTTTTTTTTTTTGAGACGGAGTCTCGCTCTGTCACCCAGGCTGGAGTGCAGTGGCACGATCGCCACTCACTGCAAGCTCCGCCTCCCAGGTTCACGCCATTTTCCTGCCTCAGCCTCTGGAGTAGCTGGGACTACAGGCGCCTGCCACCACACCCGGCTAACTTTTTTGTATTTTTAGTAGAGACGGGGTTTCACCATGTTAGCTAGGATAGTCTCGATCTCCTGACCTCGTGATCCACCCGCCTCAGCCTCCCAAAGTGCTGGGATTACAGGTGTGAGCCACCACGCCCGGCCAAAGTCTTAGTTTTTAACTTGAAGTTCCAAGGCCACGTGCGTCTCCTGGCTCCTGCACAGACTGTGTGACTGTCCCCGACAGCTTTCCTGTCTCATCTCATGAGGGGTCCAGCACATGGCATGCTGGGTCAGCACCTGAAGTCCACCTCTATGAGACCCTCTGGGAGTGTGAAGGGGCCTTGGCACAGGTTGGCCCAGGCCCTCCTGTCCCAGGTCACTGGTGTGACCGGCCCAGGGCCCTCCTGTCCAGGTGACTGGTGTGGCCGGCCCAGGGCCCTCCTGTCCCAGGTCACCAGGTCAACCCAGGCCCTCCTGTCCCAGGTCACCTGTGTGGTCGGCCCAGGCCCTCCTGTCTAGGACACTGGTGTGGTCGGCCCAGGCCCTCCTGTACCTTGTCACTGCTGAGGGTCTGGCTCTGGAGAGGGCAGGGATCTGGCATTGGTGGGAGCAGGGTCCCGAGGTGTGGCCTGTCAGCAGGAAGGGGCAGGTGACATGGGTCCAGGTGGGGCTCAGGGCTGGGGTGCCACTGCTGGAGACTGTCCGGGGGCCCCTCCAGGGCACGTTGCCATTGCCGTTATCGCTCACGGCCACCTGGTCCCGTTTCAGGGAACAAGAGGAGGACCAGATGCTGCGGGACATGATTGAGAAGCTGGGTGACTGGGCCAGGGATGCTGGGGGCTGGGCTGGCTGGCTGGGTGGGCCGGGCCTCCAGCTGGGGGTGGGGGGCCGGGTGTCGGGCCCCCCCTTAGCCTTGGTGACAGGACAGGCAGGTTCACCCTGAGGGTGAGAGCTCCCTCCCATCACTAAGAGAGCCAGGGGCAGCTGGTGACCATGTGGTCATGGTGGGGACCAGCCTTCCGGGGCACCCAGTCGGGGCGGGTTCTCACGTGGGAGGGCACAGGGCTTCCTGCAGGCTCGGAGGCCCAGGGCGGACTGTGGCCAGTGGAAGGGAAGGATGTTTCTGGCAGGGGGACTTGTGTGGGCCATGGCCATGCGGCTGTGGCAATGAGCGCGGCCTCACTGTCCACCTGTCCCCTAGGCCTCCAGAGGAAGAAGTCCAAGTTCCGCTTGTCCAAGATCTGGTCACCAAAAAGCAAAAGCAAAAGCAGCCCCTCTCAGTAGTAGCCCGTGGGGCCGTGGGCTCGGCCCGGACCCAGCATCCGGACTTGGACTCGGGGCCGTGGGCTCGGCCCGGACCCGGCATCCGGACTTGGACTCAGGAAAGGCCTCCTGTCCCTACAAGGGGCATGTGGACAGCAGGGACCTGTGCTACCGTCTGTGGCCTCAATAAAGAAACCGACCACACGGCCCCAGCCTCCTACGTGCCCCCGTGTTTGCCTCAGTGCCCCTGGGCGGCCCTGCACCTGCCTGGGGTCTCGCCTGCCTCCCAGCTCTGCCTGCAGCACGAACGTGCTCCGTGGCCTCGAGCAGGAGCCGACCCTCTCAGGGCCTGGCCCTCGAAGGTGGGCCCTTTCATAGCTTCCTGGCACAGATGGGCTGGTGGGAGCCTCAGAGGAGGCTGGAGACTGGGAACTCTTGGGTGCTGGGTTGCCATGTATCGGTGCCCTGAGAGCTGTGACCTTGTTCTCCCAGGACTGGGACCTGGGATGGGGGATTGTGAGCGGTGGTCCCTGGTCAGGGAGACTTCCGGGTGGCCAGGACAGGACGTGGGCTGCCCCATCCTTTCTGACTCCCACTGAGAGTGGATGTCGTGGGAGGAGCACTCAGTCAGAAGTGCAGCTTCCCCGTAAGCCTCAGTCTCCCCATCTGTGTGGAGAGGGGTGGCCTCAGCTGCTTGTCGCTGCGCTGTTTCAGCTGCTGTGGGAGCCTCTGCAGCGGTCCTGGGGAACCCTCAGCCATGGCAAAGCACCAGTGCTCTCCACCTGGTGGCTGGTGGGGTCGGGACCCCACGGGTCCCAGCACGGCCAGAGCAGATTCAAGAGCCTGGAGCCCCTGCCGTGTGCACGTGGGCCCTGGGGAGCTTGTGCTGGGCAGACCTCCGCGTTCCGTGGCCTTCACTGTGCCTTCAAGGGTCTCAGACTCCTGGAACATGAGCTGGGTGTGGGGTATTGAAGGGAGGGTGGGCTGGGGGGCACGGATGGAGCACAGCCTCTGCAGTCACAGCTCTGCTCCTGGCAGCTGTTTGGCCTTGGGCTAGGGCACTGCCGTCTCTGAGCCTTTGGTGACATGGGCTGCCTGGGGGCTGTGTGAGGATTGGAGGGGCCCGCCGGTGTGCCTCGGGCAGTGATGAGAGTAGAGGAGCACTGAGGTGCTCTCTTGCCCTCTGCTGACAGTGAGACCCCTGCTCCCTCCCTCTGTACCCCCTGCTCCCGCCGGCCACTCGGGGCCCCCGTGGAGGGAAAGGGGCCCCCCCAGGTGAGGCCAGTGGGTCACCTGCACAGAGCAGTGGGTGGGGAACGGGGCCGTTCTCTGCCTGGCCCTGAGGTCTCTCTTGGAGTCAGGCCACTGGGACTAAGTGTGTTGGTGGAAACTCCCTGTGCCCTCCGAGGACTGGGAGGCAGTGGCTGGCAGCAGCGGGACCCTGAGCCTCCAGGAGACTTCTGCAGGGGGTTCTCACCTGGGTGTTGAGGAGTAGGGGTCCCTCGGTGGATGGGCAGGGCGTGTCCCATTGCAGGAACAGCATAGGCAATGATCTGGGAGCTTGAAGATGTGCGGTGGGGCAGGGTGGGGCGGGGCCGGGGTCAGGTGAGGCGGGGCGGGGCGGGGCCGGGGTCAGGTGGGGCGGGGCGGGGCGGGCCGGGGTCAGGTGGGGGGGCGGGGGGGTCAGGTGGGCGGGCGGGCCGGGCAGGTGGGCGGGGCGGGCCGGGGTCAGGTGGGGCGGAGCGGGTGATGGAGAGAGGGGCTCCGTCAGGGCCTGGGCCAGCGGGGACTCTCCAGGTGCAGCAATGTGGCCTCGTTCCTCGGGCACTGGGCGCCTCGGGTGGTTCTGAGCAGAAGCCCCAGGGCCTCTGCTGTGTTAGGAGCATGACGCCGTGGAGGACGGTCTGGACTGGGTCCCGGAGCTGAGCCTGTGGGTCCCCGGGGATCTCAGCACCCTGCTTACGTTCCAAGGCCTGACCCGCCGCAGTGTGGCCTCTTCACCACCAGGGGGAGGCAGAGAGCCACTTAGCGGCGAGGGGCAGCCGGGGGCCAGAATAGCTCCGTTGTTCAGATAGGGAAACTGAGGCTGGGAGAGGGCTACGGCTCTCCCACGTCACACAGCAAGCGAGGTGGGGCCAGGGCATGGGGCTGCATAGCGTTTTGGAGACCGGAATGGGAAGGGAGTGTTGTCCAGCAAGTTAGGGGTGTGGCACCTGGGTCCCGGTCCTGCTGCGGACTCACACCCGGGGGTGTCCCACCGCAGGGCCAGGAAGCTTCTGCCCCCACCATCAGCCCCCTGCATCTGGGGACCTCAGAAGCAGCCCTGGGGTGCCACATGCGCTCCAGGCTGGTCACACAGTTGGTGCTCAGTGATCAGAGCCCCTGCAACAAGTGGTCAGGTCCTCCAGGCGCGAAGCCGGCCCTGTGGGATGTCCTTGCTGCCCACCAGGGGCCCAGCACCTGCAGACCCCGGTGACACCATCACGGTGAGACAGGCAGGAGCGCAGCCCTGGGGCCATGGGCATTGGCCAGGCCCTGTGATGCCCGTGCTGCAGGAGGCTGTGAGGATGGGCGTGGGACTCCCCTAGCAGCCGCTCGGGCACAGGTGGGGCTGGCTGTGCCGCCGCCCGGCTCCTGCAGTGGCTGCCCCAACCCCAATGTGGAAGAGTTTCAGCCCGGGCCCCACCCACCCTAGATGATCCCCCACAACTTTCAGGGAGGGCAGAGGCGTGCAGCTCCCCAGGGGCCTGGCTGGACGTCACCCACACCTACCAGAGACTCCGGGTCATCGTCTCGTGCCTGTGCATGTGGCACGTGGTCCATGCACGTTTCAGCGGCTTTCCCTCTACAGACATGGCTAGGAACAGCCAGTCTTCCCGAATGGATATGGGGGTGGGTGGGGCCGCAGAGAAAGGGAGGAACTGTTCCCTGACCCACACCCCCGGCGGCCCCGGTATCTGCACTGGCCTCAATACTACAGCCTCAGGTCTGGGGATCGAGGGCTGGATTGAGGAGTGTTCTGGGCTGAGGGACCAGTGTGGTCCTTCTGGTGAGCTCCGGGGTGGGGAGCTGACACTGGCCCCGTGCGGCTGCAGCAGGAGGGACAAGGAGGGGGGCAAGGCTGGGCCAAGCAGGGTCTCCAGTGGGATGCTCGGAATTTGGACTTGGACTTGAGTGGCCCCTCCAGGCCAGGCACAGGGGTCCAGCCCAGCCATTACAGGGCACTGGTCTGTGGGAGGGTGGGGACAGCTGGTGGGGACTCATGCTCACCCCTTGGGAAGCCGGGACAGGCTTGGGCTGATTCCCAGGAGTTCCTCCAGCCTCACCTGCCGTCACCCTTGCCCCCTCCGCTCTGGCTGCCCGGCCTTGGCCACGGGCGTTTGCATTTGCTGGTCCTGCTGCTGGGGCCCCTGCACTCCACACAGCTGGCATCCTGCTATCTCTGCTTAACTGTGCCCTCTTCAGAGAGGCTCCCTGCCCCTCACCCTGATTTATTTCTTTCTTTTTAGAGACAGGGTCTCACTCTGTTGCCCAGACTGGAGTGCAGTGGCATGGTCAAGGCTCCCTGCAGCCTTGACCTCCTGGGCTCAAGTGAACCCCCCACTTCAGCCTCCCAAGTTGCTGGGACACCCAGCGCACACCACCACGCCCAGCTAATTCTTAAAATTTTTTTTTGTAGAGACACGGTTTTGCCATGTTGCCCAGGCTGGTGTTGAACTCCTGGCCTCAAGCAATCCTCCTGCCTTGGCCTTCCAAAGTGCTGGGATGACAGGCGTCAGCACACGGCCACCCTGCTTTATTTCCAGCACTTGGAACGCACCTGTGTTTAGATGCTTGTTTGGGCTTCCTCTCTGTGACGGATCCTCCGGAGGTCTGGGCTCCTTCGTCTCTGCCACGCCATCCTCAGCGCCTAGAACAGTGCCTGGCACACAGCAGGAACCTGATGAGGATTTGTTGAATGAATGAATGACACCAGGGCTCAAGGCCACTCCGGGACTCAGTCTTCTCACCTGTCAAGGGGGCTAGCACCTGGCCCACGGTTGCTAGCTGGTCCACTGGTCCAGGGAGACAGACCTGCCTGAACCTGACTGGTTTCATACTTGTGGGACCCCCGGGGCTGCCCCTGCCCTGACTGGGGTGGGAGGATTAAATCAGGTCTCGTGGGTGGTGGAGCCACTGCCAGCGGGCACACACCAGGCACCTCCTGCCCTACCCGGACTTGGGCTGAGCAGGGGAGGGACAGGGAGGGACTTGGGAAGAGAGCACAAGGTCTCTTGGGGGATTTTCCGGGCATCTCAGAATGGGGGGCCATCCTGTTCCCTGGGGCCCAGAGAGGGAGCCCGGCCCTGGCCCTGAGTGATGAGGACAGCCCGGCCGGGCCCAAAGGCCACCCCCCACCCTGATCTGTGTAGGCTGTGGGGTCCCGGCTGGGGCCTGGGAATGTCATGGCTGGGCTGCCCGGCAGAGAGTGGGGGATTGACACGCAGAGCTGACCCCAGCTGCTTCCATGGCGGGGCCCCCTCACCCCTGCGGGCCCGTCTGCCCTGCCCAGGCTTCCTCCTCCAGCCCTGCCCCAATGCACAGGAACTGGCTTGGCCCTTCCAACAGCACCTCAGCTACCCCCAGACCCCTTTTCAGAGGACGGCGATGAGGCCAGAGATGGGAGGGACCTTCCCAGTCCCTGAGCCTGCCAGGGTGGGCCCGGCTTGGGGTGGGGAAAGGGGCTGCTGCTGGCTGGGGCAAGAGTTGGAGGGGTCTTCGATGGGGGTATGGCCATGCCCTGTGCCATGAAGCCCCTCACAGAAACTAGGGAGTCGTGGGCAACACTCTGTCCCTGTGACAGGAGGGGAAACTGAGTCACGGAGTGCCCAGGGCCCCATGGCAGGAGTGGGCAGGACCTGGTTTTTGTGCCTTGGCCTCCATCTGGGAGGAGGCAGGGAGCAGAGCTCAGACTCCTCCCAATGAGGGCCCCCCATGTGGCTCTGCTGCACGGCCCCAGTTGGGGGGCTGCCTAGGGGAGGGCCTCTGGGAAGCCCACAGTTACCCCCAGGCAGAAACGTCTGTGGCAGGCACCTCTGCAGCCTGGCCTCCTTCCAACCTCGAGCGGCTGCTGTGAGGGTGTCCGGGAAGAAGGAGCTTTTCCTGGGTCTCCTCCTGGCTTCTTCTTGCCCCTCCACGTCCTTCCAGGGCCTCACGGGGACCCCAGGGCCGGCCATGCCTTGATTCTCGGGTGAATCATGGAGAAGGGGCCCCATTTGGAGCCCGAGACGCAGGGGGCTGACGGCTGCCATGCAGGCTTGCTTCCCAGCGGCCATTCCCTGCCAGACCCACCCTCACCTTTGTGGGGCCCGGGACAGAGTTGAGCCCAAAGCTCCCCCCACTTCTCCTCCCCGGACGCCCTGCTTAGCTTTGGGAGGGAGGAACCTCCCACCTCGGGCCTGGGAGCCTCCACGCCAGCACTGGGAAGGCCTCAGGAGGACTCGAAGGGGCTTTCAGGGGTGTGCGCTCAGGGAATTCTGGGGTCCCGGGTGCTGGGGCATCAGGTGGGAGGTGGACATGAGCTCTGGGTGGCCCCCTCAGCCCTGCAGACCCCGCCAGGAGGGGCACAGCCAGATCATGCGTCCGGGCCCTGCTCCTGTCTGCAGACCCCCTGCTGGGGGAACTGCCCTCAGCCTGAAGCTGCTCTGGCTCCTACTGGGCTGGAACTCGGACTCCCAGGGCCCTGCTCCCCGGGGACCCTCCCAGCAGAGACCTTTGACCAGCCGGCTGTGACGGGTCCTGACACCCCATCTGTCTGTCGGTCCACCTAGGTGTTCCCCTCCGGGCCGGCCTGCCGTGACGATCACAGCCGTGCCGTCTCAGGTCACAGTTTTGGATTCTGCGCTAACGAGATCTCCCAGGTGGGCCGGAAACACTGATGAAGACGGATAGAAAAAACACCAGCCCACCGGATTATTAATGAAGATAATCACACACACACCTTCGTCGGCAGCCGGCCTGACACTTTATAAAGCACGTTAGGATATAATCCAATTGAAACTGCAATATCGAGAACATCTCATCTTATCACAAATTGAAATTATATCACATTCCTCTTTTCTTAAATTAAAAAGCTAAAACCTTTTCGTTTGCTCCCACACAGTTGTGTAAAACTTAATCAGTGGTTTTAACAACATTATATTTCCATATGGGCCATTTCTAGTCTCGACTTACGGGGGAGAACTTTCTGGAAAAGGGGCGATTGGCTTTGTAAGCAGGAGCAGCAGGCCTGGAGCCGGTGCCCGGCAAGATGGACTTGGCCTCATCTGCACGTAGGCGGTGGCTGGGATCGGGGTCCGAGGATATACCAGGGATGGTGGAGGGATTTCAGCGGATGCATGTTCCCATTTTAAGAATTGCCACCTTAAATATATATATGATATCTATATGATATCTACCATATATATGATATCTATATGATATCTATCATATATATGATATATATATATGATATATATATATATATATATGAGACACAGTCTCGCTCTGTTGCGCAGGCTGGAGTACAGTGGCACAATCTCGGCTCACTGCAACCTCAGCCTCCCGGGTTCAAGTGATTCTCCTGCCTCAGCCTCCCGAGTAGCTGGGATTAGAGGTATGCGCCACCACACCTGGCTAATTTTTGTATTTTTAGTAGAGACAGAGTTTCACCATGTTGGCCAGGCTGGTCTCGAACTCCTGACCTCAAGTGATCCGCCCGCCTCGGCCTCCCAAAATGTTGGGATGACAGGAGTGAGCCACTGTGCCCGGCCACCTTAAATATTTAAGAGGGAGGAGGATGCAGTCACACAAGTCACAGCAAGTTGAAAGCCGAGGACAGCAGAGGAGGTAGGCCCGGGGACACAGTCCCAGGAAGCCACTCTCGGGGCCAGCGGGACAGAGGCTGGGTCTGAGGCTAAGTGGCCTGGAGGCCCAGAGGACGGGGACTCGGCCTGCAGGGGCGGGCGTGGAAGCAAAGACTTTCTGCTTCAGTTTTGCACTTCAACAAGGCCCATTCCCTGGTAGCCGAGAGCAGCTGTTGGGGCTTTCGAGGTCTCTTGAGATGAAAAGAAGCCGTCAGGCTAGCAATTATAAAAATGTATTGATTCATTTATTTTTTTCTGGGACAGGGTCTTGCTCTGTTGCCCAGGCTGGAGTCCAGTGGTGTGATTACAGCTCGCTGCAGCCTTGACCTCCTGGGCTCAAGCGATCCTCCCACCTCAGCCTCCCGAGTGGCTGGGACTATAGGCATGCATCACCATGCCTGGCTAATTTTTTAACTTCTTGTAGAGATGGGGTCTCACTCTGTTGCCCAGGCTGGTCTTGACCTGCTGGACACAAGCGATCTTCCTGCTTCAGCCTCCAAAATTCTGGGATTACAGGCATTTTTTTGTAGAACTGGGGTCTTGCTATGTTGCCCAGGCTGATCTCAAACTCCTGGGCTCAAGCGATCCTCCTGCCTCAGCCTCCCAAGTAGCTGAGGCTGCAAGCATGAGTCACCGTGCCTGGCTCTCGCTTCATCCTTTTTAGTTTTTTTTTTTTTTTTTTTAAACGCAGCTACTAGAAAATTGAAAATGACAGGTGTGGCCCACTCATTGTGGTTCGGGTTCCATTTCTGTGGACAGGGCTGTTCTGGCACATTGCAGGGTCTCCTGAGATCCTACTCACCATTTTTGGGGTGTCCACCATCATGGTAGCCCCTCCCTCGTCCACGTCCTGTCTGTTTTCTCCCACACGATTTCCTGGGTCTGAGCGTTCCCCTCCACCAGCCCCCGACTCCAGGACTCTCCGTGTCTCCCCAACCTCCCCTCCCCACCCAAGTGAGCTCAGTGTTTTGGTGGCCCCTGCAGAAGCCGTCTGGGGTTTCCTGTTACACTCCAGGCTAAGTCCAGCGTCACAGCAGGACCCCGTCCCCCCAGGACCCCATCCCCCCAGGCCCACACACCCCTCCATGGGATGAAACTAGTGGGTGCTGGTCGCTGGGAGATTTTGTCCCGTGGACGCCGCCCACAGTCACATCATTGAAGGTCCAGGTGGGCGGCCTCGGCCTGCCGTCAGCGATCTCCCGGAAATGTTTGTTCATCCTTTCATCCTTCATTCCATCCTTTTTGTTCCTGAGACGGAGTCTCGCTCTGTCACCCAGGCTGGAGTGCAATGGCACGATCTTGGCTCACTGCAGCCTCCGCCTCCCGAGTTCAAGCGGTTCTCCTGCCTCAGCCTCCGGAGTAGCTGAGATTACAGGCGTGCACCACCACGCCCGGCTAATTTTTGTATTTTTAGTAGAGATGGGGTTTTGCCATGTTGGTCAGGCTGGTCTCGAACTCCTGACCTCAGGTGATCCACCGGCCTCAGCTTCCCAAAGTGCTGGGATTACAGGCGTGAGCCACCACACCCGGACCCTTTGTTCCGTTCTTTTAATTGAGCATCTCCTGCATGCCAGGCCACCCGCTGGTACTGCAGCCCCACACCAGCAAGAGACCCACCAGCTCCCGTCCTCGAGGACCTGGTGGAGGCATAAAGAGGATGGCAGTCCTGGGGGCCGGGGCTCTGCAGGGACATGGGGCCCTGGGGAGGGTGCTGAGGGGAGGGAGAGGCAGCCTGGTGGGAGGGCTGCGGCTCAGCCAGGCAGGGGGCCTGAGGCCAGGGAGGGTTGCAAGTTCTGGCCAAGCATGGACTCCGTCCCAGTGAAAAGGCTGGGAGAGGTCAGAGGGGAAGCACAGTGGGGTGGGGCCCGGAGGGCATAGGTGGAGAGATACAGGACCAGGGTGGTCTTCGATGCCAGTTCTGGCTGTGGGTGTGAAGGTCCAGGGGGCAGAAACCAAGGACATATGACTCCCTCGCTGACATCCAGGGCCCACCAGATGTGGCCTGCTCTATCCTCATTGGCCAGGATGTAGTCACATGGCCAGGCTGGGCTGCAAGGGATGCTGGGGAATGTAGTTCTCTCTGGGGCTTGCTGTGGAGGCTAAAAGGGGAGGTGGGGAATGGATATTAGGGATGCATGAGTGATGTCTGGCTGCAGTGACAAAGTACCAAAAATGGGGGGCTTCAAGGAACAGTTAGACTTCTAGAGGCCAGAGTCTGAGATCAAGACGTGGGCAGGCGGCCAGGTTTGGGGGCTCATGCCTGTCGTTCCAGCACTCTGGGAGGCCAAAGCAGGAGGATTGCTTGAGCCCAGGAGTTTGAGACCAGCCTGGGCAACACAGTGAGACCCCATTTCTACAAAAAATTTAAAAAATTAGGCCAAGTGTGGTGGCTCATGCCTGTAATCTCAGCACTTTGGGAGGCCAAGGCGGGTGGATCACCTGAGGTCGGGAATTTGAGACCAGCCTGGCCAACATGGAGAAACCGTGTCTCTACTACAAATACAAAAATTAGCAAAGGATGCTGCTGCACACCTGTAATCCCAGCTATTTGGAGACTGAGCTGGGAAAATCACTTAAATCCGGGAGGCGGAGCTTGCAGTGAGCCGAGATCAGGCCACTGCACTCCAGCCTGGGTGACAGAGCAAGACTCTGTGTCAAAAAAAAAAAAAAATTAGCCAGGCATGGTGGCACGCACTTGCAGTCTCAGCTACTCAGGAAGCTGAGAGGGGAGGATTGCTAGAGCCTGGGAGTTTGAGGCTGCCGTCAGTCACAATCGTACCACTGCACTCCAGCCTGGGCAACAGAGCAAGATCCTGTCTCAAAAACAAATAAAAAATGTGGGCCTCGCTCCCTCCAGAGGCTCTAGAAGAGGATCCTCCCTGCCTCTTACAGCTCCTGGTGGCTCTGGGTGTCCCTGGCTTGTGACACTGTCACTGCAGTCTCTGCCTCTGTCACCATCACCTGGCCTCCTCCTCTGTGTTTCTGTGCCCAAAGTTCCCTTTTCTTCTAAGGACATCAGTCATTGGATTAGAGTCCACCTTAAATCCAAGATGAACTCATCTCAAGAGCCTTAACTAATCACATCTGCAAGCACCCTACTCCCAAATAAGGTCACATCCTGAGGTTCCAGGTGGACAGGAAGTTTTGGGGGCATATTCAACCTACTACTTATGGGATCATGATCCTCTTTGTTTAAACGTTCTCAATTTTCTGATATTTGTAGATGATAGCATCCTAACGGATGTGGAATTTGGTTCCAGGAGTGGGGTGCTAAAGTCACAGAACATAAGATGAGGAATTGTCTGAGTGAAGGGCGCAGGGTGCCAGGGCCCCACCACCCAGGCTGAGAATTTGGCTGTCACTGTGATGGACTCATGTACAACTGCATACGGCTGTTACCTATGGTATACCTTGGGTCCCAGACTTCATATTCGTCAAGGCTGAGGAAGCAGTAAGAACATATTCAGCATACTGATATCATTGTGATATCACTGACTACTTCCTGTGGCTTTCAGTAAGATTTTTTTTTTTTCGAGATGGAGTCTCGCTTTGTCGTCCAGGCTGGAGTGCAGTGGTGTGATCTTGGCTCACTGTGCAGTGGTGTGATCTGGGCTCACTGCAACCTCTGCCTCCTGGGTTCAAGCGATTCTCCTGCCTCAGCCTCCTGAGTAGGTGGGATTTACAGGCACAGCACTACCACGCTCTGCTAACATTTTGTATTTTTAGTAAAGATGCGGTTTTGCCGTGTTGGTCAGGCTGGTCTTGAACCCCTGAGCTCAAGTGATCTGCCCACCTCGGCCTCCCAAAGTGCTGGGATTACAGGTATGAGCCACCGTGCCTGGCCAGTAAGGTCTTATAAGAGATAGTTGCCGGACGCAGCGGCTCATGCCTGTAATCCCAGCACTTTGGGAGGCTGAGGTGGGTGGATCACGAGGTCAGGAGTTTGAGAGCAGCCTGACCAACATGGTGAAACCCCATCTCTACTAAAAATACAAAATTAGCCGGGCATGGTGGCAGGTGCCTGTAATCCCAGCTACTCAGGGGACTGAGGCAGGAGAATCACTTGAACCCAGGAGGCAGAGGTTGTAGTGAGCTGAGATGGTGCCATTGCACTCCAGCCTGGATGACACAGTAAGACTCCGTCTCAAAAAAAAAAATAAAATAAAATAAAGAGAGAGAGAGAGAGAGGGTTGAGTTTAGGCTGAAGGTAGCCAGTCTGAAAGCTCAAGGCAGGAATTAGGGATTTGCTAAGGGAACCCTTCTTTCTGAAGTCAGACACCTACTGATTAAGGGTTCCATGAGGCGGTGCTTTGCTGTGGTGAGAAAGGCAGTTCTTGTGGTCCAAGCTACAGCTGGTACCAGCAGAGAAAAGAAAATCAAGGGCTTAGCAGAAGAAACTCTTGGAATTCTAAGTCCCCTAGAAACCTCTCATTAAGACAATAGTATCATTATGTGGGAGACACAGCCCCCAACTTTGCTGGATGCCATCTGGTATTTGGGGTGCCATGGTGGTATGCGGGACTCACGGTGCCACAGCAGCCAGTTTGGGACCACGAGGGATGGTAAGGCCACCAAGCAGAGAGGAGCTGGGCAGAAACAGGGAAGGCTCCTGGGTCTTTGCTGACCTCCTGTTGGTATCACTGAGCCCGAATTAGCCAATCTAGAACCTTCTTATGTGTAGATTTCTTGTTGGGAAGGATAATGAATCCAGGGTCGTGTAAGCCTCTTTGACTTGAATTTTCTGGGAGCCCAGTCAATACCCTAGTGGTTTCCATTGATGTCCTGCCGACGGGATGTCCTTCAACTCCCCACACCGTCTGTGCTGGGGCCTGGGGGTTGTCCAGCCCCGTCCACTCCCTTGAAGTCAGTGGGGATGCCGAGGCCCAGGAAGCAGAGTTGCCGTCCCATCCCCCACCAGGGCAGAGCCACTGGGCCAGCCTCCTGCGTCCTCCTGCGCCGTGGCCCTCCCAGGGCCTGCACTGGGTCTGGGGCCACTTCCCTGTTATGGGACCTTTGCAGGACCCCGTTTTCCATGGAAATGAGGACAACAGTGACAATGACATGCCTCCCCAGGCGTAGCCCCTTCTTCTGATCTTGAGTCAACCAGCCCCCAGGAGGGTGGGCAGGATGGGGCTAGGGAAGGTGGGCTTGACAGCTTCTCCACGTGCCGCTCCTGCCCCCTCTTCCCCCTCACTCCCACCTCAGTCTGTCTCTCCCTCCCTCTCTGTCTCTCCCTCCCTCTGTCTCCCTCTCTCCCGCCCTCTCTGTCTCTCTCTCCCTGTCTGTCCTCTCTCTTTCTCTCTCCCTCTCTGTTCTTCTCTCCCTCCTCTTCTCTGCCTCTGTCTCTCCCTCTCTTTCTATCTCTGCCTCTGTCTCTCCCTCTCTCTCTGTCTCTTTCTCCCTCCCTCTCTCTGTCTTTCCATCCCTCTATCTCTCTCTCCCTCTCTCTCTCTGTCTCTCCATCCCTATCTCTCCCTCTGTCTCTGTCTCTCCCTCTCTCCCCCTCTCTGCCTCTGTCTCGCCCTCTCTCTCTTTCCCTCCCTCTCTGTCTCTCTGTCCCTCTCTGTCCCTCTTTCTCTCTCCTCCTCTCCCTGTCTCTCTCTCTCCCTCTCTGTGTCTCTCCCTCCCTCTCTGTCTCTCCCTCCATCTCTCTGTTTCTGTCTCTCCCTCCATCTCTCTGTCTCTCCCCCTCTCTCTGTCTCCCTCTCCCTCTCTCTCTGTCTCTCCCTCTCCCGTCTCTCTCTCTCTTTCCCTGTCTCTCTCTCTGTCTCTGTCTTTCTCTGTCTCTCTCTGTCTCTGTCTCTCCCTCCCTCTCTGTCTCTCCCTCCATCTCTCTGTCTCTGTCTCTCCCTCTGTCTGTCTCTCCCTCTCTCTGTCTCTCTCTCTCCCTCTCTGTCTCTCTCTCCCTCTCTCTGTCTCTCTCTCCTTCTCTCTGTCTCCCTCTCCTTCTCTCTATCTCCCTCTCCCTCTCTCTCTGTCTGTCTCCCTCTCCCCCTCTCTCTGTCTCCCTCTCCCTCTCTCTCTGTCTCTCCCTCTCCCTGTCTCTCTCTGTCTCTCTCTCCCTCTCTCTCTCTGTCTTCTCTGTCTTTCTCTGTCTCTCTCTCCCTCTCTCTCGGTCTGTTTCTCTCTCTCCCCCTCTCTCTGTTCCTCTCCCCACTCCCCCTTCTCTCTCCCCCTCTCTCTCTCTGTCTCTGTCTTTCTCTGTCTCTCTCTCCCTTTCTCTCGGTCTGTTTCTCTCTCTCCTCCTCTCTCTGTTCCTCTCTCTCTCCCTCTCTCTGTTCCTTTCCCCACTCCCCCTTCTCTCTCCCTCTCTGTTTCTCCCACAGTTTCTCTGTCATTCTCTGCTATGGGGGCTCATCCATTCTGCTTCCAGCAGGCTCAGAAAGTTCTGCTTCTTATCTGACCACTGCAGAAGGCTGAGATGCCGCCAGGTGCCACTTTGCGTCTTGGGGTTGGATGCGGGGGCTGGGGGTGTCCCCTCCTCCTCGGCTTAGGCTGACCTGGGTGTGCCTCAGGCCAGAGCTCTCAGCCAGGCTCAGAAGGCCCCAGGGATCACAGGAGGCTGTCGTTGCTTGGAGCGGGTGAGGCCAGACCAGAGCAGCCAGCAGCGCTTGGCGAGGCTCCAGGCAGCAGCCAGGTAGCCGGCTGTGCTCCTCCCTCCCCTGGAAGTGGGGGGCCCCCCGGGGGACCCCTGTGTCACATGACCCGTCAGCTGACAAAACAGGATGACTCAGCCAGCAGCTGTCGGCCCCCTGAAATAATGACAAAAACAATTAGCAATCCAAGCAGTAGCCTTTCCTTAATTATCTCCTCCGAGTTTAATTAACTAGCTAAATTATCAGCAGTAATGTAGGCATTAATTATGTCAAATTACAGTGTAAAACTCACAAAGTGTGGAAAATGTCAATTCAGCTTGGCTCACCTGCCAAGCGGGGGTGTCGAGTGCCTGCACGTAACTGTGTGAGTACCTGTTTGTGCCTCGGGGCCGGTGGGGCCACCAGGGCCAGGGCAGGGGGCAGGAGGCAGCGTCTGCAGGGCTGGACGGAGGGAAGACGCCGGGGACAGGGTGGATGGGGCCCTGGGGACACCGGCGGGGGTGGTGGGGAAGCTTTGGCTCAGACTGAGGGAGGGAAGGGAGCCTGTTCCCTGACCAGATGGCCGAGATGCTGAATTATTAAATTATGAATATTAATACAAATCAGACACAAAAGAGGTAATAATTTTGCTGCCCTACAGAAATAATTAACATAATTTTGATAAATTACATGATAAGAGAATCTCAAAATTGAGGTAGATTTATCTTAATTAATATCTTGGACCAGCTCCGAAAGGTAAATTGTTCCTCGGGGGGTTGGGGCAGGGTGAGGCTGGGGTTGGATTCGGCCCCTGGCCAGGGCCCTGGTCTCTTTCTGTCACAGAGGCTGGGGTGGGGGGACAGGGTGGGAAGATTGAGGACCCAGTCTGACTCAGTTGCACTGGAGCACCCTAGGCAAGGGGCAGCCCTCTCTGAGCCTCAGTTTCCCTTTCTGGGAGCCTGGGTGGCCGGCCCAGCTGGCTCACGGGGCCTTCAGCGGGGACTGGCTGGGCGCTGTGGCTTTGGCCAAGCTCTGCCACTCGAATGCTCTGGCTGAGCCCGGGGACATCTGCCCTCCAGCTGAGCCACACACCTCCTTATTTACCTGTGCACACCTGGCCAGGGAGACTGAGGACCCAAGAGCTCGTCCCAGCAGCTTGTCCCATTATGAAGGGCCTGGGCCAGGCCTCATCCTCTCCAAGCCTCAGTTTCCCTTTGGTACAATGGGAGTTGGGCTGCACAGACGCTGAAGACCGTTGGCCACCCCCTCAGGTCTCACTCTGTGCCACTCCCATCCCTCTGCAGGGCCAGCCAGTCTTGTGGTGTCGGGGGCAGTTAGCAAACCTACAAAGATGGGGAACCAGCTTGTGCAGCGGCACCGGGGCACCCAGGACCCCGCCAGTCCTCAGACTCTAGCAGCCTGGCCTCCCATGTCCTGGGACCACGGACAGCCCCTCAGGAGCTTGTCACCCAGAGGCCAGGTCTGTGTCAGGGCATGGAGCACCTGTGTGGCTTTAAGGCCTGCGATCTGCCCCCCGGCCCTCGGGACACCCTGCCGTTCACTGACTCTGGCAGCACTGGCCTCTGCAGGTTTCGGACAGCCCAGGCACACTCTGCCTGCTGGCCCTGCTGTCCACAACATTCTCTCCCGGAGTGGTCGCCCCCGACCTCCCCGAGTCTTGGGTGGGCCTCCCCAACCACCCCCGACGAGGGCAGGGACTTGATCTGTCCACTCACTGCTGTATACCCGGGGCCTGGCACATAGCAGGTGCTCAGCAAAGTGTCACTGAATTGATTTGTTGATGAGTACAACGTCTTTTGTGTGAGGTACCCATCACATCTGATGTGTCAAACACTGTGCATGGCACCCACTAAACAGCCGGCCACATCCGCGTTCCAGGTCCTCTCCCAGGAGCCGGCCGCATTCCCATGGTGAGCACTTTACGCCTCTGCACCCTGCCTTCCAAGGCACAGAGCTGCCTTCTGCACAGTCCGCACTGTGTCACATGCAGGAAATGACACGCTCCACCATCCATGAGCCACGGAGCCCGGAGATTGTCACCCACATTGAGTAGGGTGTGGCTCCCTCAATTCCTGGCACGGGACGCCCACAGGATGTGTGTTACACATCGGTCACATCACACACATGTGCATACTAAGCCACGCAGGCCCGGCTCAGGGCCTGGGTTAACCCCAACCCTGGAGTGTGTGCACACTCATGATGATACGTGGGTGTTCATGCAAGCATGTGTGTTCATGCACGGGTTTTGGGGTTGTTTTGTTTTTGTTTTTGTTTTCTGTTTTTTTGTTTTTTATATGGAGTCCCACTCTGTCGCCCAGGCTGGAGTGCAGTGATGCGATTTCGGCTCACTGCAACCTCTACCTGCTGGGTTCAACTGATGCTCCTGCCTCAGCCTTCTGAGTAGCTGGGATTGCAGGCACGCGCCACCACGCCCAGCTAAGTTTTGTATTTTTGGTAGAGATGGGGTTTCACCACGTTGGTCAGGCTGGGCTCAAACTCCTGACCTCGAGTGATCCACCCAGCCTCCCAAAGTGCTGGGATTACAGGCGTGAGCCACCACACCTGGCTCATACAGGTTTTTCGAGAGTGCAAATGTATGTGCCTGTTTTACAAGAGAAATAGATGGTAAGGCACTGAGTCATCCCTTCTGCCCTCTGGCCCTCTGTTTCCTCCCCTGTGTTGGAGCCAGTTCTGACCACAGGTGCTACCAGGAGGAGCCTGGGTCATGCTCTGTAAAGCAAAGTGGTAGCAATGTCCCCAGACCATGAACTCCCAGAACAGCAGCCAGGCCCAGCTAAGGGAACTTCCTCCAGACCAGGACTGGGACACATGAGCCTCCACTGTTTGGAGGAGGAAACTGGGGCTCTGAGGAGTTTCAGGGACCCTCCAGGGTTGCACGGAGCAGGCATGTGGAGGGAGCTGGTGGCAGCCAGGTTGGGCTGGGCAGGAAGCAGCCACCAGGGGGGCCACCTGGCCATACTGGTGGGTTTCCTGCAGCCTGGCCAGCTCTGGGTTCTGCCGCTCCATCAGGCCTGGAAGAGCTGAGGCAGCGGCCTGGTCCTGCTGGCAGAGGAGGTGGGTGCGTTCAGCGATGAGGGACACGTGGTGGGCACGCTGGTCAGCCTTGTCAGACCCTTGCCCCTGCCCTAGCTGGAATCAGAGGCCTCCCCAACACCTGCCCCCACCACCTGGACATGGCTTCTTCCAAGAGCAGAGTGCCAACTATCTGCCAGGGCTGCTCCGAGCAGGTATAGCAATGGAGACCACGGCCTGCTTACCTCCCAGCAGAGGGGAACAGGCAATGCAGAGACACACACATGTACAGAGCGTGTGGCCTTAGGTCCCGTGAAAGGCCCATGGAAGGTGGAGAAGAGCAGAGGCCGTGCAGTGCTGTGCTGTCAGGGCAAGGCAGGGCACAGCCCGCAGGGTACGAGCCTGCAGGTTCAAAGGCCTGGGCAGGTGGAAGTGGTGCAGAGACAGCGAGGAGGAGGAGGGCGCGGAGGAGGAGGAGGAGACAGGGGCACGGGAGCTGGAGGGGTAACAGGGCCTGGAACACAGCGTCTCCAGACTGTGTTTCAGCCGGGCTGGGCGTACAACAGGCAGGATTCTTGGTCCGAGACAGTTTACAGGCGAGAAGCAAGGGCTGGGAGAACAGTGTGGAAGAATGCTAGCACCTCAATGGACTGGGCAGATGCGTTTGCCCTCTGCCTCAGTTTCCCCATCTGTGAAATGGGAGAACGATGCTCACCTCACAGGTAGCCCTGAGCCCTGACTTGGGTGGGTGAGGAGGGCTTTGTGAGCCACTAGGCTCACGTTCAGTGAGGCACACAGTGGTGACCCCTCTGGGGGTGTGGGCTGCGACCCACAGAGCTCCCAGCACCTGACTCACAGAAGCTGCAGACTGGGAAGGCCCCGGGCTCTGGATGACATCAGAGGCAGGTGGAGCGCAGGGTGCCAGAACTTATGGATTGGCCAGATTTTTGTGTGACGTCAGATTGGGGCGGAGCACAGGGTGCCAGGCCCTAGGGATTGGCCAGGTTTTTGTGTGACGTCACTTGTGGGTGGAGCATAGAATGTGGGGCCCTAGGGGTCGATCAGGTTTTATAGTGAAGTCAGATGAGGGTGGAGCGCAGTGTGGGGGTCCTAGGGATTGGCCAGGTTTTTGTGTGACGTTAATGGGGGCGTGGAGTGCAGAGTGCAGGGTCCTAGGGATTGGCCAGGTTTTTGTCTGACGTCAGATGGGGGTGGAGCGCAGAGTGTGGGAGCCTTAGGGACTGGCCAGGCTCTGTGTGACATCAGAGCGGGAACGAAGAGCCAGGTGGTTCTTGTTCTGTCTGCAGGGCGAGAATTTCGGACGTGATTCTAAAGACCAAGCCTTTGGAGAGTATCAGGCAGGGGTGACGTTCCATCTGGGTTTGTTCTTTCTTACATGTTTCATTGGGTAGCATTTCAAATGCAGAAAAGCACAGGAAACAGAATAACTGATAGCCATTTACCCATCACCAGGACTAAGCAGATGTGAACACTGTGCCCTATTTGGACCAGATCTCTTACCCGAGCTCCCTTTTTTCTTTTCTTTTTTTTTTTTTTTTTTTTTTTTGAGACGGAGTCTTGCCGTGTCACCCAGGCTGGAGTGCAGTGGTGCGATCTCAGCTCACTGCAACCTCCGCCTACTGGGTTCAAGCAATTCTCCTGCCTCAGCCTCCCAAGTAGCAGGGATTACAGGTGCCCACCACCATGCCTGGCTAATTTTTGTATTTTTAGTAGAGACGAGGTTTCACCATGTTGACCAGGCTGGTCTCGAACTCCTGACCTCAGGTGATCTGCCTCGGCCTCTCAAAGTGCTGGGATTACAGGCGTCAGCCACCATGCCTGGCCCAAACTCCCTTTTTAAAAGAACGTTTTTATTTTAGAATATTTAGACGTACAGAAAAGTTGCAAAGACAGCGCAGAGAATTCCTGTACAACACTACAGTCTGCCCTAATGTTAACATCTTACATTACTTTGGTGCGTTTGTCACAGCTAAGAAACCCACATCAGCACATGACTCATTGTGAAACCCCACACTTTCTCCCAATTTCCTGTGCTTCCTAATACCCGTTTTCTGCTCCGGCTCCGCCTCTAGGAGTCCACGCGACATAGCATGGTCAAATCTCCTGGGACTCCTCTGTTCTGTGACTTTGACAGTTTTGAGGAGTGTTGGTCAGGTATTTTGCAGAATGTCCCTGGACTTGGATTTGTTGAGGCTTTTCTCGTGGTCTGACTGAGGTTCTGGGCTTGGGGAGGGAGATCACAGAAGTGATGTGCCCTTCCTAGAGCATCTTCGGATCTGGGTTCTGGGGAGGTAAGAGAAGGGGCAACAGGAAGGGGCCGAAAGGGGGTGGGAGAATGGGCGCCTTAGGGTGGCGGTGGTGGGGTGGACAAGACTTGGGTGTGGGAGCAGCTTGAGGGAGGAGTTGGGGTGGTGGCCAGGTGGGTGCTGGTCAAGGACATCGGGTCTGGAACTTATGGCTTTGAGTCTGGAGCGGTTGGGGAGGATGTCTTGTTTCTGGTCTAGGTACTTGGGTGGGGGTGGGCTGCTGGCAGAGCCAGGGGCCAGGAGAAGGGCCTGCGGTGGAAGCTGGCTCTGCTCCCCTGACATCCTGCCCCCAACTCGTTTCCCCGCCATGAAGGCTCAGGGCCACCCCTCCACACTCAGTGAGGAGGAAAACCTGAGGGTCTGGCATCCTCGTAATTAATTCATCAGGTGCCATGCTGGGATGTCTGAAGATGTGCAAGTGTTTAATTACAAACTTCTACATAACCATGTGCTTTAATTACCTGGGGCTGGGGAGCCCTCCCACCTCGTGTCCAGCTCCAGTTGTCAGAGGGGTCTGGAGAGCCAGGTAGGGCAACTGGTTCCCCAAGGCCACTGAGGCTGGAAATGAGGGCTGGGAAGGAGGGACAGATCCAGAGGTGGGAGCCCTGGATGGGACTGCAAGAGGTGCAGGTGTGGGTGCCCCCGACACCCCTTCTGTATATGGCACTTGAGCCTGGGCTGTCTGAGGCCAGGGTCTCAGCTGGGGTCTCTGAGGGTCTGTGTTGGCCTGGCGTGCCTTGTGCCACCTGGGGTCAGGCAGGGACCTCCATGAGGACAGGGTCCTGGGCTCCACCGAGAGCTCACTGTGTGGCCCTGCACCAGTTACCTCCTGCCTCCTGCACCAGCTTCCTCATCGATCACCAGTTACCTCCTACCTCCTGCACCAGTTGCCGGCAAGCAACCCCTCTCCACTACTAAACAATGGGGGGTTACTCGTAGTGCACTCAGCCTCTCTTGGTTTCTGTTTTTCTACTCATCCATCAATCCATTACTCACCCATCCATCCATCCTTCCTCCATCCATCCATCCATCCATCCATCCATCCACCCATCCATGCCTCCGCCCGCACATTTATCCACCCACCCATCCATCCATGTAACCATCTATCCATCCATCCACCTATCCCCATCTATTCATCCAGCCACTCGCTCACCTACCCATCCATCCATCCATCCATCCATCCATCCATTCACCCATCCACCCACCCATCCATCCACCCACCCATCCATCCACCCACCCATCCATCCACCCATCCATCCACCCACCCATCCACCCACCCATCCATCCATGTAACCATCTATCCATCCATCCACCTATCCCCATCTATTCATCCAGCCACTCGCTCACCTACCCATCCATCCATCCATCCATCCATCCACCCACCCATCCACCCACCCATCCACCCATCCATCCATTCCCGTCTATTCATCCAGCCTCCCACCCACCTACCCATCTACCCAACCCACCCATCCATCCACCCACTCATCCACCCACCCCTCCACCCACCCATCCATCCCCATTCATCCACTCACCCATCCATCCACTCATCCATCCACCCATCCACCCACCCACTCACCCATCTATTCCTCCCTATCCATCCATCCAACCATCCACTCATCCACTCATTCACCCATCCATCCATCCATCCCCATCCATCTATCCATCAATTCATCCACCCACCCACCTATCCACCCACCCATCAACCCACCCATCTATCCATCCATCCATTCATCCATCCACTCATCCACCCACCCATCCATCCATCCATCCCCATCCATCCATCCATCCATCCATCCATCCACCCACCCATCCATCCACCCATCCATCCATCAATCCATCCATCCACCCAATCATCCATCCATCCATCCATTCATCCATCCATCCATTCACCCACCCATCCACCCACTCATCCATCCATCCATCTGTCTACCCACCCATCCACTCACTCATCCATCTATCCACCCACCCACCTACCCACCCACCCACCTACCCAACCACCCATCTATCCATGCTTTAATCCATCCACTCATCCATCCATCCACCCTCCCACCTATCCACCCATCTACCCACTCACCCATCCATCCATCCATTCATCCATCCACTCATCCATCCATCCCCATCCATCCATCCATCCATCCATCCATCTATCCATCCATCCATCCATCCATCCATCCATCCACCCACTCATCCATCCATCCATTCATCCATCCATCCCCATCCAGCAATTGCAGTGGATGTTCACAGGGCTATCCTGGCTGCCCAGCATTTGAACACACACAAGCAGGCACCTGACTTAGCTCAGCCTAGCAGCACACCTGACCAAGACCAAGTGGGTGGACAGGTGTCAGCCTGGATACCCCTGTGTGTGTTTGGTGTGTGCGTGAGGGGTGGGGTCAGGCATATGGTGATAGCCCAAAGGGACATCATGGTCAGTGCTGAGCCCTGTGGTCTCAGGCCTTCTCACCCTGGGGAGAGTTGAGGATTGAGCTGTGGGGAGGGTGTGACACCCCCAGCACCCCCACCCAAGGATGGAGAACAGAAGTTTCTGACTCTGCTTCTGTTATCTGTGGCCCCGAGGGGCGTGTGCATGCATCCGTGTGGGGGTGTGACTGTGTGTGCCCTGTGGTAGTGAGTGGGGGTGGCCACTCCTGCCCACGGCGTGTCCAGCCTGCTGTGGTCTTCAGGGACAGGCCCACTTCAGGCTTCCCTCTCAGAGCCTCAGTTTCCCCAGCTTTGCAGTGGGACCATGGAAGGCAACCTGCCCTGCATCTCAGGTTGGTTGTGGGGATGGAATGAAGTAGTAACGTGGCATTCCCCGTATCACCAGCACATGAGGGCCCCTGAGACTCTGCTGTGTGCAGGCCGGGCTGCAGATCTGCCCACCTATGCTCCATACCTGGGCCCATTTTCCAGATAAGGCTAACAAGGCTCAGAGAGGAGAAACGACTTTCCCAAGGCCACACAGCCAGCTGGGGGCACAGCCAGGTGTGCATAGAGCTGTGTGTGACTGTGTCCTAGGGGAGGGACAGGAGACTCAGGACAGCACGCCTGGTTGGGGGGCAGGCGGAGAGGAGGCTGGGCAGAGGTAGGGACGCACTTGCCCAAGGTCATGCTTGTTAGGGACGTGGCCAAGCCAGGCTGCTTTTCTCCACCCCGCCCCAGGGTCCCCCGGCAAGGCCTCCCCACCCAGCAGGTGCAGCCTGAGTTCAGGGCCTGCCACTGTGCTTGGCAGAGGCTCTGGACAGCAGTGGGTTTTGCCCGGCTGGTCCAGGGGCTCCTGCTGGGTTGGCACCCGGGCCAATGCCATCTGTCCCTGGCAGCCCGGTACTCTCCACCCAAGATGCCTCCCCTTTAGAGTGAGATGCTGGAGGAGGTGGCGGGAGGCGTGGGGTGTGGCTGGAGATGCGGCTGCCGTAGACAGAGGCACTCGATTTCCACCCAAGACAGCCACAGTCACCAGGAAGGACCCCACGCGGAGCTGGAGCACCCTGAGCCCCCCGTCCCTGCACTGGCTCAGACCTTCAGGGATTCCTGGAATCCTGCACTGTCTGGGGTTGGGGGAGGAACTGAGAAAAGAGAAGTTTTATCTCCCACCTCGCCCCAACCCATTGTACAGATGGGGAAACTGAGGCCCACGGGGAGTCGAGCACCTGCTGAAGGCTGCTCAGTGAGTTTTCCCTGCAGCCCAGGGCCCCGGCCTGCCAGCCTGCCCTGGAGGTGGCTGCCCACTCCAGTCCTGTCTCCTAACTCATTTTGCCCCCAAATCCTGAGAATCCTCTCCCTGCATTCCACATTTCTGGCCATGTAAGATACTGGTGACAGCTCAGAATGCCTGTCTCCATCACTTCCCAGATACCTATTGCAAGGGGTGGGAGGTTGGATGGGTTTATTCTCGTAAATAACTATTAGTTAACAAATAAAGATGAATTTACTAGGAGTTGGGGGCAGTCGTTGATTGCAGACTCTGCAACTAGGATGCCGGGCTCAAGGCCGGCCTACGACTTTCTCCTGCGTGACCCTGGGCAGGTGACTTGACTTCTGTGTCTTGGTTTCCTCATCAGTAAATGGGAGGAGTCAGTGACGCAGCAGATGCTCTTATTACACTCCTGGTGTGCGTTTAAGGCTCACAGTTGTCCTCACTTTGCAGCCAGGAGATCCAAAGCGGAGACCCCCGTTGCCCGCCCCTCCAAGACCCTGCGAAGTCCAGGTCCGGGTACCAGCGTCCTCGGTCACGCCCACAAGGGGCGAGACCTGGAATCGGGCGGAGTCTGAGGAGGCGGGGCACCAGGATAGTCTTTAGGGGCGGGGGCCTCTGAGTGTGGGCGGGGCCTCGTGGCCCGGCGGCCCCCCGGCCCGCGTCCTGCTGAGACCGCGCAGCCGGCAGGTGGCGCTGCGGCGTTTCCTAAGAGAGCGGCCGACGAGGCCCTGCTGGGCGCTGGGCCAGGTGCTCCCACGTGCACACCAGACGCGGGCTGCACACCGGTTAGAGATGCGCCCGACTGCACGCACACAAGCTGCATGCGTGCGTATCCATTACGCACTTGCACCCACGCGCTCAGGCCTGTGCAGCCCACGGTCACCCTGGCTCCCTGACCCAGACCCATTCCATCCTGAATCCCTGGTTCGGGCTGTCTCCAGGCCTTTGCTGCCGCCTCCTTCAACCCTGCAGCCCCGGGTCTGGAGCCGTTCCCCACCTGGCCCTTAGCCCACTTGGCCGCTGGCTTGCTTTCTTCAGAGCACTCCAAGTCTGAGGGACTCCCGGGCGGGAGTTGCAGGTCCCCCCAGCCTGGAGGGAGCACTTCTACCTGGCAGCACTGCAGCGCTGGCCCAGATGCCCGCTGTCAGCCAGGCAGGCCCGAGGCAGGGGCAGCATCTGTAGTCAGGCAAGGCCTTGAGCTGGGAGGGCACCAGGCAATGCCATGCACAGCTCAGACCCATCCCAGGACAGCGGCCCTGACCCCAGAGCTGTGACATCGGCCTCAGCACCTGCACCTACCGAGTGCCTGCGTCGTCTTTGCTACTTCCCAGGGGTTGCCACTGAGGTTGGAGAGGGGTGGGCATTGGCCAGGGTTACTCATAGGTGGGGCTAAGACCCCAGGTCCAGGGGCTTCCGAAGCCACTCTGGACAGCCAGCTTACCTTAGATGGAGGGACACTCGGCCTTGGCCTCTGGGTCCCACCTGGGCTTAAGTGATTCCCTCCAAAGGGACCCCAGGGTGTGGCTTGGAGGGTCAGGAAGGGCCCAGCTCTGCCTCCAGTCCACAGCGCATGGTGGGCAAGCTCCTGCCCTCTCTGGGCCTCAGTTTTCCTGTCTGTCCAGTGGGATTGCAGTGCTTAGCCTGCCCCTGAGGACGGACTGCATGCTCTGTTCCCGTGTCATAATCTGTCCGGGGCGAGCCCAGTAGGTGGGTTTATCTGGTCCCCTTTGGAGCACCTGCCTTTGCACACGTGACCTCCCTGGCACCAGCAGCCTCAACCTCCCATCTGTGCAATGGGCCAGTGATGCTGCTGCACAGGGCTGTTGTGAGGGAGGTGCACACATACGCTGGGAAAGGGCTGTTGAGACAGGAGTCACTTGCCCAGGGAGGCCTCGCTCATGTACGTGTGCTCATGGGTGTGACGCATGTCAACGCAGAAGTATACACAAAGAACCCTTGCCATGACAAGCACCCTGCAGCAAAAACGCCCACACCGCCCGCACGCAGGGCAAACCACAGGCAGGCCCGCTGGGCGCCCCAGCAGAAAAGAACAGCCATGTACACTCCCCCCACCCCGTCCGCCGCCCCCGATTCCTCCGCACGCACAGTTTATCTGTGCAGGTCAACAGCCTGCATTGTCGGCGCCGCACAATTGTTCGAACACCCCGGATACGCAGAGAACACTTCTTAATTAGATTCTGCAGAACCCTGACACACAAACAAAAGATATTAATATCAAGCGGCACAGCATCAATTGCAGTTTACACAGATCAGAGAACATTTTGGGTGCAAAGAGGTTGTGCGTGCGACGGGTTGTTACTTTACAAGGTGGGGATGTGGGCACGTGACATGCCGCGGCTCTGAGCTCTGAACGGAATCTGAGCCCCCTAGAGGGCTGTGGGGAGGGGCGCTTGGGTTTAGAGCTGAGGGCCAGGCCAGGGCTGGCTTAGAGGAAGGCCTGGGTGATTCAGAGAGGGAGGGGACACAGACAGGGCCAGGGATATTATTATCACTGTCGTTCCCTGGAACATTAGTCCAGAGATCAGCCCAGGAGCCGCGGCCACAAAGCCTTCCCTGAGCCGAACTCCATCTGCTCCGGGAGGTCACTCAGGGTGGACTGGGACGCTGTGCTCCCCACGATGGGGTCTGTTTTTTTTGTTTGTTTTCTCTCTCTCTTTTAATAGTTTATTACTTAAAACTTTTCATTTTTATTTTATTTATTTTTATTATTATTATTTTTTGAGACAGAGTCTCGCTCTGTCGCCCAGGCTGGAATGTAGTGGTGTGATGTTGGCTCACTGCAACCTCCGCCTTCCAGGTTCAAGCGATTCTCCTGCCTCAGTCTCCCGAGTAGCTGGGATTACAGGCTCCCGCCACCACACCTGGCTAATTTTTATATTTTTAGTAGAGACAGGGTTTCGCCATGTTGGCCGGGCTGGTCTCAAACTCCTGATCTCAGGTGATCCGCCTGCCTTGGCCTCCCAAAGTGCTGGGATTACAGGCATGGGCCACCGTGCCCAGCCCATTTTTTATTTTTATTTATTTATTCAGAGACTGGGTCTTGCTGTTAACCCAGGCTGGACTGCGGTGGTGCAATCTCGGCTTACTGCAGCCTCAACCTGCCGGGCTCAAGGGACCTTCTCACCTCAGCCTCCCAAGTAGCTGGGATCACAGGTGTGCACCATCACACCTGGCTAATTTTAAAATGTTTGTAGAGATGGGGTCTCACTATGTTGCCCAGGCTGGTCTTGAATTCCTGGGCTCAAGCAATCCTCCTGCCTCAGCCTCCCAAAGTGCTGGGATGATAAGCGTGAGCCATCTCATCAGCAAAACTTCTTTTTTAAAGAGTAGCTTTCTGGCCGGGCACGGTAGCTCACGCCTGTAATCCCAGCACTTTGGGAGGCCAAGGTGGGTGGATCACGAGGTTAGGAGATCGAGACCATCCTTGCTAACATGGTGAAACCCCATCTCTACTAAAAATATAAAAAAATTAGCTGGGCATGGTGGCAGGCACCTGTAGTCCCAGCTACTCGGGAGGCTGAGGCAGGAGAATGGCGTGAACCCGGGAGGCGGAGCTTGCAGTGAGCCGAGATTGCGCCACTGCACTCCAGCCTGGGTGACAGAGCGAGACTCTGTCTCAAAAACAAAAACAACAACAAAAAAAAGTAGCTTTCTTGTGCTATAATTCACATATTATGTGTTGAATTTTCCCCAAAAAAATATGCTGAAGTCCTAACTCCTGATACCTGTGAATGTGGCCTTACTGGAAACAGAGCAATTGCAGCTGTCTTCAACTTAATGTGAGCTCATTAGGGTGGGCCCTAATCCAACGTGACTGGTGTCCTTATAAGAGGAAAAAGCCACGTGTCAACAGACGCATGGGGAGGAGAGGGCCACGTGACGGCGGAAGTGGAGCCTGGAGTGATACGGCTGCCAGCCCTGGAACTCCAAGCATCATCACCACCACCAAAAGCTGGGAGGGGCCTTGGACAGTTGCTCCCCTAGAGTGCTTGGAGGGACCGGGCCCTGCCAACACCTTGATTTTGGACTTCTGGCCTCCAGACTGTGGAACTATAAACTTCTGTTCTGTGTTTTTGTTTGTTTTTTGAGACGGGGTCTTGCTCTGTCGCCCAGGTTGGTGTGCAGTGGCACAATCATGGCTCACCGCAGCCTCAGCTTATGGGTCTAAAGCAATCCTCCCACCTCGGCCTCCCGAGTGGCTGGGACCACAGGTGCATGTCAGCACGCCTGGCTAATTTTGTATTGGGGGCCTTGCTACGTTGCCCAGGCTGGTCTCAAACTACTGGGCTCAAGCAATCCTTCCCCCTCCCAAAGTGCTGGGATGACAGGCGTGAGTCACTGTGCCTAGCCATTTTCCATGTTTCTGATGCTCTGACACCTGGGGCAATGGGGACTCAGGGGCCTCCTGTTCCTAGAGACAGCAAACAGCTCCCCGAAAGCTTACCTTTGATATGCGCAAGAACCCAGTCCAGAACCCACTTCCAAAACCTCCTCGGTGGGGTTCTCACCCTCGGGCCACCATCCAGCTGCCCCAGTCACTCAGGGCCAGGCACCAGGCAGCTAGAGGCGGCCTCTACAGGCAAAATCTGCCAACATGATCCCAGCCACTCAGCCCTAAGCCTGCTTCCCCAGCCCGTCCCCAGACGGGACGGTTCCCAGAGACAGCGAGGCCTCTTTCTTTCCGAGGAAACCCCAGGAAACGCTATTCCCCCTTGCCCCAACTACGGCTGCCTTCTGACGCAGCCTAGTGCTTCTCAGGTGGCCCCGAGAACTCTGTCTCCTGTTTCCAGGGGACGGTGAGCGTCATACCTTCCTCCTCGTGCTAGCATTTCCACATCTGCGTGTCTCACCACACCAGACTAAAACAAGTCCCAGCTACCCTTAGAACACCCATGGCCTGGGTGCCAACACTGAGTGCCAAGTGGACACTCCACATGGGTGCCACTCTGAGGGATCCTCAGGCATAGTCTCAGGACATCATCCTCTTTAGGCAGAGGCTGTTACTAATGAGGAAACAGGCTCAGAGAGGTTAGGCAACTTGTCCAAGATCGCACAGCGAGCTCGTGGTGCAGCCAGGGTTGGAGCCCTTGGTGGTCTGATTTCAAAGCCTCTTGTCTCCTCCTTGGGCCTCTGCCTGTGGGTGACATGGCCTGGGTGACCCAGAGGCCTCTCTCCTCCTCAATGGACCTGGACGCTCTCATATCGTAACCCTGAGCCGAGTTCTTAGGGAAGGACAGCCCCGTTCTCGGGGAAGGGAAAACGTGATTGTTTACAGGAAACAGCCTCTGATGTATTCAATTATACGTAATTTATATAACGGCTGCTGGAGTTTCCAGCCAAAAAAAAAAAATAATAATAATAATTGCATGACTTTCGTTCCAGGGCCCCAGAGATAAATTAAAATAACGTAAAGCGAGTTTCTAATTGGCATGGGCCAGGAGCCTGGGCAGCGCCAGGTGTGTGCCTGACACACGGTGGCCCCGCTCCCCCAGGCCCGGCCTGCCCTCCCCTCCCGCCCGCCCGGGGCCCGGCCACGTGGCCGTGAGCACTCGGTGAGCACCTGCACTGCAGGCCACGTGTGATGCCCCAGGGCTCTCCCTGTCCACAGAAGCCCCGTGTCGGGAGCTGCAGGCTGCGGGTGGCCGGGGCGGAGGACGTGTCTGGAGGCCCCGGGGACGGCTAGCTCCATACGCCGCCTCGGGCCCGGCGCCTGCCACCTCTGCTGTCCCCGCCCCTGCTGCCCCCCGGGGCTCACCTCGCTCAGGGAGTGAAAAGCTCCTAGGAGCTCTTGCTGAAGCAAAACAATCCCCTTTCTCCTGCTGGGAGATGAAATCCTGTAGCAACATCCGAAGGTGACGGCCCTGGCATTCGAGAGAAGCCCACAGGCAGGCCAGCGCGGACCTGAGTTGTCCCGGACGGTCACCGGCCCCCGGCCGCACCTCACTCTCCCATCTGTAAAACAAAGCAAGGTCTGGGACTGAGAGCTTGGACCTGCAGGGGTCACATGCTGTGACCCAGAGGTGGGCACGCCCCATCCCCTCGCCGTGAGCGCTGTGTGAGGCTCCATCTCCGTGGCCCGTGGCTTGGGTGGCCCTGGGTGGCAGCAGGGCTCCCCTGGCCCTGAAACCCTGAGGATTCCTTTCCTCAAATGCACAGCTTTGGCCAGGCGCAGTGGCTCACACCTGGATCCCAGGGCTTCAGGAGGCCGAGGTGGGAGGATCGATTGTGACCAGGAGTTTGAGACCAGCCTGGGCAACATAGCAAGACCCTGTCTTTAGAAAAAATTAGCTGGGTGTGGTAGCTCATGCCTGCATTCCCAGCCACTCTGGAGTCTGAGGTGGGAGAATCTCTTGAACCCGGGAGCACGGAGGCTGCAGTGACCTGTGACTGCACCACCGTACTCCAGCCTGGGAGGCAGAGCAAGACCCTCTGAATGAAAAATAAATACAAATAAATAAATAGAATGAAAGCACAGCTTGTGATCTCCCCACTGTGCAGGTTTAAAAATGGAGATCCAGGCCGGGCGCAGTGGCTCACGCCTGTAATCCCAGCACTTTGGGAGGCCGAGGTGGGCGGATTACTTGAGGTCAAGGAGTTCGAGACCAGCCTGGCCAACATGGTGAAACCCCATCTCTACTAAAAATACAAAAATTAGCTGGGCGTGGTGGTGCATGCCTGTAATCCCAGCTACTCAGGAGGCTGAGGCAGGAGAATCGCTTGAACCCAGGAGGTGGAGGTTGCAGTGAACTGAGATCGCGCCACTGCACTCCAGCCTGGAGAATAAGAGCGAGACTCCGTCTCAAAAAGAAGAAAAAAAAAAAGGAGGCCCAAAGGAATTGAGGACAGACGCAGCCTTGTGGGGCTGGGGTTGGGGATGGGCCTCTGTGTGCTCAGCCACCCAGCACCATCTGCAGGGCTCTGTGGCCCTGTGAGCTCACAGGCACATGGGGAGCCTGGACCTGGGGTGCAGTGGTGTGGTGGGCGCAGCCTGGACCTGGGGTGCAGTGGTGTGGTGGGCGCAGGGTCCTACCAGCCCTTCTTGCCAGCCCCTCAGGCAGCTCCTTGCTTTCCTACTGCCGGATGACTGACCGTGCACTCACCTGGTCATCCTGCCACCTTCCAAGCTGCCTCCTGAGACGCTTCTCCGACACCCCCAGGTTGCTAAGGTTCCCTGTCCCCTGCTCATGCCCCCCACTAGGGTCCCCATGCTTACACCAGAGTACATGCATCTCCAGGCTGCTGCACGGGAAGGCTCTGCAAAGCCAGGGACAGAGGCCAGGGGTCTTGGGGTCCCCGAGGTGAGGTGCTTACCATGAGGAGGGCAGCTTGCAGCTGACAGGTTGGTAAAGCAACAGTGCTTTGCTTTCTCTTTGGAACAAGGATAAGAACAGATCTTTTTTTTTTTTTTTTTTTTTCTGTTGCCCAGGCTGGAGTGCAGTGGCATGATCTCAGCTCACTGCAACCTCCGCCTCCCAAGTTCAAGAGATTCTCCTGCCTTAACCTCCCAAGTAGCTGGGATTACAGGCACCTGCCACCACACCCTGCTAATTTTTATATTTTTAGTAGAGAAGGGGTTTCACCACGTTGGCCAGGCTGGTCTCGAACTCCTGACCTCAGGTGATCCACCCGCCTCGGCCTCCCAAAGTGCTGAGATTACAGGCGTGAGCCACCGCGCCCGGCCAGAACAGATCTATTTTAAATGAACCATGAGTTAGAAAACAAACCAATGGAAGAATAAATGTGTCGGTGAGGGAAGAGGTTTCCCCAAGGCGGGTGAGAGGGTGGGCTTGTGGTGGAGGGAGGGTGGGCCTGCGTCCCCTGCCCCGCTCTGGGGACATGAGTTCTCCACTGGGGCTGGGGTGCCCATGACAGCAAAGTCAATTAGTGGCTTCCTTTTCTCTGGAATCAATAACCCCGATCTGAAATTCACAAAAAGTGTCCTCTGCTTATGAGACTCAGCTCATCCCAGGGGTCTGGGTGGGTGTCCCATCCAGGGGTCACCCTGGGCCACTGGGGGACAGGTGCTTGAGCCCCTGTATTTTGGCACCGACTGTGTATTGCACTGGTCTCACTCTTCACACTCTGGCTCCTGGCCTTTGAGGGCCGGCCCAGCGAGGTAGACTACACCCTCATTCCAGAGATGGGCAGAGACGGGACGGCTCCCGGAGACAGCGAGGCCTGGGTAGTGGTGATGGCGGTCACCCGGGGCCCTGGGTGGGTGGTCCTCAGAGCGGCTGTGGATCCCTGGCCGGCCTGGCCACCTCGGCTTTGACCCTCATCTTCTCTAGTCCCTGCCCCCGGCCCGCCACCCACCTGGCCTCCCTTTGACTTGGCACCCAGGCCCCTGTTCCCAGTCTCCCCCGGCCCCCTTCTCCCCTCTAAGTCCCCCCTTCTGTCCTCACCCTTCTCCTGTCTGTAGCTGCAATTACAGCTAATCAGATACCTGAGCCGCTTGCGAAGCTATTAGCAGCTCTCCCTGCCCGGTGGGAAATCAGCGGGCTGGACAATTAGCTTTTTAGTTGCAACTCAGATTCTGATGCAAGCAATAAACAACTCGCACTGCTCCCTCCCTCTTCCCCCTCCCTCTTCCCCCTCCCTCCCCTCCTCCCACTCCTCCCGGTCTTCCTTCCCCCTTCCTCCCTTCCTTCCTTTTTCCTTTTTCCTCCTGCTCCCCTTGTACTCCCTCTCTTCACCACACCAGGGGGCTGGGGGACCCCAGGGTCCCTCCTTTCTGCGTGACGTGGTCCAGCTCCATCCTGCACTTGGACCACCGAGCTCCCAGTAAGCCGGGTTCCTTGCCCTTGCTCTCATCTGCGGGGTTTAGGACAGGTGGGGGCGATGGTGACCTGCACTGTCTTCAGAGGGTCCATAGCTCCTACTCTCCCAAAGCCCACCCAGGCCCTGTCCTTCCGCCTGCTGACTTTCTCGCCCTGTGTGTGCATGTGCACACGTGTGCGTGCGTGTGTGTGTGTGCGCGCCAGCACGCGCACGCTCCTGTTTGTAATTAAGCAGTTAATTGCGCCGGATTCTTGATTAGCTTTGGGGGATGGTAACGTTCTAGCGAGATGAGGTGTTGTGTACAGTTCAGAATCATTTAGAGAAATTGGAGCTAATTTTGCTGTCTGCGCTTATTACTGCATTAATTTAATTTGGGTTGCTTTTAGCTCATTAACACATCTAATTAATTCGTTGACATCACTATTAAGATGTCTCTTTGAAATTGGCGTCTCCAGATAATCTGGATGGAGAGGCTGACATGCCAGGCGTGGAGCTGCCTGGGAACACGGAGAGGGGAGGGAAAGGGACCAGCCGACTAATGAATTTTCCATCAGAATCGCACGGTTTGTCAGAGGAAGTGCGAGGCGGGGTGCAGGGAGCGGCAGAGACAAAGGAAGGGGGAGCCGGAGAGCTCGCGGCCGCGGCTGGCCAGGTCTTAAATATTGAATTGGTTATGAAAACAAACAGACCTCACTAGGAGTGTGGATGCCAGGCTAGGCGCCACCCTGCCCTGCCCCGCTCAGCCCTGGCTCTGCTCAGCTCTGCCGTTGGCTGGGCCACGTCAGCATGGATGCAGGGCCGGAGGGGTCACATGTATGACCCCCTCAACTCCAGCTTAAGCCTCCCCCTGTCAGGTTTACCCCCTCCACAACTGCCTGTGGCTTCCTCCTTCAGGCCGATGCGGACGTGGCCTGGCTGACACCCAGAACAAATGGGGAAACTGAGGCCCAGAGGTGGACGTTGGGGTAGCCCAAGGTCACCAGGAAGTTTTCGGATGTGCAGCTGAGATCAGCCCAGCCCCAGGTGCACACCAGGGAGCAGCTGCAGCTGGGGTGGGGGTTGGGGGTCCAGGAAGCCTCACTGCCTGCACCACCCACTTCTGTCTCCCTGGGGCTCCCGACAGGTGCACGTGAAGGTGGTGATGGATGGACCCTCTGGGTAGTGAAGCTGGGGGCCAGTGGAAGATCAGGGGCTACCATAGCAGATTCTGGATTTGGCATCTACCAGTGTGGGGTCTCCTGGAGGCCCTGGGCAGCCCCCACTTCTCTGCCTTCCAGTGTTGTCCCTGCAGCCTCATTCCCTCTAGAAGAGCCTCCCTTTCCTCATCTTGGGTGGGGTAAACCTACCCATGCTTCAAAGGGAGTACTCAGATGTCCCCTCCTCCAGGAAGAACTCCTGGATTTCCTGTCTGACCCTGGTGGAGAGCAGGTGCCTCTGGCAGGACACTCACTGGCCATGTTCTCCTTGCATTTGAGAAGTGAGGGTTTATTTTTCTCCTTAAGAGCAGACAGAGAACACGTCCAACAGAGCTTAAAGGAAAAAAGTAAAAATTAACAAAATTAAAAATTTAAAAAAGAACAGACTGAGAGACTTGGTTCAGTTTCAGTGGACCGAACGTTGGTTCATTCATTCTACAAACACTGGTTAAGCACTTACTGTGTGTGAAAGACCTGGGACCAGGTACCAGGGCACAGAGCAGCACAGCTCTCAGGCAGGGAAACCTTCATAGAGGAGGTGACTCCCGAGCTGGGCTTCGAAGGATGAATAGAAGTTTGTCTATGGTCATATTTGAAGGCTCCTCACACAATTTCCAGCACACAGCAGGGACTCAGTCGATGTCTGTCTGTCCCTGGAAACTGCTAGTGCTTGTGTGAGCTGCCTGCTGGCAGATAAGGATGCTTCCTGGACCCGCCTGGAGCTGCACTGCCAGTCTGAGGTGTTGAGACAGGGTCTGGAAGCGCAGAGGGCTCCCCACCAATCTGCCTCCACTGCAACCAAGCCTGGGGTGCTGGGCCCAGGAGCCTGAGTGGATCTGACTGGGCAGCTTTCTCCCCAAGCCCCCCAGGTGACAAGTGGGATCTTGAGCCCTGTGTGAGTTTCCAAGTACATAATTGCCAGGTCACAACCAACCCAAGTAGAGTGGCTTCAAACAGCAGCAGACATGGACTTTGAGCATGTGATGTGGGCTTGGCTCTGCAGGGCGGCTCTTCACACATGGAAGGCACATATGCGAGTTAGCTAGCTGACCCACATGGCTGCTGGTTCGGAGCTCAATTGGGCTGTGGCCTGTGGCCTGGGGGTCGTGGTTCCTCCCCAGGTGGGCCTCTCCAGCATGGCTTGGGCTTCCTACCAGCATGGCTGCTGGGTCCCAGCAGCAAGCGTCCCAAGAGAATGAGGCAGACATGGCTCGCCAGCGTTTTGATGACGTAGCCTTGGAAGTCACTCCAGCTGTTGGTTGAGGCAGTCACTGAGGTCTGTCCAGGTTCAAGGGAAGAGGACCTGGACTGCACGTCGTAATGAGAAAGGTTCTGGAAGAGCTTGTGAGATGGTAGCTGTAGCTGCAGCCATCCTGGGAAAGTGCAGTCTGCGACCTGGGTGCTTTCCCGCTCTCTGTCTGCTCTTCCCTGCTTAGAGGCTGAACTTTGTTTCCTCAAAATTCATATGCTGAATAACCCCCAAGACTTCAGAATGGGACTGTATTTAGAGATAGGGTTTTAAAAGGTAATTAAGGCAAGGTACAGTAGCTCACACTTGTAATCCCAGCACTTTTGGAGGCTGAGGCAGGAGGATCGCTTGAGCTCAGGGATTAGAGACCAGCCTGGGCAACATAGTGAAACCCTATCTCTGCCAAAAATACAAATAAAAAAATTAGCTGGTGTGGTGTTGCACACCTGTGGTCCCAGCTACTCAGGAGGCAGAGGTGGGAGGATCACTTAAGCCTGGGAGGTTGAGGCTACAGTGAGCTGTGATTGCACCACTGCACTCCAGCCTGGGCGACAGAGGGAGACCCTGTCTCAAAAAACAAAATGGCAATTAAGGTAAAATTTAATCACCTGACGAGTTCTCCTTGCCCACTGTGCAGACAGAGCCACTTCACTGAGACAGTGGGATTGCAGTAGAGTTTAATAAACGCAGGGCCAGCTGAGTGGGAGAGGGGAGTTTATAATTCAAATCTGCCTCCCTGAAAGCTCAGAGGATGGAGTTTGCTTTTTTCTTTTTCTTTTTTAAATTTTTGGATGGAGTCTCGCTCTGTCGCCAGGCTGGAGTGCAGTAGCGCGATCTTGGCTCACTGCAACCTCCGCCTTCCGGGTTGAAACAATTCTCCTGCTTCAGCCTCCCGAGTAGCTGGGAGGCTGCGGTTTTTCAAGGATAGTTTGACAGGCAGGGGCGAGGGAACGGGGAATGCTGATTGGCTGGGTGGAGGATGAAATCATAGGGCATCAAAGCTGTCTTCGGGCGCTGAGTCGGTTCCTGGGTGGAAGTCACAGGGTGGGTTGAATTCATTCCTCGGTCTGAGTCATCAGTCCAGGTGAACTCAGCGGTCCACAGAAACCTAAAAAAACCCCTCTGACACCAATCTTAGGTATTGGTAATAGCAATGTCACCCATGGGAGCAACTGGGGAAGTCACAAATATCATGACCTCTGGAACAATGGCTGGTTACCATTTAACTCTGCCTACGTTTTAGCAGAGTTCAGACCCCTGTCATAATTCTTATCTTGTGGCCTTCCATTAGTTTTTACGAAGGTGGTTTTGGTCCCCACCCAAGGAGGGGATAGTTTTAGGAAAGGCAACTATCATGCTCATGCCAGTCACAAGAGGACACAGACTGCAGGGTCCAACTTATGTTGATGCAGAGTGGGTGAGCCCCCAAATCAGGGCTTAGCCTGGGAGGGTTCTTGGCTTTGCTCAGGAAGGAATTCAAGGGTGAGCGGGTGGTGTCAAAGCAGCCATGCACAGCAGCAGCCCAGGGGTAGTTTGACACTGACATTTACACCCACCTTTAATTATGCAAATTAAGGGACAGATTATGCAGAAATTTATGGGAAAAGGGTGGTCACTTTCGGATCATCGGATTGTTGCCATGGAAAGGGGTGGTAACTTCTGGGTGTTGCCACGGCAATGGTAAACTGACATGGTGCACTGGTGGGCGTGTCTTATGGAAAGCTGCTTCCACCCAGTCCCTGTTTAGCTAGTCCTCAATTTGGTCTGGAGTCTGAGCCCAGCCAGCCTCTGAGTTGAGTCCCACCTCCTACCTCAATAGGTTTCTACAGTCCTCAGATCCACAGGGGCAGAAGTAGGAAGGTGGTTCCCAGGAGCTGGGGAGTGAGGGTTGAGTGGAGACAGAGCTTCGGTTTGGGAAGATAAAAAGCTTTATGGATGGAGGGTGGTGATGCTTCCACGACAATGTGCTTAATGCCACTCAACGGTCCACTTAAAAATGACTAGGATGGGCCGGGTGCAGTGGCTCACGCCTGTAATCCCAGCACTTTGGGAGGCCAAGGTGGGCAGATCACCTGAGGTTAGGAGTTCGAGACCAGCCTGGCCAATATGGTGAAACCCCGTCCCTACTAAAAATACAAAAATTAGCTGGGCATGATGGCGCGCGCCTGTAATCCCAGTTAGTCAGGAGGCCGAGGCAGGAGAATCGCTTGAACTCAGGAGGCGGAGGTTGCGATGAGCCGAGATTGCACCACTGCACTCCAGCCTGGACGACAGAGCAAGACTCTGACTCAAAAAAAAAAAATGGTTAAGATGGTAAGTTTTAGGTCATATATATTTACCACAATAAAAACGTTTTGGGACCTGTGTGCCGTAGTGATAGTTTCTAACAAGTTTAGAGAGACCGGGGGAGAAAGCAGATAAGCTTTACATTTTAGTACCTCGACGGCACTTTTTCCTGCTTTTTGAACAAGGATCCCGGCATTTTCATTTTGTGCTGGGCTCTGCAGGTCGTGTCTCTGGCCCGGATCCTGGAAGGCATTTCTGGAGATGGCTTGTCATGTGTGACCCACAGTGGAGCTTTCAGGGTTTTCTGGAGACTGCCGAAGAATGGGACAACCAGCCCCCAGTGACCTCTTGCTGGCTGCCAGTTTGTCCTCATGACGTGTGACATTCACTGTTCCTGGACCCTATGGGGGTTCTCTCCCTCCCCTCCTGCCATTCTTATATATCCTGTCTGTGCCTCTGTTTCCTGACTCAGTTTACTCACCGACTCCCTCACACATGAGAACACAGTTTTCCTGCAGAGTGACAGTGAGCAAAGTGGCTACACTTAGTGCGATGGCCCTGAGCTATTCTCTGACCCCACTTTCTCCAGGCTGGGCAGGAGGTTGGCTGTCTGGGGACTGGGTAGACAGAGCCCCCCGAGACCTGGGGTGGCAGAGGCCGTTCTGAGCTGGTCTTGGTTCATGGGGCATCAGGCCTGTGGGAGGAGAGCATTTTCAGACCCCACTGCTGACCTATAACGTGGGGGCCACCCGTATGAGGACACGCCTCACCCCCGGGCTCCTGGAGAAATCTGGGGGCTGTTGTCTCTCTGGGTGGTGACCAACACACCTGGCTCTGGTGGCCCTGTGACCTGGTCCTCTTTGTCTTCTAACAGTTTACTGAGATATAATTCACCTACCATACCACCCACTCATTTATTTTATTTATTTATTTTTGAGATGGAGTCTTGCTATGTTGCCCAGGCTGGGGTGTAGTGGCACGATCTTGGTTCACGGCAACCTCCACCTCCTGAGTTTAAGGGATTCTCGTGCCTCCGCCTTCCAAGTAGCTGGGACTACAGGCGTGCACCACCACGCCCGGCTAATTTTTGTATTTTTTGTAGAGACGGAGTTTTGCCATATTGCCCAGGACGGTCTTGAACTCCTGACCTCAAGTGATCTGCCCGCCTTAGCCTCCCAAAGTGCTGGGATTACAGACGTGAGCTACTGTGCCCGGCCCCACTCACTCTTTTAGAATGTATAATTTGGTGGGTTTTTTTTGTTTTTTTTTTTGAGTCAGGGTCTCTCTGTCGCCCAGGCTGGAGTGCAGTGGTGCAATCATGGCTCACAGCAGCCTCAACCTCCAGGGCTCAGGCGATCCTTCCACTTTAGCCTCCCGAGCAGCTGGGACTACAGGTGCACGCTACCACCATGCCCAGATAATTTTTGTATTTTTTGTAGAGACAGGGTTTTGCCATGTTGCCGAGACTGGTCTTGAACTCCTGGCTCAAGCAATCTGCCTTCCTCAGCCTCTCAAAGTGCTGGTAATACAGGCACGCACCACCACACCCGGCTAATCTTTGTATTTTTTTTTTTTTTTTTTAGAGATGGGGTCTCTCTATGTTACCCAGGCTGGTCTTGAACTCATGGGTTCCAGCAATTCACCTGCCTTGGCCTCCCAAATTGCTGGGATTATAGGCGTGAATCACTACACCCAGCCCCAGTATTTTTTTTTTTTTTTTAGTATATCCATAGAGTTGTGCAACCATCATCACTGTCTAATTTCAAAATATTTTTATCTCCTCTAAAAGAAACCTTATACCCATTGAGCAGTTACTGTCCGTTTCTACCTCTCCCCTCCCCTTGGCAACATCATTCTACCTTCTGTCTCTGTAGATTTGCCTATTTGGAAATTTCATATAAATGGAAGCATTCAATATGTGGTCTTTTGTGTCTGTGTTCTTTCACTTGGTGTAATGTTTCCAAGGTTCACCCAGGCTGTAGCATGTATCAGAGCTCCATTCCTTTTCATGGCTCAGTAATATTCCACTTTGTGGATCTAGCACCTTGTGTTTATCCATTCATCCCTGGATGGACATTTGGGTCACTCCCACCTTTTTTTAGCTCTTGTGAATAGTGCTACTGTGAACATTCAGGTACACGTTTTTGTGTGGCCGTATGGTCCCAGTTCCATTCAAACCTACGAGTAGAAGTCCTGGGTCATATGGTGACTCAATCCTGAACATTTCCAGGAATGGCCAGGCTGTTTTCCGCAGCAGCTGCAGTGGTTTACGTTCCTGCTGGCACTGCATGAGAATTCTGATTCCTCCACATGCTCATCAGCACTTGTTGCTGTCTTTTTCACTGTAGCCATCTTAGGGAGGGAAGTGACACCGCACTGTGATTTTGATTTACATTTCCTAGGTGCCTTAACTGATGGCTGCTGTTTGCACTTGGGGCCATTAGCATACCAAACTCCCATTGGCTGAACCTGACACAATGAGAATGTCTGCTCAACATTTTACTTTAGTTCAAAAAGCTAACTGGGCTGAGCACAATGGCTCATGTCTGTAATCCCAGCACTTTGGGAGGCCGAGGCGGGCAGATCACCTGAGGTCAGGAGTTCGAGACCAGCCTGGCCAACATGGTGAAACCCCGTCTCTACTAAAAATACAAAAAAATTAGCCAGGTGTGGTGGTGTGCACCTGTAAAACCAGCTACTCGGGAGGCTGGAGCAGGAGAATCACTTGAACCTGGGAGGTGGAAGTTGCAGTGAGTCAAGAGGGTGCCACTGCACTCCAGCTGGGGCAACAGTGAGACTTTGTCTCAAAAAAAAAAAAAAAAAAAAGAAAGAAAGAAAGAAAGAAAGAAAAGCTAACTGTGCACATATGCATTTGTGTATATTTTGGGAAACCTCCATTGATGGGCAAAGGCCCTGAGTGGCGCTAGGCCCTGGCTTGCTAAATGGTGTGCAGCTGTGGGGGCCTCGGCTGCTCTCGGGCTGATCTGGGGTGCAACGTTGCCCACGCTGCTCACCCGATCATCATGGTCACCGGGGTGCTTGTTACATCTGCAGGTGTGTGTGTGTTCATAGGTACAGGGAATCTCTGGAAGGACCCATAGCAAACCGTGACACGGGCACTGGCTATTGGAGAGGAGCTGGGTGGCTGGGGACAGAGCGGGATGAGCGTTTTTCTCTGTAAACCTCCTCTCCCTAAGAAAGCCAAGTGAATATATTATTGGCATATAGCGTGCATTCCAGAAAGTGCCTGCAGCCTCAGCAGCACAATGAACTTCACAAAGTGAACAGGGCCAGGTGACCACCCCCTGGACAACAGTAGGAAGGAGGCCAGCCACCTGCAGGCTCCCTCATGCCCCTCCCAGCCCACAATACCCCACCCCTGACACACTGAGATGCCCACTTTGCTGGAACCTTTGTCCGTCAGAACGCTGCCTGTTCCTGAACTTCCTGACTGGGATTGCACAGTTGCTGCCTCCTATGCTGTGAGACTCACCTGTGTGGTTTGTGCACCCCTCGGGTGCCCTTTTTCACTGCTGCATAGTATTCCACCATGTGAATAGAGCACAATTTATTTACCCATTCTCCTGTTCATGGAGGTTTGGTCATTTCTAGTTTCTGGTTATTTTGAAAAGCATTTCCTTCTTTTAGGGGCACATCTAGACCCTTCCCTACTTTTAAAATCTCAAGGCTTGTGACCACATTAGCTATTTAACAAATAAATATGTTGAAAAATGTGAATGTGAGGTCCGGAGGTCTAGATTCCTTAGGGCTGGAGATGGGTCCAGGGATCTGTTTCCTCAGTGGTCAGGCGGGTCTAGCAGCCAGGGCTGGAGGCCTGGCCACTGGAAGTGCAGACCCAGAGTGCAGTGTGAGGCTGAGGGGCTGTGCCAGCTCTGCTGTCCCCAGACTCAGCCGAGGACTGAACAGCCCTTCCCCCCACACTGGGCGGGATCCTGGGCAGCCAACCCTCCTTAGCAGAGCCCCATCTGGGACCCAGACCCAGGGGTAGCCTGAGAGAGGAGGCTGGGAGGCTGCCCCTAGGCCCCCCTGGCCACGTGGCACCTGGCAAGCCTGCAGGCTGGTGCTTCTCTGCACGGGTAACAGCAGAGCTCTGGGCTCCCGTGTCTTCTTCCAGGGATTTGGGGGTGTCCTACAGCCCAGAGAGGGACACTGTTCTTTTAATCTGGCTCTTGGAGTGCGTATTGGAAATGGTCTCTTTAGCACTTCGTTAAACACTTTAGTTAATAGCAGCCTCCGGGGGATCCCACCGGAAGTCCTGTGGGCGGAGAACACGCAGCTGCATCAATTAACCCTGGCAGTCTCCGGGGTGCAGTTAGACGGTGCGAGCCCCTCGGAAGGTGCCCCGCGCTGCAGTTAGACTCCAGACGCGGCAGGCCAATCACTGTGCTGTCGGGGCCCCCATCGATCCGGACTGGTCGGCATTTGCTGCCATCAGCAGCCTCCCGTCCTCATTAATAAATTAGGCTGTGCTTGGAACTGCTTTCCGTGAGGAGGTGTGGACAATGCTGGGTGCTGGGGGCTGGGACTGGGGCATTGGTCCCCTGACTTCCCATCCCAGGGGCCCCTGACGTCCTGGTCCTCCAGACTGTGGCACAGGCCAGGGACACCAGGTGGGACCCTGCATGGAGGATCCAGCTGAGCTGTGGCCAGAATCCAGACCCACAGAGACTGCGAGTTGTTAGACGTGTGTCATTTCTTGTCATCGAGTTGTGGTCCTGTGTTTTGCAGCAAGAGAAACCAATGCCCCCTCATCTCTCTGAGCCAGTGGTTTATTTCCTTTCCTCTGTAAAATGGGCTGCTTGGAGGGAATGCTTGATGCCTGGACCTGTTCTTAGTCCTCGCCTCTCAGACCCAGCTCAAACGTTACTTCCTGTAGGAATTCTTCCCCTATTGCCCCTGTGCTTGTGAGGGAGAGTAATCAGGGTTCCTTGAGGGCAGGGCAGGCCTGAACCACCCTATACCTCTAAGGCCCAGCACAGGACTGAGCACATAGCTGACGCTTGGGTAATGAACGCTGAGAGTCCAGCCATGAGGGGATTGCTGGCCTTGGGCCTGAAGAGCCTTCCCTAAAACCCCCATTCTTGGCCAGGAAACTGGCAGAGGGGGGGAGAATCTTTTCCACGTGGAGCCCAGGCTGCTCCCTGTGGGAACCACCCTGCACCCCTGCCCTCTGCCTTTAGGGGCATCTTCCCCTCTCCTGGGGGCCCCTCCTATCTGCTCAGGAAGTCCACGCTGGGACACGTTCTGTGCCAGGTGTGGGAGGATCCAGGAGAAGGTTTAGATGGTCCCATGTCCATCCTGGCTGCCACTCTCTGCCCCCTGCCCATGTTGGGGTCCTCTCACCGGTTCCTCCATTGTCTCTGCCTCCCTCTGTCTGGGTTCCCACTGGATCACTTTGGCCAAGCATGGCTGCCGCCCTCCTGGATGACCCCAACCCAGGCCTGGCTGTGGCGCTCAGGCACAGGAGGGGGTTACGTTGAAAAGAACTGACTCCTCTTGGGGCATCTGCTCCCAGCACACAGTAGGGCTGGCTCGCTGCCACGGTGCCCCCTCAGGCTCCTGCTCCTAAGCCTCTCCACTGCCACCACGTTGAGGAACTGCCAACCTCCCGCTGTGGCCATGCCGTGTCCCCTTACCCTGAATCCAGGCCCCCAGTTCTCTTCAGACTCAGCGAGAGGGCAATGAGTTCTTCCCTCCGCCTGGCCCTGGTCCCTGGCTCGGAGGACTGTGGTCACATCTTTCTTCACTGCCAGGCCCCCAGGTATCCCTCTGGCTGTACCCGGGGCCTGTCGAGAGGGCTGAGTTCTCCTTTCACTTACTGAGCAATGTTTGGCTGCAGAGGGGAAAATCTGAAATCTGGAGGTGAAGAAGACTGGCCGGCGGCCCTAAAACAGCTGCAAGGACAGACAGCAGGGCCCACTCTCCACCATGGAGCCCGGGCACCCCAGGGGCCCCAGCCCTGCCCTTGTGAGCTCCTGAGAATGGGTCAGTTTCATCTGCCCCTGGGTGATTGAAATGGGGCACACCCATCTCACCCCAGCCCATCTCACCCATAGGACCCACTTCTGGCTCTCAGTGGATGCCCCCAAAACCCCGTCACGGAGAACCCCAAGAAGTGCAGGCCTCCGAGAGGCGGGCGGCGCTATGTGTGGCCCTCATGCTGTTTCTATCATTCCTATGTCCCCCCTTCAGCTCCTCATGATTTTGGGGAATCATAGAGACTCCGGAAATGACTAGACCTCCAGTCCTATCAGGCATCCCCAGCCCTGCCCTGCAGTGGCCAGAGTGGGCTCACAGCTGGGGGGCAGGTACGTCGGTGGAGGCCCAGACCTCTGCCAGCCCTGCCTCCTGCACGCTGGCACCAGCCTGCTCTGTCTCTCCAGGCCCCGGCTCCCAGGGGGCAACCTGGCTCCATCCCCACCTGGAAGGTACTGTTGGTCTTTTCTGGATGCCAGCACCACGAGTGTCTATGTGTTAATCCACTGCATTGCCATGAAGAAATACCTAGGACTGCATAATTTATAAAGAAGAGAGGTGGATTTGGCTCACAGTTCTGCAGGCTGTAGAGGAAGCATGGTGCCAGCATCTGCTTCTGATGAGGCCTCAGGGGGCTTCCAACCATGGTGGAAGGGGACGTAGAGCCAGTGCGTCACATGGGAAGAGAGGCAGCAAGAGTGAGAGGGAGGAGGGGGAGGTGCCAGGCTCCTTTAAACAACCAGATCTTACATGAACTCATAAAGTGAGAACTCCCTCATTACTGTGGGGAGGACACCTGCCATTCACGAGGGATCTGCCCCCATGACCCAAACACCTCCCGCCAGGCCCCACCTCCAACACTGGAGCTCACATTTCACCATGAGATTTGGAGGGGACAGTCATCCAAACTACATCGACCGGAAAGGAAATACAGGCACTGGCTTTTCCCACAGATGCCCTCGTGGGTCTCACTCATCCTGGGTTCTGCAGACAGGGTGGGTGGAAGTGAGAAGGTGCCCCAGGTTTACCACTTCCAAGCATCTTCAAACCTTTGTGCAGCCCCTTGCACGTGTGCATCAGGGCTGGCCCATGAGACCACAGGAGGCCAGGAGAGGCGATGGCACATGACTTCAGCTGCAGGTTACAGAGGCACTGCAGCTTCCGCCTTGGTCTTTGGGTCACTTGTTCTAGGGAAGCCACTGTGTCATGTGAAACCCCAAGCAGACTTATGAAGAGGCCCATGCAGTGAGTGCTGAGGCCCCCAGACAACAGCCAGCAGGACCTGAGAGCCACCTAGATGGGGATCCTCCTGCCCCGGTTGAGCCTTCAGATGACACAGCCCCAGCTGACTCCTGACTGCAGCCTCATGAGAGCCTCGAGCCAGGGCCACCTGACCAAGCCTCTCCCACATTCCCAAACCTCAGACACCTCCAGTGCTAATCAATGTTAACTGTTGTCTAAGCGCTAAGTCTGGGTGCTATTTGTTACGCAGTGTAGGTCACTACTACACCAATGCTTCATGCTCATCTCATTCTCCAGCAAGATGGCCAAGCATTAGGATTGCTATGGTTTCTGTTTTCATTTTTGTTTAGTTTGAAAATGATTTTCATTGTTGATTTATATGAAATCAAGACAACCCATATGGTATCCTTGCAAATACTCTATCTCACGTGATATTCAAGACTAAATGTCTTCCAAACCACATTCAAGAGGCTGAGGAGATGCACTTTGACAGTTTTCAAGAAATATCAAACTGTAATGAAATTTCAATGCATCAGTTAATACCAAGTATCTCCTCTTACAGTTAGCATTGGACTAGGTGATTAAGGACAAGTAGTTTGGCTCAATAAATTAAGAAATACACATTTAATTCATTTTCCTATCATGCGATTGAAAAAATGAAAAAAAAAACATATTTAAGACTTGTGCTGGGTGGGGTAGCTCATGCCTGAAATCCCAGCACTTTGGGAGGCTGAGAAGGGAGGATCATTTGAGGTCAGGAGTTCGAGGCCAGCCTGGGTAACCTAGTGAGACCCCCATCTATAAAAAAAAATAAAAATTAGGTGATGAGTATAATGGTGAGCGCCTGTGGTCCCAGCCACTTGGGAGGCTGAGGTGGGAGGATCACTGAACCCAGGAGATTGAGATTGGTTTAGTTGTATTTACGTTTCTACTGCTGAGAAATATGGGTTTGTGCTGTCTCTTTCAGTCCCTAAAGCTCCCCTTCAAGTTCTCCAGACTTTGGTGGGTTTTCAGGCATCGTCAGGTCTGGCCGGTAGAACTTGTGTAGCACATTAGCCCCTGTGCACACGGCCAGGAGGTTGGCTGTGAAAATTTTCACATATGTGGACAGGGACATGCCCATGGGCATAGACAGAGGGTACAAAGTGCACAGATGCTGGATGGCGCCACTCAGAGAGCAGGCAGAGCAGATGGCAAGTGGGAAGGACCCTGAGATTTCCTTTCTCTCTTTCTTTCTTTCTTTCTTTCTTTCTTTCTTTCTTTCTTTCTTTCTTTCTTTCTTCTTTCTTTCTCTTTCTTTCTTTCTTTCCTTTCTTTCTTTCCTTTCTTTCCTTCTTTCTTCTCTTTCTTTCCTTTCCTTTCCTTCCTTCTTTCTTTTCTTTCCTTTTCTTTCTTTCTTTTTCTTCTCTCTCTCTTTCCCTCTCTCTCTCTCTTTCTCTTTCCCTCCCTTTCTTTCTTTGAGACAGAGTTTAGCTCTTGTCACCCAGGCTGGAGTGCAATGGCACAATCTCGGCTCACTGCAACCTCCACCTCCTGAGTTCAAGGAATTCTCCTGCCTCAGCCTCCCGAGTAGCTGGGATTACAGGCACGCACCACCACATCTGGCTAATTTTTTTGTATTTTTAGTAGAGACAGGGTTTCGCCATGTTGACTGGGCTGGTCTCGAACTCCTGACCTCAGGTGATCCACCTGCCTCGGCCTCCCAAAGTGCTTGGATTACAGGCATAAGCCACGGCTCCCGGCCAAACCTGAGATTTTCCTTCCTTCCTTCCCTCCCTCCTTCCCTCCCTCCTTTCCGTCCTTCCTTCCTTCCTTTCAACAGGGTCTTGCTCTGTCACCCAGGTTGAAATGCAGTGGTGCAGTCTTGGTTCACTACAGCCTCGACCTCGTGGGCTCAAACAATCCTCCCACCTCAGCCTCCTGAGTATCTGGGACTACAGGCATGTGCCACCAAGCCCAGCTATTTTTTTCTTTCTTTTCTTTTTTTTTTTTTTTTTTTTTTTGTAGAGACAAGGTCTCCCTATGTTGCCCAGGCTGTTCTCCAACTCCTGGGCTCAAGTGATCTGCCTGCCTCGACCTCCCAAAGTGCTGGGATTATAGGCGTGAGCTACTACGCCTGGCCTGGATTTTTTTTTTTTTAACAGGCTCAGAAAAGCTAACTGGCTTTTCTGAAGACAGCCGGCAGGGCCAAGATTTGACCTCTGATCTGCCTGACCCCAAAGCCCAGGTCTGTCTTCCTGTCCTTCCCCCACTCTCCTTGGTGTGGCCCCAGGGGGCTTGGGACCACTAATTCTCCTCTAATAGGCTCAACTGGAGGGAAATTTCAACCCAATAATGCAAAGCTGCTATAACCGTTATAATTAATTTATACGAAAGACATTATAAAATTACACTCTGTGTATTCCAGTCTCATCCATGACATGCACCCGCTTCCCAGTTAAGCTACGGGGCCTCATGAAGACAGACGGGAAAGAGGTATTTCAATATTTCTTATAATTTTATATTCTCTCTAATATCCCTCATGCTAATTTCATTGTGCAACGCAGTCGGCACGGTGATGTAATTATTGAAAAGTAATTTTGCAATAAATGGATTTAAATGTGTTAGAGTGCGTTGTAAATTCAATCTCTCGGTGAGGGTGGTGGGTGCAGACGGGAGGCGGTGCGGGGGCCAGGACCAGGCTGGAACCGGAGAAGTCCTGTGTGGCTGCAGCTGGGAGTCTCCTTACCCGCTAACGACATCCGGGGGCACTGACAATGCCGGCACTGCCCCTGCCCCTCTCCGTCCGCCCACGGCCATGCCCACCTGGGCCCACGTGACCCTCAGCTCCCCACCGTGACGCTGAGACCCCTCCATGGCCCCTCTGTGTCCCTTCCCAGCCAGCCTCACACGGCAGCCCGCGGACCCCAGGGTACATCCTGCGTCCCTTGCCTAAGACCCCAGAAGAAACCCACACCCCTTCTTGGTTGACTCTCTCCCGCCTCCTCTCCTCTGTCTCTACCCGGATCCACTCTCTTGTGTGCCCTGAGGCCTCGGTGCCTCTGCTCAGGGGCTTGGCACAGACTCTTCCCCTGCCAGGAGGGCTCTCCCTCCAGGCAGCCATCCCCAGTCACGGAACCGTACACCGTGATGGCAGCTGCCCCTCCCTAAGTCAGCCTCACGGGGTCTCCAGCTGGCCTCTGCCCTGGCCAGCAGCAGGACTTCCTCCGGTATGAAGGAGTGCCTCACGCTGCATTTACTGAGCACCTATTGCACGCTGGGGCAGGTGAGAAGAACCACCTCCCAGACGGGTGTCAACAAGGTGAGGAGCCAGCGGGACAGGGGGTGGTGTGGGGAAGGCTTCCAGGAAACCTGAGCTGACCGGGGGAGGGTACGCTAGGCAGGGGGACAGCAGTGGCAAAGGCCTGGTCTGTGGGGAGCAGAGGTAAAAGTAGTCCTCTGACCTGACCTCCTTCTCCGAGAAGCCTTCCTTGACTGACAGATGGCAGCTGCTGGGTGCTAGGAAAGGGGTCACACACAGAGATGGGATGGGGACACAGTGAGGGGCGCCATGGCTCATGGTGGGATGCTGGCATGTGGGCCCAGATGTCTGAGGTCAAGCCCAGCTCCCCTCACTGGGCCCCGCATCCTTGGCTATGAAGTGGGAAGTCTCTGTGTGAAGGGTGAAGGATGGTGTGCATACAGCAGGTGCTCAGTAAAGGCCTCACCTACCCCGTGAGAGTCAAAGGAGAAACAGTGGGCCCCACCTCCTCAGCCACGCACACAGAGCAGGTGCCATGCACACGTGTGGACGGTGTGTCTACCTGCCGGCCGCCGCGCCTGCTCTCCGGAGCCTCCGAAGGGGATCCCTGTGTAACTTGGGAGCAGCGTGTGACTGCCCTGAGCTGGGGCCCCTCGGAGGGACACTGTTGAGGGAGGTGGGTTTTTTGTTGTTTTGTTTGTTTTTTTATTTGTTTGTTTTGACAGACTCTTGCTCTTGTCACCCAGGCTGGAGTGCAGTGGCTTCATCTTGGCTCACTGCAACCTCCTCCTCCCGGGTTCAAGTGATTCTCCTGCCTCAGCCTCCCAAGTAGCTGGGATTACAGGTGCCTGCCACCACACCTGGCTAATTTTTATATTTTTATTTTTATTTTATTTTATTTTATTTTTGAGATGGAGTCTTGCTCTGTCGCCCAGGCTGGAGTGCAGTGGCGCAATCTCAGCTCACTGCAAGCTCCACCTCCCGGGTTCACACCATTCTCCTGCCTCAGCCTCCTGAGTAGCTGAAACTACAGGCACCCACCACCACGCCCGGCTAATTTTTTGTATTTTTAGTAGAGACGGGGTTTCACCATGTTAGCCAGGATGGTCTCGATCTCCTGACCTCGTGATCCGCCTGCCTCGGCCTCCCAAAGTGCTGGGATTCCAGGCATGAGACACCGCGCCCGGCCGGGAGGTGGTTTTGGGTTCTGCCTCGGCCAAAGGCAGTCGTAAGCTTCCTTTTCCATCCTGTGCGAGGGGCGGACGAGATGGGGCCTCTGCAGACACCTGGCCCCCCACAGGTGGGAGGCATCAGTTCATTCACAGGTGCGTTTTGGCGTCCCCACCTGCCCTCCCGTCACCACCACTGTGGGAGCCCAGCACCCCTCCCGCCACACTGGGACCCTCCTCACCACTCCCAGGCTGGCACCAGCACCCTCCCCGTCCTGGCCAAACTGAATCCACAAATTTGTTCTTGGGCGATGTGTAAATTTTGCACCTCATTGATTATTAATGAAGTGCTAATTGCTCTTTGAAACCAATTTTGATGGGGATGCAGCTGTGGCTGTTTGTACAATTTCTCAGACGTGGCTTTCACAGCTGCTGAGACCTGGGGCACCGGCCAGGGGGCAGTTTCACAGTTTACAAGCCTCCACGCTGAAGGACGGCAGAGCAGGCTGAGCACCCCTGTCCCTTGGAGGGGACCACGACACCCGCCCTGTCCTCGGGAGAGGGAAGACGAGGCCCACAGGGCCAACCGAGGCGGCCTTGAGCACCGTGCCTGGCTCCCCGTCCAGGCCACCACTGCCGCGGTGACCCAGGCCCATCTGCAGCCTGGGGAGGGGAGTCCATATCAGTCTCCCTGGACTCCAGCCTGGGCAGCTGACACGAGGCAGGGAGGACTGAGGGCCCCGCTGCCCGGGTGCTGTGGCTGGGAGGGCTGGCTGGGCCCTGAGCTGGGTGCTGCTCCAAGGACTGGGGCTGACGCGGTGGAAACATGGAGCCCAGGCCAGAGGCAGGATGGCGGTTGCCCGGGTGCACCCGGCGGTTGCCTGGCAACGGGGCTCAGGGACCATCCCCAGCAGAGGGTGGCTCTGGGGACCGGCTCCCCCGGCACGGGGGAAGGAAGTGGTGTCGGACGTGACTGGAGGCTGGAGAGCAGCTTCTGTAGAGTCGTAGAGACCGGGATGGCCGCAGGACCCCTGAGGTCCCCCGCCCCCTGGCCGGAGCCCAAAGTCCCCGTGTCAGAGCCACACACATCGGCCCCGGAGGAGAGGCTGCCTCTCTGTCCCCTGACCTGTCGGTGCCCAGGGAGGTGGGGTCAGGGGCTTCCTGTGGGGAGCGGACGGTCAGGGTGCAGGCCTGGAGCGGGACCCTGAGGGTGGGGCCCCAGTGTTGGAGTTTTCGGGCCCAGAGTGAGTCAAGGGAGAAATAGTGGGTCCCACTCCTCGGCCACAGGCACAGAGCAGGTGTTCCATGCGCACGTGTGGCCGGTGTGTCCACCTGCCAGCCGCCACACCTGCTCTTGGGAGCCTTCGAGGGGATCTGTGCGTGGCTCAGGAGGGACGTGTGACTGCCCCGAGCCGGGGCCATCAGACGGGCACTGATGAGGGAGGCGGTTCTTATCCTTTCTCGGCCAAGGGCAGCTGTAAGCTTCCTTTTCCATCACACCTGAGGGGCGGATGAGGCGGGGCCTCTGCAGCCACTTGGCCTTATGGTGACTAGGGGGTCCCCTCTGTCCCCCCAGCTGCCTCTCCTGGCTCCCTGTGGCATAGGAGGCTCTGAGGGTGACCCGCTAAGTCCCAGAGGCTGCAGGGCAGGGTGGGAAGGTCTGTAGCAGGGGTCCCTTCCTAGCTTCTCACCCCCAAGCGTGCGAGGTCTATGCAGCACCCTGTGTATAGACCCCTCCAGCATCAGGCAGGGAAGAGTCCCCCACCCCGGCCACATAAACCGACAACCAGCCACACAGTTGAACGTCAACAAAATGTTGAGGTCTGCAAGGCGGGGACCCTCAGGGCCCAATCACGAAGCAGGACACAGTGGCCCAGCCACGCTGCTGAGTTGGGGGTTCTGAGAGGCTGGCAGGAGGTTCTCCCCACTGAGGCCTGAGGCAGGAGGAGGCCGGGGCCTGAGCGGGTTCACAGTGGGCAGGCGGAATGGGCATGGGCGATACCTGGGGCTGGGGCCCCCCTTCACTGGCTTCCAGCCTCGGAGCTCGCTCCCCTTCTGTCTGAGAGGACCCTGTGGCCTCCTCCCCGTCGGAGAAGGGTCGCCCGAGTGTGATTTGTTTCTCACAGGTGGGGTATGTGACAGGCAGTGGCCAGGTCTGAGCTGGGGCAGGACCCCTCTCCCTCCTCCCTCCCTCAGTGTTGGGCTGTGACCTCACCCCACCCAACCTCCCATCTGCAAGCACCCTCCCAAGAGGTGCTAACGGCCAGGTGACCACGTCCTCTGGCCTGCCCCGCCCCAGCCTGCCCTGCCCCGGCCTGCCCCACCCTGGCCTGCCCCACCTGCTACAGCCACACCTGTGTCCAGGAGTGGGCTCATGGGTCAGGGGATGGGACCCAGGGAGCTGGTGGCCAAGAGACGGGTCTAGGAGAGTCACCCGCCTTCCACCCACCCTGCCAGGGCAGGACATCACATCTCCACCACAGCCTCCATTTCCCTGTCTGCAGAAGGGACGTGATGGCTCCCAGGTGGCAGAGCTGCTGTAAGAAGGGGTGAGACGGCACGCAAGGCGCCCAGGGTCAGGCGGGGGCAGAAGGTGGTCAGTGAGGTCAGCAGGTCCCGTCCCTGAGCTGGGGCTCGCAGGGGTCCAGCCACAAGCATCAGAGAGGAGATGAGGAGAGAGAGACAGGGAGAGAGACAAAAACAGAGAGAGAGGAAGAGACAGAGGGAGACATAGAGACAGAGACAGGGAGACAGACACACAGAGGGAGAGAGAGAGAGACAGAGACAAAGAGAGAAGACACAGAGAAATGAGAGACAAAGACAGGGAGAGAGACAGAGACAGAGAGGGAGAGACAGAGAGAACACAGAGACAGAGACAGAAACACAGAGACAGAGACAGAGAGACAGGGAGAGACAGAGAGAGAAACAGACAGAGATACAGAGAGAGACAGAGACAAGGAGACAGAGGAGAGACTGAGAGGAAAAGGAGACCCCGAGGCTGGAGCAGGCGCCGCGGCCCGTGTCCCGCTGAGCGGTGCTGCTGTGTGGGCTCAGCTGTCCTCAGAACCCGCACCCCTGCCCCAGCGCGACCCGCCCAGGCTCCTCGGCCTCTGGGGAAGGCGCAGCCCTGACTCCTGGCTCCCTGTGCCCTACGTGGCCACGGACTCCTCAGGGCTTGGGTCCAATCTTTAAAGTTTTCAAAATTAATTGTAAAAGTCCACGATGAGCAGAACATCCAAATGCTCCATGAAGATGGAACCCGTGTCGCCGATGATCCTCTTGGCCTCGGGCTCCAACGCAGCCCAGTGCGGCCTCCCACCCATGGAAGCTGGGGGTCCGGCTGTGGAGGCAGCAGGGACTGGGCGGGGGCGAGGCAGCAAGATCCCCTGCCCCTCCTCCGCAGGCCGGGCATCTGGTCCATTGCAGGCCACCCCCCCGGCTGAGAAAGGGATGGAGCGGGGGCCTTTTGGGGCTGTCTATGCTGAGGCAGATGATGGGGTAGAGACCGTTCCTGCTGGGGCAGGGGCAGAACAGCGGCAGAGAAGGATGGAGTAGGGCTAAGGATCCTTCTCTGCGGGGCTCCCCGAGGTAGGGACCCCTGCCCTCCAGGGTGATGCCCGCAGGGAGGCAGTTGTGTCTGGCACAACGGGGGGTAGGGGCAGGGCTGCCTCAAAGACGCCTCTCGGAAGGGAGGCTTTGGGCCGAGCCCTTGTCACACGTCGGAAAAGGCTGAAAGATGACCGGCTCTCACCACCATCTGCAAACTGGCCGGTCCCAGAGCACCGTGCATGGGGTCCCCCGATGGGGCCGGCCTCTTGGCTCAGTGTTGGGTTTGTAGGGTTCGTCCTTGAGGGCTGTGCTTTTTCATGGCTGCATAGCACTCCACTGCATGGTAGCTTGTCCACTCTCCTGTGGGCAGGAGTTTGGGTCAGTTCCACTTTCTGGCTGCTCTGGGTGGCTGTCTTTGTTGCACACATATGGAGAACACGCGTGGCACCATGACACATGATCCTGCCTGGAGTGAGAGCTGCGTTCTGCCTCCTCCAGTGGAGGGGGCCGAGGGCGGGGCGTTGGTCTCCCTGTGGCCGGACATTTCATAGCTGGATGGCACCACATTAAAACCCAGTGGACGCTCCCCGCGGTCTGTGCCCAGCCCTCCTCCTGCAGCCTGAAGCTTCCTGCTCTGGGGTGAACGCTGCAGCACTCTCAGATGCAGGCATTTTACCCCAAGCATCTTCCCCTTCTCTACTTTTTTACCCTTAACTTTAAAAAAATTGTTTGTAGTCAGAAAAAATGTTTTTAAAGCAGCTGCAGAGCCTGGGGGTGCAGGGGAGGAAGGAAGGAGAAAAGAGGCTTCCGCTTGGGAGGCACGCAGCCTCTGGGAGCGTCTCGGCCTTTCTGTGTTTCTGCATCTTGTGGAACACGCAGAGTGCTTCCCAGTCCCCGCGGCCCCCACTGAATCCATGGGACGGATCCCTGCTGGTCACTGGGGCGGTGGGAGTTGGAGCAGCTTTGGGGTCTCTCCCACCCCAATTACACCTGCCCATTATCTGGGAGGTGAGCCCCTGGGCCTTGCCGTCCTGGGGTCCCGGGCCCACACTCAGCTTGGGATTGGCTTGGCAGGGGCTCGGTGGCGATTCACACTCCAACAATTAGAAGCTGGAAACGTGGGCTGGGCGCCAGGGCTCACGCCTGTGATCTCAGCACTTTGGGAGGCCGAGGCAGGAGGATTGCTTGAGCCCAGGAGTTTGAGACCAGCTTGGGTAATACAGTGAGACCCCCATCTCTACAAAAAATACAAAACTTAGTCGGGCATGGTGGTGCGTGCCTGTAGTCCCAGCTACTCAGGGGGCTGAGGTGGGAGAATCGACTAAGTGAGCCTGGAAAGTCGAGGCTGCAGTGAACCATGATCGCGCCACTGCACTCCAGCCAGGGTGACAGAGCAAGACCCTATTTCAAATAAATAAATAAACAAATACATAAAAAGCTGGAAATGTGTAATCCCAGGACTTGGGACTTCAGGGTGGGAAGGTTGCTTGAGCCCAGGAGTTTGAGATCAGCCTGGGCAACATAGCAAGACCCTGTTTCTACAAAAAATTTACAAATTCACCAGGCCTGATGGTGCACCTGTAGTTCCAGCTACTCAGGAGGCTGAGGCGGGAAGATCTCTTGAGCCCAGGAGGTTGAGGCTGCAGTGAGCTCTGATAGCGCCACTGCACTCCAGCCTGGGTGACAGAGGGAGACCCTGCCACAAGAAAAAAAAAAAAAAGAAGAAGAAGGAGAAGAAGCAGCAGAAGCTGGAAATGGGGGTCAGAGCCCTGAGCTGCTGTGAGCAGGTAGGACAGGAAAGCAGAGAAACAAAGACCGGGGTCTCAAATGCAGACGCGTCTCTGCAGCCTCCGCCCACATGCCTTCCAACCACCCCACAGGCTGCCTCTCTCCCCTCCTGTCCCCCTTGGTCAGCTGTTGCCTGTCTTCCTCCCTGGGTGCCTCTGGGGGTCTCTCCCTCTCTCCCTCCCACCACACACATCCCATTATCAACCTCACCTCGCCAAGTCGTGGCTTCTGAGAGGTGAGAAGGGGGCCCCCCTGGGTTTACACCCTTGGGGGGCTGGGAGGGGGTGGCGAGTGGGGGATGAATATGTTTTAAATACAATGCATACCAAAAATGTAATAAATATTTAATTTTATTTTATTAAATACCAACTTGGTGATGGCTGGTACTTTATTAAAGTGTCAAAGTGAGTCTTTGTACACTCTAATTACTTATTCTAACAAGGAGGGGAGGCTGGGCACAGCGGGCCATCTGTGTGTGCGGGAGGTGCGTGTGCTCCTGTTAAGTAACACCTATTAAACTATTATTTGCACCTAGAGGCATCTCATTAATACCTCAACTAGTGCCATCATGCCGCCTCTGCAGGCTGACCCCAGGCTGGGAGGGAAGAGGCAGCCCCTGGATCTCACCCCCAGCACAGCCTCCTCCGACCAGGAAAGTCTATAAAATTAATAACGACTCTCTCACCTAATTGAATTCCTGACAAATGGTGACTCCCGCTGCTGTGGGCCTGCTGCACCCTGGGATTCGGGGGGCAGGGCCTGGGACCCCACACTCAGGGCTGGTCCCAGGCTGTGGGACCCCATATGCACCTCAGGCTCCTCCTGGCACCTGCTGTTTGACAACATTTATTTTTAAAAATGTATAATTAAAAAAACGTGTTCAGAGACAGGGTCTGGCTCTATTGCCCAGGCTGAAATGAGTGGTGTGATCAAGGCTCACTGTAGCCTCAAATTCCCAGGTTCAAGCAATCCTCCCACCTCAGCCTCTGTAGTAGCTGGGGCTATAGGTGTGCACCACTGCACCTGGCTAATTTTATTTTATTTTTTAATATACCTTTATTTAGAGATTGTGGGGGATCTCACTACATTGCCCAGGCTGGTCTCAAACTCCTGGGCTCAAGTGATCCTCCTGCTTCAGCCTCCCAAAATGTTGGGATTACAGGCGTGAGCCACCACACCCAGCCACGGTTGAAGACATTTCTACCCCCATCCTGGCCACTTCTCAAGAGGCACCTGTCCCCTCCACACCCCTAAAGCCCCTCTATCTCTGGGAGAGCCCAGGACCGCACTGGCTGGTGTCCTGGCTCAGCCCTGTCCCTCTGCGTGAGCCGAGTGAGGCTCCTCTCTGAGTCTCTTCTGTGAATGGGGATGGTGGCTCTGAGAATGACCAGAGAAGACGCAGTGAGGACCCACTGGGCACCCACACTGCCTCCTGCTGCTTTCTGGGGCTCAGCTGCCCCCAACTCCCCAGAACCCTGGACTTGGATGAGGAAGCCTCCCCACCAGCCAGCTCAGCCCCACCTCACACAGCCCTTTCCTCCCTTGGTCCCCTCCTGCCCGCTTGCTCTTCCTTCCACAGCTCCCCTTGCTGGTGTCTGGGCACACTGGCCTCACCCCATTCTCTCTCCTCCTGCCTTGTGTCCCCCAAGGGGCACGCCCTGACCCCTCCCTTACTCACTGTCTCCACCTGGGCAGGGACCACCCGAACTCCATGGAGACGATGCCGCGGCCAGCATTCAGCACACCCGGAAGAACCTACCTACCGTCTGTCTACTATCTATCATCTATCTATTGCCTTTCTATTATCTATCTACCATCTGTGTATCAATCAATCTATCATCTATCTATTGTCTATCTATTTACCAATCATTTATCTTCTCTTTCTTTCTTTCATCTATCTATCCATCCATCCTTCTATCATCTATCAATCTACCATCTTTCTATCATCCATCCAACCTCTCGTCCATCATCTATCATCAGTCTATCTACCATCCATCCATCCATCTATCCATCCATCCACCCATCCATCACCTATACCTATCAATCATCTATCTACCATCTTTCCATCATCCATCCAACCACTCATCCATCATTATCATCAATCATCTATCTACCATCTTCTCATCATCTGTCCATCCATTCATTCATCCATCCATCCATTCCCTATATCTGTCGATCACCTTTCCATCATCCATCCAACCACTTATGCATCATTTATCATCAGTCTATCTACCATCCATCCATCTGTCCATCCACCCATCCATCACCTATATCTATCAATCATCTATCTACCATCTTTCCATCATCCATCCATCCATTCATTCATCATCTCTCATCAATCATCTATCAATCTACCATCTTTCCATCATCCATCCAACCACTCATCCATCATCTATCATCAATCATCTATATATCTACCATCTTCCTATCATCTATTCATCCATCTATCTACCCATCATCTATATCTATCAATTATCTATCTACCTTCTTTCTATCATCTATCCATCAATCTATCTTTTTTCTATCGTCTATCCATCCATCCACCTATCATTGAATCTATCAGTCATCTGTCTTTGTATTATCTACCTATCAGTCATTTATAATCTATCATCTTTCTATCTATCATCTATCTATTGATTATTTTTCTATCATCTGTCATCTATTATCTATCTGTCCATCTATCATCTAACTTTCTATCATCCATCCATCCATTCATTCATCATCTATGAATCATCTATTTACCATCTTTCTATCATTTATCCCTTCATCCACCTATCTATCATCTAATCTATCATCTATCTATCCTATCAGCTACCTATCACCTATAATCTATCATCTTTCTGTGTATCTGTGTATCTATCCATTCATCCTTCTATCCATCTATCACCTGTCAATCTATCATCTTTCTATCATCCCTCCATCTGTTCATCCATTATCTATATATCAATCATCTATCATCTTTCTACCATCTATCTAGCCATCCATCCACCAATCTATCATCTAATCTATCATCTAATCTATCAATCATCTATCCTTTTATCAGCTATCTGTCAATCATCTATAATCTATCATCTTTCTATGTATGTATCTGTGTATCTATCCATTCATCCTTCTATCCATCTGTCACCTATCAATCTATCAATCATCTATCATCCATCCATTCATTTATTATCTATATATCAATCATCTATTTATCATCTTTCTACCATCTATCCATCCATCCACCTATCTATCATCTACCTATCAATCATTTATAACCTATCATCTTTCTATCTTGCTATCTACTGTGTATCGATAATTTCTTATCTATCATCTATCTGCCAATCTATCTAACAATATTTACATTTTTTTTTTTGAGATGAAGTCTCACTGTGTTGCCCAGGCTGGAGTGCAATGGTGTGATCTCGGCTCACTGCAACCTCCGCCTCCCGGGTTCAAGCGATTCTCCTGCCTCAGCCTCCCAAGTAGATGGGATTACAGGCCCCTGCCATCATGCCTGGCTAATTTTTTTTTGTATTTTTGTAGAGACGGGGTTTCGCCATGTTGGCCAGGCTGGTCGCCAACTCCTGACCTCAGGTGATCTGCCTTCCTCAGCCTCCCAAAGTGCTGGGATTACAGGCGTGAGCCACTGCACCCAGCCAATATTTACATTTATGCACTATCTACATCTATCCATCATCTATGATTATTCTCTATCTCTCATCCATATATATCTACTTATCTGTCATCTGTATCTACATCCATCCATCCATCCATCCATCCATCCATCCATCCATCCATCATCCAACCAGCATCTATCTGATTGTAAGAGAAACAGAAGAATTTATTCATTGAAAAACTTAGATGATTTCAGAAAGTAAACAAGAAAACAGACTGTCCCTGGCACACGGGCTCTCCACATAGCATGGGCCACATGATATTGGACATCTGAACACACGTGCTGTGACCAGGTGGGGGCTGATCCAGGGGTGGGCTGCTGAATAATGACTTGAAGACATCCACGTCCTGGTCCCCAGAACCTGTGCCTCTATCACCTGACCTGGCAAAGGGGCTGCAGATATGAGCTGAAGGTCTGGAGGTGGGAGGGTCCTGGACTGCCCAGGTGGGCCTGACGTCACCCCGCAAGGGTCTTTGTAAGAGCGGGAGGGAGGTCAGAGGCTCTCAGACCCGGCGCTGCTGGCTTTGAAGAGGAGGAAGGGGCCTCCAGGGCTGGCAAGGGCCAGCAAACAGGTCCTCCCCGCAGCCTCCAGAAGGAGCCAGCCCTGCCCATTCACTTTAGGCTTCTGGCCTGCAGAGCTGAGAGAAAATAAATGTGTGCTGTTTCAGGTTGCTCAGTTTGGGGTACTTGGTCACAGCAGCAGTAGTGAACTAGTACCTGAATCTTGGCCAGAGAAGGTGCCGTGGTCGATCAGAGACACCTGCCACGGCCATGGGGGGGTGGGCAGCGTTTGCATGTCACAGCCACGGAAAGGGGCAGCATTTGCATGCCATGCCCACAGAAGGGGGCAGTGTTTGCATGTCACGGCCACAGAAGGGGGCAGAGTTTGCATGCCATGGCCACGGAAGGGGCAGCGTTTGCATATTTTACCTTCGTCATTTATCCTCAGTGGCATTAAGCACACTCACAGTATCATGCAGCAGTCACCACCATCATCTCCAGAATGCTCCATCTTCCCAACTGAAACTTCGTTCCCATGAAAACTCACTCCCCAACCCCTTCTGCAGCCCCTGGCACCCCCATCCTACATTTCCTCTCCATGAATTTGACTGCTCTAGACACTTTTTTTTTTTTTGAAATGGAGTCTGGCTCTGTCACCTAGGCTGGAGTGCAATGGCAAGATCTCAGCTCCCCGCAACCTCCGCCTCCCAGGTTCAAGCAATTCTCCTGTCTCAGCCTTGGGAGTAGCTGGGACTACAGGCGCCCACCACCACGCCGGGCTAATTTTTATATTTTCAGTAGAGACAGGGTTTCGCCATCTTGGCCAGGCTGGTCTCGAACTCCTGACCTCAGGTGATCCACCTGCCTTGGGCTCCCAAGGTTCTGGGATCACAGGCGTGAGCCACCGCACTCAGCCCTAAGTTGAATTTTTTGAGGAGCCACCGGGTTTTTTCTTCAGTGGCTGCACCATTTTACACTCCCACCAGCAATAAATTCGGAGTTTTCTTCTGTGCACACACGTGTCCATTTTTTCCTTTCCACAAAATCAGAATCTTCTATGTGCCAGTTCATGACCTGCCCTTTTCCTGCAATGGTATACGATGAGGCCCTTCCTGTGCCACGAGGAATTCTCCTGTAGCATCGAGTTTAGTGCCTGCACGATGCCCTGCTGGTGGACAGCCGCCATTTACTTACCCAAGTCCTCCGATGGGCTGGCAGCTGATTTCCAGCCTTTGGCTGTGACACTGTGGTGAACGTCCCCTAACCCACCGCTTTGTTTTCCACCTTTATCCTCTCCGGGTGGATACCTGCATTCATGCTCGCTGGCCCAGGGTGACGGCACCTCTGAGCCTGCCGAAGCACGTCAACCAGGAGCCCCCCAGAAAGGCCACGCCAGCTTACGGCCCATCAACTGTGCCAGCAGCGGGGCCATTTCCCCAACACAGGATTTATCCTTTCAAAACATTGCAAATCGACAGGCAACATTGGTCTGTAAGGAGGTGGGGATGCCGGACCGCTGGAGAGACTGCATCACGGAGTGTCCTGTGAACTGCAGGCTGGCCAGGTGTGGGGGCTCACGCCTGTCATCCCAGCACTTTGGGGGGCTGAGGCAGGAGGATCACTTGAGCCCAGGAGTTTGAGAAAAGCCTGGACAGCATAGTGAGACACCATCTTTGCAAATAATTTCAAAAAATAAAAAAATTAACAGGGCATGGTGGTGTGCACCTGTGGTCCCATCTATTCAGGAGGCAGAGGTGGAAGGATCACTTGAGCCCAGGAGTTCGAGGCTGGAGTGAGCCATGATCACTCCACTGCACTCCAGCCTGGGCAACAGAGCAAGACACCTTCTTAAAAAATAAAACAAGACAAAAAAAAATCAGGCTGAGAAGGGGCCCTGGGGAGGTGGAGAGGCAGGGCTTGGCTGCCCACTGTCTCTGAGACAGTGTATTGGAGACACCACCTCCCCTCGGGGCCCAGGGCCTCCCAACACCCTGCGATCTCCGCCTGGGCGGCCCCTGGGGGGACCTCTGGGTGAATGCAGGCATCCAGCCCATGTCTAATTTATCCACTTTCTGTCTTTCATGCCATTTTCCTCTTTCATTCATTTAATAAACATTTCCTGAGTTCCTGCCATGCACCAGGCCCTGTGCCAGGCACAGTTCCTGCCCTCGTGGACGGAGTTCGTGTCCACTCAGAAAGCAGAGGAAAGCCAAGGAAACAAACCAGTGAGGGTCTCGTTAGAAAGCGTCGGGCCGGGGCCAGGCACGGTGGCTCACGCCTGTAATCCCAGCACTTTGGGAGGCTGAGGCAGGCAGATCATGAGGTCAGGAGATCGAGACCATCCTGGCTAACATGGTGAAACCCCGTCTCTACTAAAAATACAAAAAATTAGCCAGGTGTGGTGGTAGGCGCCTGTAGTCCCAGCTACTCGGGAGGCTGAGGCAGGAGAATGGCGTGAACCCAGGAGGTGGAGGCTGCAGTGAGCCGAGATCACGCCACTGCACTCCAGCCTGGGGGACAGATAAAGACTGCATCTCAAAAAAAAAAAAATGTCCTGGAACCAACCCAAATGTCCAACAATGATAGGCTGGATTAAGAAAATATGGCACATATACACCATGGAATACTATAAAGCCATAAAAAATGATGAGTTCATGTCCTTTGTAGGGACATGGATGAAACTGGAAATCATCATTCTCAGCAATCACAAGGACAAAAAACCAAACACCGCATGTTCTCACTCATAGGTGGGAATTGAACAATGAGAACTCATGGACACAGGAAGGGGAACATCACACTCCGGGGACTGTTGCAGGGTCGGGGGAGGGGGGAGGGACAGCATTAGGAGATACACCTAATGCTAAATGACGAGTTAATGGGTGCAGCACACCAACATGGCACATGGATACATATGTAACTAACCTGCACATTGTGCACATGTACCCTAAAACCTAAAGTATAATAATAAAATAAAATAAAAATAAAATAAAATAAATGTCCTAAGCGGTTGGGTCAACAAAGTCACTTAAAGGTAACAGGGCACCAGTCAGAAAATCAGAGGTGATCATGCAATAACGATCAACAAGTACCTCGTGACATGATTGATATGATTCTCGTGTTTCTCCATCCCAGAGTTAGAAGGACCAACCTCCCCAGGCCACTGCCCTGCCCAGAGAGAGTCCAGTCGAGAGATTCTGAGGGTGCAGGGAAAGCTATGCGGAAGTGTCCTGCCTGGCTTTTAGTCCTGTCCCATCTGTGCGATCTTGGACATCTCCTGTTGACCTCTCAAAGCAAAACTAGACCTTTTTCTTTGCTTCCTGGGGGCCCAGGTAGATGACATTTCTGAGCCTCCTGGGCAGATAGATGCAGAAATGTGAGCGAGCTGTGGTGGATGAAACGTGGGCAGAAGTGTCAGAAGCCATTTCGGGCCTGTCTCCCAAGTCTTCTCAGAGTCCCCAAGAGTCCTCCTCTGCTCTCCTTCCTCACTGGCCAGCCAGGCAGGTCCAGTGGGTTCCAGGGCCCCAAGGAAGGGTGGATCCCCACGTGGGAAGGAGCTCAGGACTCCGAACCCCCACATGCTCAGTTCAGGCCCCCAAGCCCTATAGACTGTGAAACATCTACTTGCTCTGGACAAGAGCAAGGAATAAACTTCTGTTTTGTTAAATCGTTGGCCTTTGATGGGTTGTTTTACATAGCAGCTAGCACTATTTATCCTCAGATATGGGATCCTGGCAGAATCTATGTCGTAGGGTTGCTGTAAAAATCCAGTGAGCTGGCCGGGCACAGTGGCTCACGCCTGTAATCCCAGCACTTTGGGAGGTCTAGGTGGGCAGATTACTCAAGGTCAGGAGTTCGAAACCAGCCTGACCAACATGTCAAAATCCCATCTGTACTAAAAATGCAAAAAAAATGTTAGCTGGGTGTGGTGGCCTGTGCCTGTAATCCCAGCTACTTGGGGGGCTGAGGCATGAGAATCGCTTGAACCCGGGAGGCAGAGGCTGCAGTGAGCCGAGATCGCGCCACTGCACTCCAGCCTGGGTGACAGAGAGAGACTATTTCAAAAAAAAAAGAAAAAAGATCCTGTGAGCTAATTCGTGTGCACCCCTTTACTTTGTGTGGGATAAGTGTTAGCAGATGCTATAATAGCATGCGGCCCCCGCCTTCCTCCCCGCCCTCCCACCACCACTCAACACTCACACATTGATGCTTACAAGTGTCCATTTATTTATGGACAATAAACTCTTCTTGTGGACAGTAAACTCTTCGAACTTAGGGTACTTGAGGTTGCTGGCGACAGAAAACACAATTCAAACTGGCTTAAGCCAAAGAAGGCATCTGTTCTCTCACTTGTGTGAAAATCCAGGGGGCACCGGCTTCAGGAGCAGCTGGTTCCCTGAGTTCATATGATGTCATCATAACCCAGGGTCTTTCCGTCTCTTGGTTCTGATGTTTTCTGTGTTGGTGTCTTTCTTTTTTAAAATTATTTTTATTTATTTATTTATTTTGAGACAGAGTCTCGCTCTGTCACCCAGGCTGGAGTGCAGTGGTGCGATCACAGCTCACTGCAAGCTCCGCCTCCCGGGTTCACGCCATTCTCCTTCCTCAGCCTCCCGAGTAGCTGGGACTATAGGCGCCCGCCACCACGCCTGGCTAATTTTTTTTTTTTTTGTATTTTTAGTAGAGACGGGGTTTCACCATGTTAGCCAGGATGGTCTCGATCTCCTGACCTCGTGATCCGCCTTCCTTGGCCTCCCAAAGTGCTGGAATTACAGGCATGAGCCAACACGCCCGGCCGTTGGCATCTTTCTTAGTGCCCTCATGATGGCAAGACAGCTGCCGTGGCTCCAGACCAGAACTGAGTCCAGAGGAAAACGGGGCCAGCTTTGCTTTCACTGATGACTCGCTGGCCTGAAATCATCCCTAATCCCATCATGTAGCCGAGACAAGGCATGGCTTACTGCAGCCTGCCTGGTGCCCGACACAGGGCCATAACCCCCTGAGCCTCAGTTTTCTCATCTGTAAATTGAAGATAATCATGACAGCCCCCACCACGTTGTTGGGATGATGGCTGAGGTCTGACACGCAGGAGATACAGAGGCGAGGCGTGTTCTCTGCCTCCTCTGGTTTTGGCGATGCAGGCCTGGAGGGTCCCTTCTCCCTCTGTGCCTCAGTTTCTACGGAGACAGCCGCAAGAGGTCTGGCCTCATCTTCTTGTTGGTGCCTATGGTCCAGCACACAGTAGGCACTCAATAAATGTTTGTCAAATAAATGTGTGTGGTGTGCGTGGTTCCAGGGGTCAGTGGTGGAAACCATGGGGCAGGGCTTGGAGGCGGGAGGTAGTGGTGATAGGGAGACAGAATCCGCTCAAAATGAGAATATGCTTGCTAACTCACGGAGATGCCCAGAGACAACACGGGCTGTCTCTGGAGGTAGTCAGCTCCCCGTCAGCAGAAGCATTCAAGCGGAGGCCAATGTCACTTCCAAAATCCTTTCTATGATTCCTTGCCTCTGCACTTCCACAGCTCTGCAGGCTGCGTGATCGAAGCTCTGGCACAGGCCAGGGGTAGCTGGCTGGCTTGGCTGTGCTGGACTCCCAAGGCTGGGCTGGAGCCCCGTGCCTCCCAAGCGCCCCAGCCCTGCATGAGACAGAAATATTGGTATCCATGCTCATATCCACATTGGGGCTGACACGGAGGGTTGAGCCTAGCGACCCTGCGTGGGTCACATGGTGGTCACTGCTGGCTGAAGTGGGCAGAGCCACAGGCAGGTTCCAGTAAAGATTAAAAACCTTCTGTGCAGATACCCCAAGGAAAAACTTGAAAATCTTCCCCCAAAACCTCTCCCCGCTGACTCCCGTCCCTCTGTCTGCCTCTGTCCAGCTGCATTTACCTTTGGGATCTGGCCCCCTTGTCTCTCTTGGTTTCTCTGCCTCTCCATCTTTCTCTCTTCCTGGGAAGAGGTGGGCCAGGGAAGGGGATGTGGGGCGCTTTGCCAACCTCTCCTCTGTCATCTCACACCTTTGAAGCCCCCTCTCTGCAGGGAGGGGCTTGGCTGTGGGAGCCTCAGGGTTTTCCGTCTCTACTCCTAGACCATCCCCAGGACCTCTCTGCCCACACAGGGAGCAGTTTGCAGATGAAGCAGGTGCAATGGGGAGGGGTCCAGGAAGCCTGGCAGTGTCTGTGCCTGGCCTGAGCGTCCCCAGGGCTCCCGGGGTCTCCGTCCCAGCCTCCACCTCCCCACTGCCCTGTCCAGAGGAAGGAAGGGTAACCCTCACCACACTGCACCATCCACACTGCCCGTCCACATGAGCCGGTCCGGCCCTGCAAATCCAGCCTCACCAGTCACACCACAGCACGTGCCTGCAATCCCTTGCCTGCCTTCCCCGCCATCTCATATCCCACACGGCAGGGCCCCTTTTTGGGGGGCAATCCCATTACAGGCTGCCTGGGGTCACAGTGGTCTCACCTAGCCCCACTTAGTAGGGTACGTGATCTAACGCTCCGGGCCTCAGTTTCCTCGTTTGTAAAATGGAATTAAATGCATACAAATGTTTAGGTTAATGGGAGCCCTGGAGGTGGGGGGACCCTCAGCGAATTAGTGCTGGAGTCGTCCCAGGGCCATCGGCTAAGACTGCCTGGGTGGGGTCGGAGGTGGGCGATGGGTCAGTGTGGAGGTAGGGGAGCCGATGTTGGGGGGTGGTCTATGGTGAGAGGCGGGGCCTGCGGTGGGTGGGGTCCGCAGTGGCTGGGGACCGTGAAGTGGGCGGCATTCTGGATGGGCTGGGGTTCGAGATAGGCGGAGCTTACAGTGAGCTGGGTCCGGGATGGGCAGGGTCCGTGGTGGGTCAAGGTCCTAGGTGGGCTGGGTCGGGCAGGATCTGCGGTAGGTGGGGTCCAGGATGGGCTGGAGTCGCTGCTGGTCAGGTCAAGAATGGGCTAGGTCCGTGGTGGGCGGGATGCAGGATGGGCGAGGTCCGCGGTGGGCAGGGCCTGGGATAGGCGTGGTCTGAACGGGTGGGGTCGGTGGTGGGCGGGGCTTTGGAAGGGCGGGATCAGGGATGGGCTGGTGTCTGGGATGGGCGGGGTCTAGGATGGGTGAGGTCCGCGGTGGGCGGGGTCCGGGATGGGCCGGGGTCCGCGCTCCCGCCCGCAGCCCGCAGGGGGCGTCCCTGGTCGCTCCGCGCCGCGCGGCCTCCGCGATGAGCTTCCTACACTGGGGCGATGCAGCCGCGCCCATCTCCGATCTGGATGGCGCCACTCACCGCGGAGTGACAGCTGCGGCGCCCCTGGGGGGCTGCGGACCTTCGCCCCTCGGCCGGGGGCACACGAGAGGCCGCGCCTGGGGCCCTCGCTGTCCTCCCGTCTCCCAGGGTTCCCCGGGGAAGGCCTCCCCATCTGCCACCGCGCCCTGATTTCTCACCTTGCTGGGTTCGATCCCATCTGGCGCCCGACTCCCCTGCAGGCGGGTGTCGGAAAATATTCGGGAATCTGCACTCGCCGGTCAGGGGCGGGGAGAGCGCAGCCCGGGGTTCAGCTGGTTGGTTGAGAGCCCAGCTGGGTGTCCTGGGGCGAGCCTTGGCTCTCCCAGCCTCAGTTTCCCCATCTGTGAAATGGCTGCTGGGCGCCCCTGCCTGGGGGAGGACGGGGCCCCGGAGGTGGGGCCTTGGCAGATGCTGCCACCGGAGGCCACTCAGGAATGGGGGCTGCTGTATGGGGTTAGATCCTGTTACAGGATCTCAGACACCAGAGAACCCGCAGATTAGAGGTGCTTTGCCGCGGAGGTGCTGTGTGTCCTTGGGCAGGTGGCATCCCCCCCTCTGGCCCCCAGAAAGGAGCAGGTTGGGAAAGATGCAGGCTGGGGGCCTTGGGCCCTGAGATTTCTGCTTTCCTGCCTGGGTTCTGCAAAGCTGCCTTTCTCCCCTGGGGGCAGGGAATGAAAACAAACACACTTCAATCCCTGCAGAGGTGGGAGGCCCCTCCCCAGCACTCTCTGAATTCCTCCAGAGCAGGCACGGGCAGTGAGGTGGACAGGGGCACTGCTAGACGCGTCTTGCCTCTGGGGCTGGGGACCGCCTCCACGGAGGCCTGGAGAGCCATCCTCCCTGGGTCAGCCGCACACACAAACCCGTGGCCACGTGACAGATGGGGAAACTGACGCTGGAAAAGCAGAAGGACATGCTCAGCCACCCCCACGGGCAAGGCGGTGTTGGTGGCCTTGGAGACTGGCTCCTGTGTGCTCCCACTACCCCCTGCTTGAGTGACCTCTGCATTAGAACACACCCCCCTCTGCCCAGCAACCATGATTTACGAGGATTTCAACAGTGTTTGTGTCTTCTTGGAAAGCAATTTGGGGACGGGTGCTTTGATTGCGGAATCCAGCGTCTGGGAACCCCTCCTCCGAGAATGATCCGAAAACCATACAGTGCCTCCCGCTCAAAGATGTTCAGCGCAGTGTTTATAGCCGCGAAAAATTGCGCCTAACAGCAGCGTCCAAGGAGGCCTTTGGGACGGATATTTCCCGAGCTGGGAGCGGCACTGGGGAATTGCTGATGTGAAACTCAAGAGAAGAGAAGGTGCAAAATGAAATCTGCATGGCAGAGAACCCACGCACAAACACGGCCCAGGCACGGAGCTGGCCGAGGGCAGAGCGGGGCGCCACCGGGCATGAGTGAAGCCTTCCTGCCTCGGCTGGCCTGTAAGCATGGACTCTGTTGCTCACGGGAGAAAAAACATCATTTAAACAGCAAATTATTTAAAGCCCCATTTGTATACTGAAGTATTTATGAGCGAAATGATATGGTGTCTGGGATTTGTTTTAAAACTCACTCCAGATGTATTGGTGCATTACTTGTGCAATTAACAAGGAAGTTTAATAAAAGCCCGCCGTGTGTGTTTGGGAGGTTCTGCACCGGGCCTTGGCAGGGCTAGGGGTGGCATCTGCGGCGAGTGTGGCTGAGGCCCGAGCTGGCATCCTGGGTTAGTGTCCCAGCTCTGCACCAGTCAAACGGCTCAACTTCCTGGGTTTCAGTTTCTCTCCCACAGGGTGGGGTCTAGGATGCAGGGAAGGGATGAAGGGGGTCCTTCAGCAGGGGATTCCTGGGACAGAGGGCTGGGATGTGGGGGCCCCGGGGCAGGATCCAGGCTTGAAGGGGTGGCATCGGGGCTTCCCGGGGTTCCATCAGGACACAGTAGGGGAAGCAGCCTGAGCTGCCGGAGAAGCTCTGCATCTTCTCTGTGCCCAGTCCTGATGCTAGATAGGCTATGCATCTGGGCTGCAGACCCAGGCCCCGACGGCACCCGCAGGCAGCTGAGGAGGGCCGGGCCGGGAGCCCTGGGACCGCTGGCCTCCCCTGGGACTGCCTGGCCTTGTTTGTGCCTCCTGGGTCCCCGGGGATGCCTGCCTGATGGCAGCCCTGCGTTTACAGAACATGAGGGTCTTGGCAGCAGAGACTGTGCGTGTGGGGTCTGCTCACGGCTGGGGGTCTGCTCAGTGGAGAACATGAGGGTCTTCTCAGCAGAGACTGCCCATGTGGGGTCTGCTCACTGGCTGGGGGTGTCCGGACCCAGGTCTTTTTCTGACCCCATGCCCCTCCCCAAGGCAGATCAAGGCACAAGAATTGTACAAGTCCAGGCCTGTAGCTAGCTGTGGTCCTGGGCGACCATCTCACCTCCCTGCACCTCCATTCTTCCTCTGTAGAATGGGGAGGGAGGGGTTAATGAATACCCATCCAGCTTGGCAAGTACCCCCTGGCATCGAGCATCCCTCCTCAAAGTCCGCCCGCTTGGCTATGCCCCCCAGCCCCTGAGTTGCTCAGCTGAGTGAGCTGAGCTGGGTGTTCCGTCCTTTGCAGCCCAGAGCACCCCAAGAGAAATAGCCTGAACTGCCCTTTTTGCTTCTCTGACTCCCCTGGACATGAGGTCTGAGGTTGGGACTGGGTCTTGCTTGCCTCAGTACCCCGGGACCTAGAATAGAGCCCGGCACATGGTGGGGCATCCAGGGGACACCCCACTGCAATAAGAACAGAACCCAACCCCCCACCTGTCCTCAGTCAGACCCTCCCGGGCCTCAGTCGGCTTCTCCTGGCCACTGCTGCCACCTCTGCAGAGGTACCTGCGTGGCCACCCTGCCTTGCAGCAGCATCTCCCCTCCCACATGCTCTTCCGACCATGCGACCTTGGTCCCAGCACATCAAGACATGGAGGTGATCTTCCCTCGTCTGGAATCTGGGGCCATGACTGCAGCAGAATGACACTAAGTGACTCCCAAGGCTAGGTCATGAAAGGCTGTTGTCCGTCCTCTTGGGACACCTGCTCACAGAACCCTGCCACCACGTTGTGGGGAAGCTCAAGCAGTGACGTGCAGGTGCCACGAGCAGGCATCCTCTGCACCCAGGCTGAACTGGACCTGCAGAGTTCATGAGCACAGTAAGATGAGCGCTGCTTCAGTCTGGGGTGGTTTGATGGACGGCAGTAGATACCTAGAATGTACCTTCCTACTGGACATTTTTATCAGTATCTTTTCTACTTAAAATTGCCTAATTTATTTGTGGTTTACATGTCCCTTGTTGGCCGGCCCCAGTAGAACACACACTCAGGCGCACAAGCGTCTGCCTTGTTCTCTGCCATCCCCCCAGTACCTAGAACAGTGCCTGGCACACAGGGGCCTCAGGAGGTTCTTTTCAGGTGAACAGACCTGCAGCCTGGCTGCAGACCATGTGACGTGCCTTCCTCTCACTCCCCGTGCTGTGTCTTTTGGGATCTTTGGTTCAAAGTCACAAAAACCAGCTTTGACTAATGGGAGCCAAAAATATTCAGGAAGGGGTGGTGGTTAATGAGCCCTAGGAAGCTGAAGACCCTGGTGTGTGGGGGTGGGACAGGGCCCCTGGCGAGGTGTGCAGCAGGAAGCTGGCAGGAGTTTGCGATTGGGACAGGTGGGCCAGGGCTGTGTCACCATGCTGCTCGGCACATGAGGCCCCATCCTCCTCTACCCCTTTGCTGTGGCTCAAGGTAAAGGCTGTTAGGCAACAGGGGTACCTTAATGGCGCCGGTTCCAGGTTCTTCTCCCCTCCTTGACCGGGCACTGTCTGAACCCGCCAAAGGAGGGCCAATCAGAAAGAAGCATCTCCCGCCTTCCCTTGGGCCTGCCCCACGTAGGCCCAAGGGATATAAAACCCAGCACACCAGCAGCTCTCTCTCTCTTCTCTTCTCTCTCTCCCCCGCGCGACCTGACCTCCACCTCTCCAATAAAGATCTCTTGGCTGCCACCGGTGTCGTCTCTGACTAGCCTGTCGCCCTTCAAAGGCTGGTGATCCTGTGTCCGGTCGGCCACCTCAGGCCTGGTGCCTACCCCTTGTCTGGGAGACAGCTGGGCCCAGCTACCATGGGCACCTGCGGGAGACCACGTCAGTCCTTGCAGAGAAGATGAGGAGCCCCTGGGAAGGGGGCAGAGGCTGGGCAGGCTGGGAGGCACTTGAGTATCCTGCCCATTCTGCAGCTGAACAGAGCCCAGACAAGGGCCGGCCTTCCGGGAGCCTGAGGTGTTGGTAGAGGAGCTAGGGAGGTGGGGGCAGCTCCCAGAGAGGACACAGGGGGAGCGCCCTGCAGGATGCTGTCAGGAGGGTGGGTACCCCTGGGGAAGCCCCCGGGCCCTCTTCCTTGGGGTCCTAGGCCTCGGCATACAATGCTGGCTCCTGCCTGCCCCACCGGCCTTGGCCTGGCCCGTGCAGCCCAGCCTGGGAAGGGTTCGGTTTCCGCCTCCCCCAGCGACAGGCTGGCCTGATCTCCCGAATCCTCTTTTAATTATTTTGTTCTGGCAAAGGCAGATGCCTCTCGCCTGCTCTGCCGACTGGTGTGTGTGGCCTGGCCCCTGTGGACAGCTGCCCGGGAAGGCAATCAAGGCAGCCCTGTGTCCCACCCAGATGTGGGTGACCACACCGGCCAGCGGTGCTGGGCTCTGCCAGGCCTCCCTCATAAATGCCATGGAAGTGGTTGGAGCTGGTGGGGAGCACAGATGACAAACTGGGTGGGGGGAGGCCTGGGGAGCAGCCCCGTTTGATGGGCCCAGAAACTGAGGCCCAGGGGGAGTGAGGCTCACCCATCACCCCTCTCGGCCAGGGAGTGCTGAGGTCCAGGGTAAACCAGGGAGCTCAGCCCAGGTCTAACCGCGGGAGTAACACCCGTCACTCCTGAGTCACTCCTGAGTCAGCCCCTGCTCCTCTCCAGCCATCCCTGCAGGGTAGAGAGTGGACTCCTGGCAGCCCCAGCCGCCCCCACGCCTCCTTCCTGAGCTCACCTGCCTTGGTTCCTGCCGTCTCCCCCAACTCACTCCCGGATTCTCCCAGGTCAAAGACGGCCTCCTCCACGCTCCTACTGTGCTGGGAACAGTCCTCACCCCCAGGCGGTGAGTCCCTGCCCAGGGGGTCTTACCTGCACGCGAATGTGGGAGGCATTTGGTCCCATGGAGCAGCCGGGTCCCAGCACGCCCAGGAAGGCAGTGTTTGGCTCTGCGGGTTGAACACCCACCCCCTGTCTGGAGAGCACCTGGTGGAGAGAGGTGTCGGGGCGCAGCGCACTCCCACAGCCCCCATACAGATGGCGTGGCTGGGCTCTGGATGTGTCCGTGGAACACAGTCAGGGCCATGGAACAGGTAAGAAGCCTGACACAAGGGAGATGGAGATGGGGAGTGAGGAGTGGGCATTCACCAGGGGCAGGGTTTCAGCTTGGGGAGGTGAGAACGAGAATGTTATGTGGACGGACGGTGATGACGGCTGCATGAGGACGTGAATGTGCTTAACGCTTCTGAACCGTGCACCTAGCAATGCTGACAGTGGGGATTCGTTATATTTAATTTTTTTTACATATTTACTTATTTATTTTCGAGATGGAGTCAGTCTCTGTTGTCCAGGCTGGAGTGCAGTGGTGTGATCTCAGCTCCCTGCAACCTCTGACTCCTGGGTTCAAGTGATGCTCCCGCCTCAGCCTCCCAAGTAGCTGGGATTATAGGCGCCCATCACCACGCCTGGCTAATTTTTGTATTTTTAGTAGAGATAGGGGTTTTGCCATATTGGCCAGGCTGGTCTTGAACTCCTGACCTCAGGCGATCTGACCGCCTTGGCCTCCCAAAGTGGTGGGATTACAGGTGTGAGCCACCATACTTGGCCTAAGTTTTTTTTTTCTTTTTTTCTTTTTTCTTTTTTTTTTTTTTTAGAGAGAGAGGGTCTGGCTCTGTCACCCAGGCTGGAGTGCAGTGGTGCAGTCATAGTTCACTGCAACCTTGACCTCCTCTCCAGGACTCCAGTGATCCTCCCACCTCAGCCTCCCCAGTAGCTGGGACTACGGGTGCATACCACCATGCCCTGCTAATGTTTTACATTTTTTGTAGAGATGGGGTCTTGCTATGTTGCCCAGGCTGGTTTGCAACTCCTGCCTTTGAGTGGCCTCTTAGAGTGCTGGGATTATAGGCACGTGCCACCGTGACCAGCCAGTGTTCTATTTATTTATCTTCTCATTTTTATTTTTATTTTTTAGAGACAGGCTGTCTCTCTGTCACTGGGCTGGCGTGCAGTAGCCCCATCATAGCTCACTGTAGCCTCGACCTCCCAGCCTCAAGTGATCCTCCCACCTTGGTCTCCCAAAGTGCTGGGATTGCAGGCATGAGCCACTGCACCCAACCAAGATGGAGAACCTCAGGTCCTCTCCTCTCCTCTCCTCCCCTCCCCTCCCCTCCCCTCCCCTCCCCTCTCCTCTCCTTTCCTTTTCCTTTTCTTTCTTTTCTTTTTTTCCTTTTCAGATGGAGTTTTGCTCTTGTTGCCCAGGCTGGAGTGCAATGGTGCAATCGTGGCTCACTGCAACCTCTGCCTCCTGGGTTCGGGCAATTCTCCTGCCTCAGCCTCCCGAGTAGCTGGGACTACAGGCATGCATCACCATGCCAGCCTAATTTTGTAGTTTTAGTGAAGATGGGGTTTTGCCATGTTGGCCAGGCTGGTCTTGATTTCCTGACCTCAGGTGATCCACCCACCTTGGCCTCCCAAAGTGCTAGGATTACAGGTGTGAGCCACCGCACCAGGCCAGGTACATTTTTCATCACACAAAATGAGTGTATAAAAATCACAGCTTCTCACTGCTTTCGGCGTGCCAGCCAGCCTGCAGGGATCTGTTGAGCGCCCGGTGTGTCTGGCCCCATGGGATGGAGCTGGACTGTGTTCCCAGCTCCCTGAGGGTGGAGACTCATATCTGACCACACAATCGGACACTGGCCTGGGTCAGGGAACACACCCTGCAGCATCCCTCGGGCGGGTCTTCATGCAGAAGCAGCCCCGGTTGGAGGGATGTGAGGCCTGAGAGGGGACTGGCACCCTGGGGCAGGACCAGCCTGGGCACAATGTGGAGGCTGGAGTCACTGTGCCTGGGGCACTGGCAGAGGGGGGGGCCCTGGCTAGAAAGTCTGTGAAGTGCCTCGGAGGGCAGAGGGGGCTGGGGAAGGAAAGGGGGGGAGGTGGAGGTGGGTTTTTTTGCTGGAAACCCCCACTCTACAGGGCAACCCCAGCTTGGAGGGTAGAGGATCGAATTAAATCCTGTTCATGAAATCCCACCCAGCTCTCCCACGGACCCTAATTCACTAATAACGGGGGACGGAAGGACACGGGCCTGCCCTATTTCCCATTTTATTCAAATGGGATTGAATTTTTTTAATTCTATAATAAAGTGACAATTTCCATTTTCCCAGGCAATTCATTTTCACAAAATGACCAGGGTCACGACCTGCTTTGCAAAAATCAGCACTCCATGATTAAATCAAATCTGTAAGACGAGTTTTCCTGGAGATGCTTCCTGGCGTGGGGCCTGGTGGCCGGCTCCGGCTGTTAGATGTCAGCCAGGGGCCCTGGGGGCTGCAGGCTGCTCTCCCAAAACCCGGGCAGGGCTCAGCACCAGCCAAGCGACCTGGCTTCTCTGGCCTCAGTCTCCTCATCTCTGAAACGAGGATACTCTAGTCCCTCCCCCCTGGGGAGTGGGGGTGAAAATCCAATGAGATACAGCACCAAGGGCTCCCTCCATGTTGATTGTTCCACTGATTATTCCTTTTTAAAAGTGTTTATTTGTGTTTCAGAGTTGGGGTCTCGCTCTGTCACCCAGGCTGCAATGCAATGACGTGATCATGGTTCACCACAGCCTCCATTTCCTGGGCTCAAGCAATTCTGCCGATCCTGCCGCCTCAGCCTCCCGAGCAGCTGGGACGACAGGCAGGCGACACCACACCTGGCAAATTTTATTTTATTATATAGAAATGGGACCTTGCTGTGTTGCCCAGCCTGGTCTTCAGCTCTGGGGCTCGAATGGTGCTCTCTCCTCGGCCTCCCAAAGTGCTGGGACTACAGGTGTGAGCCGCCATGCCCCAGCCTGATGATTATTTTTAATAATCATGTTGTTATTATCTGAGGGACTGAGCCTTTGAGGCTGGATCTTGGGAAGCTCCTGCCCCCTCAGGCTCACTCCTAGGGCCCCAGGTCACTGTGACCCCCAGACTGGGAGCAGTGGATCCTCTTTGTCTCCATGGACACCACACCTAGGGACAAGCTGGGTCCCTCTCCCTGGAAACGGCCTCATGGGGACCTACAGGCCAGCTCTGTCCCAGGGAGCCGGGGCCCTCTGCAGGCACCCAGCATTTCCAGGGCACCCATGCAGGCCTTCCCGTAGACAGAAATCAACATGACCCAGTGCCAGGGTGAGACTGTGGCCCTGTTGTATCAATAATTCTGATTTCCAGCACTTTGCAATCATTATTATCCCATTTGACAGATGAGGACAGTGAGAGGCTCAGAGGGGCCAGGCAGCTGCCCAAGGCCAGTAAGTGGTGAAGCTGGGGTGGGGTCCAGGAAGTCTGGTCCCAGCCTCCCAGGTGGCCTGCCCAGGTTCCCTGCGAGCCTTCTCTCATGGGGCCCCAGTACAACCCTCAGAGGCGGGTCCCCAGAATCCCTGCTGCTCCCAGAGGGGTTGGGCTCATGCCCACTTCACAGCTGTGCCACTGAGACTTTGGGCGGCCCAGTGAGTGTGGCTCTGGCCCAGCCCCAGCTCTCTGCCCTTTGATTGGGGGGTGCCCCAGGGGAACCTGCGTTCTCCCCAACTTCCTGGTTCAGGGCCTTCCTGCTGCAGCCTCCCCACTCACCCAGCAGGTGCAGGGCTGAGGCCATGTTCACCATGGTGTCCTGTGCCACCTCCCAGGAGGTCTCCATCCTCTCCCCTCAGCTGGACTGAGGCTGTAGAGGATTCAGAGTGATGGTGGGGAGGATCCTGGGTCCCTGGATGACTTCGTGGAGCAGAGTCAGGGTGGCTGGGCTGCACTGAGTGCCCACCGCCCCCAGCACGGACCCCGACCTCCAACGCAGATGCAGACCCTTCACGCACACCTTTGGGAGTGAGCAGCAGGCCATTAGGGTGTCTGGACCCAGGATGTGGGACGTCTGGACCCAGGGCGTGGGGCGTCTGGACCCGGGGCGTGGGGCATCTGTATCTGGGACATGGGGCGTCTGTACCCCGGGCATGAGGCGTCTGTACCCGGGACGTGGAGCATCTGGACCTGGGGCGTGGGGAATCTGTACCTGGGACGTGGGGCATCTGGACCCGGGGTGTGGGGAATCTGTACCCGGCACGTGGGGCATCTGGACCCGGGTCGTGGGGCATCTGGACCTGGGGCGTGGGGCATCTGTACATCCTTAAACAGTGCTCCGTAGCCATCTGATGGGCCAGCAGAGGAGAGGGGGTTCGTGGGGAGTCCCTGGGGCTCAGCAGAGGCAGAGAGGCTTGGAATGGGCTGAGGGTCTTTTCAGAAGCAGCCAGTCATGTCCTGGGGCCAGGTGGGGAGGCTACAGTCGCTAGGAGAGGAGGGCCCCAAGGGGCTGGTCCTCATCCACCCTGTGCTGCCTCAGTCTCCTCACCTCCCTCCTGGTGGGTCCCACACCCACAGATCAGCTCTTCTCGGGGTGTTTTTCTAGCAGGGTGGGAGACGGGATCTGAGGAGACCTGTACCCCGCCTTGCCCTAGCGTCAGGGGCGTTGTCTCGGCTGCCCAGCCCCACCCCGGGCCACACCATGAAATCAAATGGTGCCTCTAATGTGGGCACCATCCAGGATCCCTGGGGGTGGCCCCTCACTCATTCCATTCAGCAAAAACTTCCCGACACCTGGCCAGGCACGGTGGCTCACGCCTGTAATCCCACACTGTGGGAGGCCAGGGCAGGCGGATCATCTGAGGTCAGGAGTTTGAGACCAGCCTGGCCAACATGGTGAAACCCCATCTCTACTAAAAATACAAAAAAATTAGCCGGGCGTGGTGACACACGTTTGTAGTCCCAGCTACTTGGGAGGCTGAGGTGGGAGCATCGCTTGAACCCTGGGGGTAGAGGTTGCAGAGAGCTGAGATTGCACCACTGCACCCTAGCCAGGAGTGCAGAACCCCTCCTGCCCCCTCCTGCGCCTGGAATCCACCATTTTCCTGCAAGGTGGGGACCACAGAGTGGTCAGAGGGCTCAGCGATGTTCGCTACTGCGGTATTTGTCTAAGCAATGGATGAACCCTGAGAGTGCCCAGGTGTTCTCCACAGGACGGGGGAGGAAACTGAGGCACAGGGGGGTGGAGTCACTGTCTCAAGGCTGCAGGGCAGAGGAGCAGAGAAGGGGTTGAGCCTCGGCCCCTAGCACCCCCCCTCCACCCCTCACCCACCTGGCTGCAGGCTCCCAGCCTGGTCTCTGCCTGTTTAACTCGGGAATGATCTGGCCTGTGGGTCACTGGCGCTGTGAGGCCCCCTGGGCCTGGGGGGACGGCGCCATCCTGTAAAGCCCCCACTTTAATTAGTGCGAAGCCACCTGGTGTGCCGGCCGCCCTAGATGCCGGTAATTAAAGCGTGAGGGGCTGTGGGTGGAGGAGGCAGTCAGGGCGCTGCTGTCGCAGGAGGCCAATGGCTTTGGGGTGGGCGGGGGGTGGGCTGGGGCCGCACGTGTTGGGTTTTAATAAAAGAGGACACCTGTCCAGGTGACCACCTGAGAAGGTCAGCGCCCAAGTCGTGGGTTGGGGGTCTGTATCTGGGATTCCTGGCCTCGGGCAAAACCCGCCTCTGGGGAGATGCTCCGTGTGGGGTCACAGCAGAGACGGCCCGGCTCTGCCTCAGTTTCCTCCTAGGCTCAGGAAGAGGCTGCAGGAGGCTCTGGGGTACTTCTGCCTCTGCCTGTGAGGGAGTGCGGGGCCGGGTCGTAAGGACTTTGAGGTCGCACACCCCTGGGCATGAGCTCTGGCTCCATGTGCCTCCTGGGGTCTCAGCATCCTCATCTGGAAAATGGGGAGAACCCAGTCCCCCACCCGGGTTCCTATGAGGCCTCGAAGAGAAGGTGCTGCAGACGTGTGAAGTGGCAAATGGAGAGGCCCGTAGGGGAGGGAGGGCTGAGACACATGGGGCTCCACAGATGCGGCTGTGGATCGCTGCTCCCCATGGGCAGGGCTCACGGCCCCTCCCAGTTGATAGTCTTGGGTCTTGGCCCACAGCCCGTCTCCCCACTCGCCCCGTGACAGTCCTACCCAGGCCCTCCCTGGGTTCCAGCCTCTTCTAAGCAGCTCCCCACCCTCCCTGGGTGTCCCATGGCCCCTTGTGGGCCCCCAGCCTGCTCCTTCAGGTTCCTCCACCCCCAGCTGCAGTGCTGCCCCATCCAGTAGACCTCCAGGGCTCCATTCCTGCAGGCACTGCACACCTACCGTGTGCTGAGGAAAGCCTACTGTGTGCCACACACCTGTTATGTGTTGATGACACAATTGTCGTGTGCTGAGGATTTAGCTACTGTGTGCTGCACACCTACTACGTGTTGATGACACGATTGTCATGTGCTGAAGCTATGCCTACTGTGCGCTGAAGATTTACCTGCTGGACACTGAGGGCACTGCAGGGACCAAGACAGACACATTCCTGTCCTCACATTGCTCATGGACAGGCAGTGACCAGATACACACATGTCCATGATAATAACGTGGGTGACAGGCACTGCAAAGGAAAATGAAGTCCAGGTGTGGTGGCTCACGCCTGTCATCCCAGCACTTGGGGAGGCTGAGGCAGGCAGATCACTTGAGGTCAGGAGTTTGAGACCAGCCTGGGCAACATAGTGAGACCCAGTCTCTACTAAAAAATAAAAACAAGTTAGCTCAGCATGGTGGCACGTGCCTGTAATCCCAGCTACTCGGGAGGCTGAGACGGGAGAATCGATTGAGCTCACGAGGTCGAGCTTGCAATGAGCCGAGGTCACACCACTACACTCCAGCCTTTCTTTTTTTTTTTTTTTTTTTGAGACAGAGTCTTGCTCTGTTGCCCAGGCTGGAGTGCAGTGGCGCAATCTCGGCTCACTGCAAGCTCCGCCTCCCGGGTTCACGCCATTCTCCTGCCTCAGCCTCTCCGAGTAGCTGGGACTATAGGCGCCCGCCAACACGCCCGGCTAATTTTTTGTATTTTTAGTAGAGATGGGGTTTCACCGTGGTCTCGATCTCCTGACCTCATGCTCTGCCTGCCTCGGCCTCCCAAAGTGCTGGGATTACAAGTGTGAGCCACAGTAAGACCCTGTCAAAAAGAAAAAAAAAAGAAAAGGAGGGAAGGAAGGAAGAAGGAAGGGAAGGGAAGGGAAGGAAGGAAGGAAGGAAGGAAGGAAGGAAGGAAGGAAGGAAGGAAGGAATCAAAAGAAGCAGGTAAAATTAATTTTAATAATGTGTTTTATATAACTCAACCTATCCCAAATACTATCATTTGCCGTGGAATCACGATTGTTGAGATGTTTTACGCTTTCTTTGGCACTGTGTCTTTGGGACCTTGGGATCTGGGTGGGTTTCACGTTTTCGGGGCATCTTGGTGTGGGCTGATGGAGAAGGGCAGAGGCAGGCGGCACCTGCGGGCCCAGGGGGAGCCTGGACTCTATTCCGGGGGCACTCAGGAGCCATGGAGGGTTTGGAGCAGGAGGGACGTGGTTGTGTTAACCTTTGAGAACCACCTGAGAAGCTGAGTGGAGGACGGACTTTAGGGTTGTTGAGGACAAGGCAGGAGGCAGCAAGGAGATGGCGTGAATGTGACCCAGGTGACCACAGAGAGGAGGCGTCAGGCCTAGGTGACTTGGTGGGGGAGGGTGTGTGGAAAGATCAGAGTCGGGGGCTCCTGGGCGCTGGCCATGAGCCCCTGGGAGGGTGGAGGTGACTGTCCAGCTGGGCAGGGGCAGCAGAGGGGCAGCTCCTGATGTCGAGGGGCCCTTCTGGGGCAGCCCCTGCCCTGCCTGTCGGGCCAAACTCACAGAACCCCACAGGGGCTGGGTGATATGCAGAGGACACCGCCCGGCCTGGTGTGGCTGTGGCCCCTTCCTGCTGGAATGGTGGGCGGGGTGGGCGAGGCGTCAGGGAGCGTTGTGCCAGCAGGAGGAACAGCCATGCAGGGTCACAGAGGAGCCAGTGGCTGCCACAGGCTGCAATGGGGAGCGAGGCTGGCCAGGCCCCAGGAGCCTCGCAGGGTCCAGGGTGTCCTATCCAAGTGCAATGGTCAGTCACTGCCGTGGGGCTGACTCGGGCTGACGGAAGGAGATTGGTGCATAGAAAACTTCCCTCCAGCCTCTGCAGACGGATTCCAGGCTTCCCTCTTGCCAGAGGGGCCGCAGGGGTGTAAGGGAAGCAGCTGGAGGTGGGTGCATGGAGCTCAGGAGGGAGCCAGGGGCCATCTGGCTGCAGGATCAGGTGGCCAGGCTGTTGGTGGGGCCGTGGAGGGAGAAGAGGGTTTGGAGGGCGTCCCTGCCAAGCCCTCCTAGGCCTGGTGTCCAGAGTGAGGGTCAGTGTGACACCGCCCATCCGCAGGCTTTCCCTCCCACCTGCACCTCACCCACCTCACCCACCTCGCCACGCCGCAGCTAACACTGTCAGCTGGTAATTGTCCTGGTCCCTTTATCCTGCGCTTTAATAAATAATTTACCTGAATTATTCACATGGAAATTTCAACATTATTAAAAATTAACCAACTTAAATGAGTCCATGGTAAATAGCTGGGTGGCTCTTCCGAGGCTGGATGCCGAAGACGGGGCAGGGGGCAGCCCCGAGGTGGGGGGGCAGCCCCGAGGGGAGGGGCAGCAGGTGCAGGGCAGGTGAGCAGGGGGTGGGGATAGGCGTGGCCGACACGGCCAGACCCACCCTTGGGAGCAGCCCCAAGGCAGCTTGGAGCCACAAGCCCTGTGCCCCGACCCCTCACAGTCTGGGCAGCCTCAGGAAAGTATGCACCACTCTGGGCCATTCGTGCAATGGGATGGCCCCCACTTGCTCAGAGGACTGTGGAGAGGCCCGGGCGAGGAGGGTAACCAGGGGCAACGTGGGATGGTGAGCACGGAGCCAGCTTCTGTCTAGAAAGCAAATGCACTCTCCTGCCTGGCTGGGCCATGCACAGAAGTGCTTCCCGGCTCAGTGGGCATCAGCAGAGGCGCTCCCTGGGCACGGTGGGCCGTCCTTGGTATGGGGCCTCCTCAGCACCTGCAAGGCCTGGACACAGAGTGCTGAGCAAGGGGTGAGGGAGCTGATGCTTTGCTATGACCGTTTCCCAAGCATTTTCCTTAACATCTCTGCACAGAATGACACCCCAGCTCCTGCGTCACTGAAGTCAACGTCCTGTGCAGCTTTATTCATTGTGATTAAAGGGTAGAATTGAAGGGTGCTAGGCTTTGGGGAAACATTCTAGATATCTAAACTAGTTGCTGTTTGCAAAATTGTCTTCACCAAACAGAGGTGCTGGGTGCAAATAATTTGGGGTCGGCATGGTGCCTGTGGACATGGCAGCAGAGAAACCATACTTGCCCAGTGAGCTGCAGAGGCCTGGACTCAGAGAGCCCCACCGGGAACCAGCCCCCGCCTGCACTGTCACCAACACCATGGCTACACGGGATCCCCGACAGGCCTGGGCCTCGGGCACCTCCATGTCGCAGGTGACAAAGCTCAGACACAGGAGGAAACAGATCGTCCCGCAAGGAAACGAGCCAGGGTTTGGACACAGGTGGCTCACGCCTGTAATCCCAGCACTTTGGGAGGCTGAGGTGGGCAGATCATTTGAGGTGAGTGAGAAGTTCAAAACCGGCCTGGCCAACATGGTGAAACCCTGTCTTTACTAAAAATACAAAAATTAGCTGGGTGTGGTGGTGGGCGCCTGTAATCTCAGCTACTCAGGAGACTGAGGCAGGAGAATGGCTTGAACCCAGGAGGCAGGGGTTGCAATGAGCTGAGATTATGCCACCGCACTCCAGCCTAGGTGACAGAGTGAGACTCAAAAAAAAAAAAAAAAAGCAAAATTAAAAATGTATAGTTGGCCAGGGACAGGGCCCGAGGTTCTGCATTTGTAACCAACTAGAGCAGAACAAGACAAGGTCCTGTTGATGGTGGCCGCTCCATGGCCCACATTTAAATCATGCCCTTTATCCCGCCATCTCCCGAGTCCCGAATCCAGCCCACGGCCACAGGGCGCTGTCTCTGCACACCACTTCCATCTCCTTCAGCCTGGGACCCTCAGCCTTTCTTCACCGTTTGTGCAATTAACATTTTCAAAAGGTCCAGGCAGGATATTTGTAGAATGTCCATCAATTCGGGTTTGTCTAATGTTTCTCTTGATTTCAATTTATTTTTATTATTATTTTGTTTTGAGACGGGGTCTTGCTCTGTTGCCCAGGCTGGAGGGCAGTGGCTCAATCTCAGCTCATTACCACCTCCACCTCCTGGATTCAAGCAAGTCTTCTGCCTCAGCCTCCTGAGTAGCTGGGATTACAGGTGCATGCTACCATGGCTGGCTAATTTTTCTTTTTTTGTAGAGACGGGATTTCACCATGTTAGCCAGGCTGGTCTTGAACTCCTGACCTCAGGTGATCTGCCTGCCTCGGCCTCCCAAAGTGCTGGGATTACAGGAGTGAGCCACCGCGCCCGGCTGACAGTTGACTTTTGTTAGAAACCCCAGGCCTGCTGTTCAGAGCCCAGTGGGTGGGGAAGGCGGTGGGCAGGGGACATGCCACGCGGAAGCTGCTGTGGAGTCTCCTGCCCGCCGCCGCCACCCAGGCCGAGGTGCAGACGGAGGATGTAATTAAACAGGGCAGTCACACCTCACCTGGAGCGCGTCACAACCCTTTGGGGTGGAAGGGAGGCTCCTTCACCTGCCTCGGGCCTGACTTGAAGTTAATAAAATCCCAGCCAAAGGATGACCTCGAAGCCGGCTCCCTGCCCTCCTGAAGGCCGCGGCAAGGCCCCTCATAAAAGGTTATTAAGGAAAGTAAATAACTCGGCCTGTGGGGGAGGCTTCCTGGCGGAGGCACTGGGGGCCCTGGGAGAAGGTGAGGGCCTGGACCTGGGTGCCGGTGGCCAACAGTGATGGGGGCCTGGGCCCTGCCACGTAGTTATCCATGTAGGGAGGGGTGGGGTAGGGTGGGTGGTGACTGCTCAGATTCCACTTGGAAGCTCCGGCTATAAATGTGAGCATAGAATGTACAGGTAGGGGCAAACGTGGGCTCCTTTGGGGCCTTCTGGGGTTTACATCCCTCTGGGACGCAGCAGGAGCTTATCCTGGGGAGGTCCTGGCCCTGTACTGGGGACACAGTGTGGAGCTGGGCGGGGGGCCCTGCACCTGTGGGGCCACTGCACTGGCTCAGCACGTCCGGCATGCGTGTTAGGGCAGGAGGCCCGGCTGCAGCGGCTCTTCTGCTCAGTGATTGGCCTCTTCTCTCTTTGGAGTTTGAGGCCCCAAAGGCCTCAGGTGCAGCCTTGGGGTCTTATCCTAGAGGACTCTCCAGCAGCTGTGGGTTGGGATCCCGTGGGAGGTCCGTCTGCTGCCCGGGGGACTAGGGGCTCCCCTGTGTGACTTGTAAGGCAGAGACAAACCCTCAACGCCTTCCAAGCCTCTGTGTCCTCACCTACAGGTGGGGATGGTCGGCAGAGACGCGGGTGGAGCAAACTGGAAAGCGCGGCACCCATCGGGGATGGCAGCCATAGCTCATGGGACGCAGGATGGACCTCCTGAACCTGGGTGCTGATCCGCCCTCTGCTCTGGGCCAGCTCGGTCAGCCCCTAGTCCCCTCGCAGATCTCGGCTCACCACAGCCGAGGGCCTCCAGGCCTGTCCCGAGACCACTAGGAATCGGCCCCTCCCAGCCTCCAGCAGCTGGGCGGCTTGGGTGGCCCCAACTGAGGACCGGGGGACTCCAGCGGCTGTGGCCTTTCCCACAGCTGCCGCTCGCCCCCCACCCCCTAGTAAGATTTCAAAACTTACTACAAAGCTACAGTAATGAAGACGGTGTAGTCCTGGGGTAAGGACACACATGCAGATTAAGGGAATAAAACAAAATTCAGAGACCAGAAATAAACACACTCGTTCACTGATTTTTCCAACAAAGGCGTTCAATGGGCATTTTCAACAGATGGTGCTGGGACGACTGGACGTCCACAAGCAAGAGTGTGAAGGTGGACTCGGCTTCACACCACATGCAAAAATTAACTCAAAATAGGTCATAGGGGCCAGACGCAGAGGCTCACACCTGTAATCCCAGCACTTTGGGAGGCTGACGTGGGAGGATTGCTTGAGCCCAGGAGTTCGAGACCAGCCTGAGCAACAGAGCAGGACTCTATCTCTACAAAAAATAAAAAAAAGTAGCCAGGTGTGGTGGCGTGTGCCTGTGGTCCCAGCTACTTGGGAGGCTGAGGTGGGAGGATCTCTGGAGCCCAGGAGTTTGAGGCTGCAGTGAGCTGTGATTATGCCACTGCACTCCAGCCTGGGCAATATAGCAAGACTCTGTCTTTACAAAAAACTTAAAAAGTAGCCAGGTGTGGTGGCACACACCTGTAGTTCTAGCCACTCAGGAAGCTGAAGCGGGAGGATCACCTGAGCCCGGGAAGCCCTGACTTCATGGGCTTGACTTGAGGTCCAGAGACTGAGTATCCTGAGGTCAGCAAGTGGGTGGGTATGGGTGAGCTATTATCACGCCACTGCACTCCAGCCTGGGTGATACAGTGAGACCCTGTCTAAAAAAAAAAAAAAAAGAAAAAGATCACAGACCTAAATGTAAGAGCTGAAGCTATAAAGCTCTGAAAACAAAACACAGGAGTAAATCTTTGTCATCCTGGGTTAAACCAAGCCTTCCTAGACATGGCATGAAAGTCACAAGAGAAAAAAGAAAAAAATAGATACACTGGACTTCATCAAAATTAGAAGCTTTTGTGCTTCAAAAGACATCGTCAAGAAAGTGAAAAAAACCACCTGTAAAACGGGAGAACATTTTTGCAAAACATATTTCTGATAAGACATTTATGTCTAAAATATATAAAGAACTGTTGTAACTCAATAACAAAGAAACACATAGCCCAATTTTTTAAATAGGCAAAGGATTTGAGTAGATACTTCTCCAAAGATGATATAAAAATGGCCAATAAGCACAGGAAAATACTCACCATCAGCCATCACGAAAACACAAATTAAAATGAGATGGTCCCTCATACCCACTAGGACGGCTAAAATAAAGCAGACAGATATTGACAAGTATTGGTGAAGAGGAGAAATTGGAAAGTCAGAACTCCAGCACATTGCTGGTAGGCAGGGAAAAAGGTTGCACCCACTTTGACAAACAGTTTGGGAGATTTTTTCTTTTTCTTTTCTTCTTTCTTTTTGTTTATTTTGAGATGGGGTCTTGCTGTTGCCCAGGCTGGAATGCAGTGGTACAATCACAGATCACTGCAGCCTTGAACTCCTGGGCTCAAGAGATCCTCCCATGTTAGCCTCTTGAGGACCTGAGACCACAGATGTGCACCACCATGCCTGGCTAATTTTATTTTTTTTCATTCTTTTATTTTTTTGAGACAATCTCAGTCTGTCACCCAGGCTGGAGTGCAGTAGCACGATCTTGGCTCACTGCAACCTCTGCCTCCCAGGTTCAAGTGATTCTCCTGCCTCAGCCTCCCGAGTAGCTGGGATTACAGGTGTGTACCACCATGCCCAGCTAATTTTTGTGTTTTTAGCAGAGACAGGGTTTCACCATGTTGGCCAGGCTAGTCTCGAACTCCTGGCCTCAGGTGATCCAACTGCTTCAGCCTCCCAAAGTACTGGGATAATTTTTTAAATTTTCAGTAGAGATGCAGTCTTGCTATGTTGCCCAGGCTGGTCTTGAACTCCTGGGCTCAAGCGATCTTCCTACCTCAGCCTCCCAAAGTACTGGGATTACAGTCGTGAGCCACCGCTCCCAGCTGGTTTGGGAGTTTTTAAAAATGTTCAACGTGGAATTACCATAAGATCCAATGATCTCACTCCCACGTGTCTACCCAGGAAACATGAAGACATTACTCCAGCTCTGTTTTGATTAAAAATAATAATTATTATTATAAAAAGAAAAAATAAAGACACACATCCACATAAAAGCCTGTGCACGCATGTTCATAGAAGTATTATTGTCTCCAAATGAGGTGAAGGTGAAAGGAAAAAAAGACATCTGTTGTGCTGGGGGGCTGGACACCTCATGGTAACCCTGAGAGCTTGCAGCACCTCACTGACCCCCACCCGGGGCTGGGCAGAGTGGGGCAGGAATCACAGCCAGGGCAGTGGCCCCCGATTCCCCGATGCCACGCACAGACCCCCAGGTGCTGTATCCGAGTCTCCCAACAGACCTGGAAGCTCAGGGTCAGGACTTCATTGTTCAGATGCAGAAACTGAGGCTCAAAGAGAGGAGGGGGCTCGTCCAAGGCAGTCAGGAGAGGAGCCAGGGCTGGGACCAGCCTGGGCGGCCCCCGGATCACCACTCATTCCGTGGACAGCCAGCGCGCAGGATGAGGGGCAGGTATTTATCACGGAGACAGGCCTCCCTGGCTGGCCTCGGCTGGCGTACCACCTCTCCGTGTGGCCCAGTGACAGCTGTGGCTGGTGGGTCTCAGTCTCCCCACCTGTAACATGGGAGAGTGGGACTGGAGGACCCTGGAGCCCCTTTGGGGTCCAAGAATGGCAGGAAGGACCAGGGGCCACAGAAAGCCCTACCCAGCCCCTTCTGGGGGTCCAGCAGGCTCAGCCACAGCTGCCCCGGCTCCACCCAGACCCACCCACTTGCTGATCTCAGGGCTGGCGATAGTCTTGAGCCTCAACTTTCCCGCCTATAAAATGGGAATAGCAGCAATTGTGTTTACCTGGCTTCGTGGCGTGTCTGGCTAAGCCGGCACCAGCTCAGCGCTCCTGAGACGCTCTCATTCTTTTCCAGGTCTCCCAGAGCCAGAGGTTTTCCTGGCAGCTCCAAGCGAGGCTTCCTGAGAGTTCGAGGCGGTGCAGAGAGACCACCCTGGGGAACCGGCCATCTCCAGAAACCGGGGGACCATCCACGGTGTTGGCCCAGCAAGGCCCCCTTCCCAGCGTGGCTGACTTCGCCTCTGAATTAATCTGGATTTTTAAGCGCAATTAAAGAGGTAATCGGGGTCAGAGCGCTTTTGAAACAGTTTAGCACAAAATCCTAATGCAGGAATTACACCAGTGGAGACTGTCAATACAATGGATTCCCACCAAGGGCACTAAACGAGGGTGCACCGGGGCTGCGCGCCGGGAGGGGCTCGGCTAATTCAGCAGGGCCTCGCCGAGGCAGGCCGGGAGACGGAGCTGCACGGAGGCCTCTGCATCCCGCTCATTACCGGGGAGCCTGGAACATGCTTCGGAGAATTCATTAGGGAAAGAAAACGGTACAATTTGAAGTTATTTGTAAATCTGACGGGGAAGCCATGCATCACTTCTCAGAAGGAAGTGTGTCGATTCCAGACGGAGCTGATGGTGGGTGGGGGCGGGGGTGAGGGGCTCTGGGAGGCAGAGTCTGCTGGCCAGCGGGACCCCCGCTTAGGGCCACGGCGGAGCCTCCCCGCGTCCCAGCCTCTATCTGCATTGCAGTGGGTTGGTGGGTAACCCTGGGAGCTCACAGAACCAGACAGGGCAGGAGCACAGAGAGGGCAGGCCCTTGCCCACCGTCACACAGCGAGGGCACAGCGAGCCGGGATCCCAGCTCCCCCCAAGGTCTGCAGGGAGGGCAGGGGCTCAGCAGCAGGTTCGCCTTGTGCTGGAGACTTCAGCTGGGGCAGCCCTGCCTGCACGCAGAGGCAGGAGGTTGGGCGAAGAATCGGGAGGCGCGGCTCCCTCTTCTCCTTCCCTCCCGGCAGCCTCTCCAGCTGAGAAATCTCCCCTGCTGGAAGCCGCCACCCCACCTTCCTGTGTCCCCCGACCCGATTCCCATGCACAGACTTCTGTCCTGGTCTAGTTGTCCCTCCCTTCCTCTCTCCCCCGAACAGGTTCCCCACCTGGCTCTGAGCCTCGGCCACCTTTCTGGGCTCACTGCAGATTTCCCCGAGACACTAGCCGTTGGGTTCCCATCGCACCTGTTCCCTCGGGCTCTTCCCGCGCCAGCGATGACCCTGCACAGGGACTCGCAGGCTCCAGGCCTGAAGGTGGGCCCCGATTATCCAGTCCCCACTATGCCTGGTGCCCATGAATCGTGAACCCCGTCATACACACGGGCTGAGTGCCTGGACAGCCAGGGAGAGGCTGCCTTCAGGGGCGCCCGGGTCACACAGCAGGGTGCAGGGCACAGGCTGGAACCTCCTGCCCGGGTGAGAGTGGGTCTGGGGTCCGGGTGGGCAGTGTGTGCCCAGAGCCAGAAGGGGCCAGCCTCACCCTCCTCCCTGCTGTCCCGAGGATAAGGGAGCCTCACGCCTCTGGCAGGGTGTGACCCAGTGCTTGTGATCGGGGGAGAGCCTCCAAGGGCCGGGCGCGGCGGCTCACGCCTGTAACCCCAGCACTTTGGGAGACCAGGGCAGGTGGATGGCCTGAGGTCGGGAGTTCGAGACCAGCCTGGCCAACATGGTGAAACCCTGTCGCTACTAAAAATACAAAAAATAGCCAGGCATGGTGGCGGGTGCCTGTAATTCCAACTACTCAGGAGGCTGAGGCAGGAGAATTGCTTGAACACGGGAGGTGGAGGGTGCGGTGAGCCGAGACTGTGCCACTGTATTCCAGCCTGGGAGACAGAGTGAGACTCTGTATCAAAAAAAAAAACAACAAAACAAAACCTTGGAGGAAGGGAAGGTGCAGAAGGCATGGCCCAGGGCCTCACCATGGGGTCCCAGGAGCTGGCAGGAGGGGGATGGAAACATGAACCAGGGAGAAGAAGGTGGGGCTGAGAGGCAGGCTGAGGTCAGAGGAGCGCTCTCGCAATTCTAGGTGGTGGGTCCCCCGTCCAAGGAGGCATCACAGCTGTGGAAGAGATGCTGCTCCCGGCCAGCATGGGATAGGACCTACGCTGGGGGATTCGTTCAGAGCCTGGAAGGTGCAGTAGGGGCATAAGTGGGGCAGCCTTGGGTGGAAAAGTGGCTCTGCCTCGGTCTCTACCATGACACCCACAGAGGGGATCCCATGGAAAAGAGAATTGTCCCTCCTGGGAAAGGCAGCCCCCCTGACTCTGGTGAAAAGGAGGGGCTGGGGCTCTGGGCCCTCTGAGGCAGAACTGCCGGCCTGGGTCTTTGGAGACCCCAGGCCCCTGGACTCCTGTTCAGGATGGCCACTGGGGGTGGGACAGTCAGGTGGTGCCTGGGACTCAGGGCTGTCTCCTGCCTTCCCCACGGGGGTCTTTCTCCCAGGCTGGCTCCTGGGTCCTCCCACAGGGCCCTACACGTGGGCCGAGGGTGGCATCCCTGCCGTGGGAATGGCTGGAACGGAAGCCGCCCCTTCCGGCCCTGAGTGCAGAGGTTAATGGAGGCAGCGGGGTGGGGAAGCCGGGGACCGAGGGGTCCTGCCCAGCCCCGGGCCAGTGGCTGGGCCTGGGAGTAGCCCCTGTCTCTTCCGGCTGAGACAGAATGATGCAAGATCAAAGCTCAGGGGTTTATGAGCCAAGTGGGCAGAAGCCGGAACGGGCTGGAGGTGGGTGGGGGCCTGGCCCTGGGATCTCAGGATGCCCCTGCTCTTAGGGGACCGGCTGGGGTGCAGGGGACAGGAGGACCTCAGAGCCCAGGGCCAGGGCTTGGGGTGAATGCTTCCCTCATGTGCCAGGCATGGCCGGGTGTCCTTATCCTCACAGCGTGGGGAAACTGAGGCTCAAGGCGGATGACACACTCAGGGCCACACATCCAGACAGCAACCAAGTCAGGATTAGGCCCAGTGACGACCCCGCAGCTTCCCCCAACCCAGTGGGGCTGCCCGCCGGCCGCAGGTCCACAGGGAGGGGGTTCTCCTCGGCAGTGGGCGGTGGGGACGCCGTGGGTCTCAGCGCTGGAGTCAGGGGACTCCAGGATGGAAGGTTGGGGGCGTGAGGAGTCCTGCCTTTCTGGGCTGGAGACCCCAGTGACACCCTCCGGGCTGTGAGGTGCAGATGTGGGTCACAGAGCTGGAGGCAGCCTGGTTGGGTCTCTGCGTGGGACACCTTTGATCTCTCACCCTGGGGGAATCTCTACGTCTCTCCCTGTCTCTGTCTCCGTCTCCGTCTCTGTCTTGGTCCGGCCCAACCTTTCCTCCCCTTCCTTAACACCAAAAGCCACACAGCAGCGCCCCACCCCACTCCCTGGCCATGTTCTTGGGCTCTGGACCAACCCTCCCATCCAGGTCCCACCAGGGCTGAAGCCACAAGGGCAGGGCTCCCTCCTCCACCCAGGGGGGCCCGTGGGCTCCTGCGACTACCACCCGGGCTATGCCAGCCATGTGCCCCCAGCCTTCCCGCCCTTCCCTCTGTCTGCTCCAGGCTGCCCCAGTCACGGAGAGAGGCGGAGACAGACCACAGGCCCGTGGGGCAACCAGAAAACCCCTCCTCACTCAGAATGGACTCCAAGGGGCTTCCCCGTCCCCTGCTGAGGTGGACTTCTGGCCTGGCATCAGGAGTAGCCCACCTGCCTCCTCGGCCCTGCCCTGCCAGGCTGTGCCCCCCTGAGCCGGCTGGGCCATTCACACCTGCAGGCACTGGTTCCCGCCATGCCTCTGTGAGACACACCATCTCCAAAACGGCTCTTCACAGCGAATCAGCCCAGCATAGCCCACCCACCCACTGTGCCCCTCTCCAGAATCCAGACACAGCCTGGGCTGGGCCGTGAGGGTCTGTGACCCCCCACACCACACCATGGCCCTCGCTGCACTCTCAGTGCTGGGCTCCTACAGGTGAGCCTCCCCCAGGACAAGTGTGATGTCCCGGGGCCCTCTGAGCCCTTTCTTGTGGGTCAGGCCTGCCTTCCCAGGGTTCAGCTCGGTCCTGCTGATGACGGCTGTGACTCAGGCCCAACAGCCCTTCAGGAACTCTCATTATCTTCCCCACTTTACAGCTGGGGAAACTGAGGCTCAGAGTGAGCCAACCCCTCCCCGTCCTGTCTCCCTTCCCTGCTGGGTCCACCCACTCAAGGCTTTCTAAGAGGGTGGATTTTAATTAAGCCAGCTTGTAATTACCTACCTGCATTTTACTTAATAAACTCGGGGGAGTTTTCATTTTTTGGCCTTATTTAAAAATTTCATTGCTGCCTGCCTACATGCGGGAGAGAGGTCCTCGAAAGCTAGCCCAGGTGACTGGCTTGGAGCTCCCGGGGAGTCTTGGGGGCCGGCGGGCAGAGCCGGGAGCAGCAGGCAGCCCCAGCCCACGCTAGGTGTCCCCTGGCAGCTGCCTGATATGGTCTGGATCTGTGTCTCCGCCTAAATCTCATGCAAAATTGTAATCCCCAATGTTGGTGGTGGGGCATGGTGGGAGGTGACTGGATCGTGGGGGTGGGTTTCTCATGAACCATCCATCTCTGTCCTGGCCTTGCGACAGTTCACCCTCTCCTTTCTCCTGCTCCCGCCGTGTGAGACGCCTGCTCCCCCTTCGCCTTCCGCCATGATTGGAAGCTTCCTGAGGCCCTCCCAGAAGCAGAAGCTGCTGTGCTTCCTGTACAGCTTGCAGAACCACGAGCCAACTAAATCTCTTTTCTTTGTCATTTTATTTTATTTTATTTTATTTATTTTATTTTTTGTTTGAGATGGAGTTTCACTCTTGTTGCCCAGGCTGGAGTGTAGTGGCACGATCTTGGCTCACTGCAACCGCCACCTCCCAGGTTCAAGCGATTCTCCTGCCTCAGCCTCCCCAGTAGCAGGGATTACAGCTGCCTGCCACAACGCCTAGCTAATTTTTTGTATTTTTAGTAGAGACAGGGTTTCGCCATGTTGGGCAGGCTGGTCTCGAACTCCTGACCTCATGTGATCCACCCGCCTCAGCTTCCCAAAGTGCTGGGATTAGAGGCGTGAGCCACCGCACCTGGCCTAAACCTCTTTTCTTTATAAATTATGCAGTCTCAGGTATTTATTTATAGCAGTGTGAGAATGGCCTAATACACTGTCCCTCCAGGGAAGGACATGCATCTCCACCGTGCCCTCAACAAGGGCACTGTCTGCACAGGAGACCTCCTGCTGGGCTCTCAGGGGTCCCTCCTCCACCCTGCAAGCCCTGCCTGCCTGCTGGGAGCACCCTGATGATGAGACCAAAGAGCTCCCCCACGTCCATGCGCCTTTTCAGGGGAGGGGTAGTCGGGGGCTGGCAGAGGGCTGCAGGCTCGGTACTCGGTGAGGGTGGGCATGGTGGGGACCAGGCAGGGGCCCAGCCTCGGGGCAGCCGGCGGCTGGGGACTCCCCTCCTGAGTCAGCCTGTATTAGTCCCTTCTCATGCTGCTATGAAGAAATACCTAAGACTAGGTAATTTATAAACGAAAGAGTTTGGTTTTTGTTTTTGTTTTTTTTTGAGACACAGTCTTGCTCTGTCACCCAGGCTGGAGTGCAATGGCACAATCTCAGCTCACTGCAACCCCCATCTCCTGGGTTCAAGCAATTCTCCTGCCTCAGCCTCCCGAATAGGCACGTGCCACCACACTCGGCTAATTTTTTTTTTTTTTTTTTTTTTTTTTGCATTTTTAGTAGAGATAGGGTTTCACCATGTTGGCCAGGCTTGTCTCAAACTCCTGACCTCAAATGATCCGCCTGCCTCAGCTCCCAAAGTGCTGGGATTACAGGCATGAGCCACTGTGCCTGGCCAAAGAAAAGAGGTTTAATTGACTCACAGTTCAGCATGGCTAGGGAGGCCTCAGGAAACTTACAATCATGGTGGAAGGGGAAGCAAACATGTCCCTATTTACAAGGCAGCAGGAGAGAGAAGAATGAGTGTCCAGCGAAGGGGGAAGCCCTTTATAAAACTATCAGATCTCGTGAGAATTGATTCACTATCACGATGGTATCGGGATGGGGGAAACTGCCCCCATGATTCAATTATCTCCACCTGGTCCCTCCATGACAGGTGGGGATTATGGGAGCCACGATTCAAGATGAGATTTGCGTGGGGACACAGATGAGATTTGGATGGAGACACAGATGAGATTTGGGTGGGGACATGGGGGGATTTGGGTGGGGACACAGGCAAACCACATCACAGCCAAAGCCAAATCCACTGTCACCCACCCACACCAACGTGTCCATCCCGGGGGAGTTTACTGAGGGCCTACTATATGCTGGGGCTGTGGTGGGCGCTGACACAGACCCCCCATGCCACACACAGCTGCTGGGCTCGCCCTGCTTTTCAGAGCATGGAGCTTGTTGTGGGATTGAAAAATCAGGTAAGTTCACAGAAAACCTGCTTTTGCAGCGTCCTGTAGAACATGGGCAGGTCCCCAGAGGGCAAAGCTGAGCTGGGGCTGGCGGGCAGCTCACCCCCAGGGAGCCTGGGCCGCCCCAGCAGGGCGGCCGGGTGTGGTGGTGCGGGTCACACACTCAGCCTTCACCTCGAGGCGCTGGGCAGGCTGGCAGCACCTCCTGGGTCACCCGGCCCCACCTGATTCGCACCACTCCCATGGCCTCGGCACAGAGCCGCCCCCTACATCCCAGGCTCCCCATGCCCCTCCCCACACGTCAGCACCAGGTATGGGGCCCAGAGCAGCAGCAAGGCTCAGCACAGTCCTCAGATGACTCCCTCAGCCCAGGGAAGGGCATCCTCCAGGCCTCCAACCCCGGCCCCCCAAGCTCAGGCTGCAAAGGCCTCGGCCATGGCCGGGGATGGGGAGCACAGCAGTTCTGTCCCCGGGAGGACCTGAGGCCGGGGGACTGAGCACGGGCAGTGTCGAGGGAGCAGAGCATGGGGGGACCACTCCATCCAGGAGGCCACGGGGGTGGGTGCACCAGATCTTTATTCTGTCCTTCCCTGAGACACTGGACGCCAGGACCAGCGCTGACAGATTGACGTAGCAGGTTAATAAGTGCTCTGCCTCCTCCTAAAGGCTAATGAAATATTAATCAGCCTGGTGAGGTCAGCAGAAATGGCTTGGTGATGCCAGAGTGAGATGCGTTTAATTAATTCTCCTGCGGAGGGTCCGGCCTGCGGCCCCGCCCCCCACCTCCATTGCCCTCCACACCCTCCCAGGCCTCAGTGGGGCCTGCCCAGCTCCTTGGCACCCCCAATGGCCCCCTCATTCTCACAACCCTACCCAGGAGGTGAGTGCTGGGGTCACATCCTTGCCCACCCCCACCTGGATCCCCCCGGAATCCTCTCCCTGCCCACTCCTGCCTGGACCCCCCCAGAAACCTTTCCCTGCCCTTCCCAGTACCCTGGGTCTTCTGTCTTCAGGACACTTTCCCTGGCCCACGCTGGGCTGACCTGTGGCTGTGGGAGGTCAGAGGGCAGCTCCCACCCCAGCCAGCTCCCTCGCCTTGCCTGGGTCCAGCAGGTCGGGCCCAGGCGTGGCTTCCACCTGCCCGTCAGTGCAGGCCGGGCCTCATGGAACTGAGGGACGGAGGCTGGAGCTGTGGACATGCCAGGCGGGGCTCAGTGGCTACACATAGCATACCCAGGTTTGGACGGAGCCGGAGGGGAAACGGCATCGGGGCCTGCCTCCCTGTCTGTCTAGTTACAATCAGGGAAGGCCCCTGCCTGTCCCCACTGCAGTGGGGGCTGATCCAGGGCTGGGGGCACAGGGCTTCTCAGGAGGCCCCCCAGAAAAGTCCCCAGCCATGGGGTGATCAGAGGTGCCGTGGGGTGGAGTTAAGACACAGAGACAGGCGGTGTGGTCCCCAGGCCACTGCAGAAAGCAAGTCTGGGCTCCCCCGTGGGACGGGGCTCAATTCCAGAGCAGCACGGTATTGGGGTCACCTTGTCCGAACCCTAGGCTTACTTAGGGAGGTCACGGTGAGGCCCCCAAGGGGAAGGCCGAGCTGTGCTGGGCCAGGGATGCAGCCAGGTCGTGGGGGCCAATGGACACAGCCAGCACATCTGCCCAATGCTAGGCTGGGGACCCTGGGACCAAGACCACAGTGCCCAGGGACCACAGGACGGCTCAGGCAGCGACCTGCTAAGGGTGGGGGTCATTGCATAGAAGCCCTGTGATGGGACAGGTGGGTCCTGGGTCCAGGATTGGAACCGCTGATGGGGTGGCTCTGGAGCACAAGGCTGCCCTGGGGGCTCCATCCACACATGTCTCAGGCAAACCTCCTGGGAGGCAGGTCGGAAGTCCGGCATGTGGGCGTCTGCTCCGGCTCCATGTTAATTTTTTATTTATTTGAAAGTGGGACTGGAAGCGGTTTCAAGTGAGTCTGAAGTAATTAGGAGTTTCCTGCTGATGGATCGCACTGGAGGGACGTGGGGATTATTTATTACCGAGTCACTTGCCGGAAAGGTTAGAGGCTGAGAAGTAATTATTTTTCCTTTCTCTCTGCCCCCACCCAGCCTCTCTGTCTAAAGGGGATATTTTGCAGGGGGCACGGAGCAGTCATGGGGTCCAGGGCCACGCAACCCCCTGCCCCAAAGAAGTGGGTTGATGGTGAAGCTGGTGCCAGGAAGGTCTGGGGTCACGGGAGCCTCTGAGGGATCTGCCCCAGCCCTCCTTTCTTCTTTTTTTAACCCCTTGCTTTTGTTTCTTCCTTAGTGTAATTTCTCTAGGAAGGCAAAGGCACTACTAACTTGCTGTGTGCTCAGCCCCTTGTGGGATTCTGGGGCACCCTGAAATGTGCCATTGGAGCCTCAAGGATACGCTAGGACAGAATAGCCCAGGCAGCTGGGACAGCAGGTGCAGAGGCCCTGGGTGGGGACCTGCTGGCACCTGCAGGGCTGGGCAGGAGAGGGGATGAACAGAGAGAGGCATGGCCAGGTTAGATGTTCTGAGAAGCCTTAGAAGGTCAGGAATAGGGAACACCTGATCCACTCACTGTCCTCACCTGGTAAGTGTGGGCTTTCAAAAATGCAAAACTCACCCCTTTTTCCCCCTCTCTCCAACCTGTCCCAGCCTGGATTTGCCTTGTGCTCACTCCCACTCTCTCCTGCAGGAGCATTTCATACTTCCAGGGAGCCGCCGGTACAATAGGAAGCTGGGGGTCCTGAGAGACGAGAAGCCCAGCCTGATTGGCTTCAACAGAAGAGGAACTTTGCTGCCTCCTGGAGCTGATCTGTCTGGGATAGATCTCCCGCTTCAGGCATGGCTTGATCCAGGGCTCAATTGTCATCACCAGAGTCCATGTCTGAGATCTGATTCTTCTGAGATGGTGGCTTGACCTTGAGGCTCCAAAAATTTTCCAAGGATCTAGACTTCCACCCAAGATACAGCAACAGGCACTGGATTTACCCTTTCACCCAAAACATCAAGAAAACCAGACAAAGTATAACAAACAATGGCTTTTGCGATGCTATACATCAGGTAGCAAAAGACAGTGCTCCCTGAGAGAAGGGGGAGAAATATGGGGAGTCTTGTTATTGCAAGAGTTTTCAGGCCATGGTGCAGGGAGGGGGACCGAAGTGTAGCCCAACAAACCCCCTGAGTTGAGGAGACAGAGCTAAGGGTCTGAAGAGACCAAGGTGGCTTGAGTTTGCAGGACAATGCACACAAAAGGAGAGTCCTGAACAGAGACTGAGGACTTGGGAGGCCTGCAGAGGCTTCCTCTCAAGTGTTCAACTCATCAGTGCATGAATGTGGAGGAATTGTCCAAGGTCTGGGGGAGAACCATCCAAATGGATTAGAGAGCAATGCCCAGTGCTGACTCAGGGCTGGGAGATGTGTTCTCGCCAGCCAGACTCATGATGGAAAAACTCATTGTTTGCAGGTCCCTAGGAAGAATGTTCAGGAAGGTGTTGCCTCAGTCGTGAGGAATAATTAGCACCAGACTGCCCCAGATGCACTAAACCGACAACAACAGCAAGACTGGAAAGGATCACACTGTTTCTTTATTTTTTTTTTCTTTTTTTTTTTTAGACTGAGTCTCACTCTGTCACCAGGCTGGAATGCAATGGCACCATCTCGACCCACTGCAACCTCCGACCCCCTGGTTCAAGTGATTCTCCTGCCTCAGCCTCCCGAGTAGCTGTGATTACAGGCATGCACCACCACGCCCAGCTAATGTTTGTATTTTTAGCAGAGACAGGGTTTCACCATGTTGGCCAGTATGATCTTGATCTCCTGACCTCGTGATCTGCCCACCTCAGCCTCCCAAAGTGCTGGGATTGCAGGTGTGAGCCACCACACCCAGCCTTTTTTTTTTTTTTTTTTTTTTTGAGATGGAGTCTCTGTCACCCAGGCTGGAGTGCAATGGCACCATCTTGACTCACTGTAATGTCCGCCTCCCAAGTTCAAGCAATTCTCCTGCCTCAACCTCCTGAGTAGCTGGGATCACAGGCACCCGCCATCATGCCCAGCTAATTGTTATATTTTATAGAGACGGGGTTTCACCATGTTGGCCAGGCTGGTCTAGAACTCCTGACCTCAGCTAATCCACCCACCTCTGCCTCCTAAAGTGCTGGGATTACAGACATGAGCCAACATGCCCAGCTAGATCACACTGTTTCTAAGTAACCTGACTGCATCCCAAAATACAGCCTCAGGTATATTTATAGGAATACAAAAATATCAAGCAACCAGTGAGGCAAAGTTCACAGTGTCTAGCATCCAATCAAAGATTATCAGGCATTAAAAGAAACTGAAAAACATGACCCACAATAAGGAGAATAACTGATCAATGGAAACTGACCCAAGAACTGACACACATGTTAGAATGAGCAGACAGGCACTTAAAATCAGTTATTATAACTATTCTATACGTTCAAAAAGTGAAGTAGAAACATGGAAGATGTAGGCTGGATGAGATGGTTCACACCCATTACACCAGCACTTTGTGGGGCTGAGGTGGGAGGATTGCTTGGGGCTAAGAGTTCAAGACCAGCCTGGCCAACATAGTAAGACCCTATTTCTACAAAATCTTTAAAAATTAGCTGGAAATGGGGGTGCATTCATGTAGTCCCAGGTACTTGGGAGGCTGATGCAGGAGGATCACTTCAGTTCAGGAGTTTGAGGCTACAGTGAATTATGGTCATGCTATTGCACTCCAGCCTGGGTAACAGAGAGAGACGAAGGAAAGAAAAGGAAGAAAGAGAGAAAGAGAGAGAGAGGAGAGAAAGAAAAAAAAGAAAGAAAGAAAGAAAGAAAGAAAGAGAAAGAAAAAGAAAGAGAGAGAAAGAGAGAGAGAAAAGAGAGAAGAAAGAAAGAGAAAAAGAAAGAGAGAAAAGAGAGAAGAGAGAAAGAAAGGAAGAAAGAAGGGAGGGAGGGAAAATAAGAGAAAGAGAGAGAAAGAAGTGAAGGAGAAAGAAAGGAAGAAAGGAAACATAGAAGATATAAAAATGACCCAAATTGAACTTATAGTTGTGCGAACTACAATGTATTAGATTTAAAAATACACTAGATGGCAATGATAGAAGATTAGACATGTCAGAAGAAGCTATTCAGAATGAAGAATAAATCATTTTATTTTAATTACAAATATCAGCAAGTTGTGGGACAGCTTCAAGCAGCCTAATGTGTAGGTAATTGGTGTTCCTGAAGGAGAGGGGAGAGAAAAAAATATTTTGAAGCACTAATGGCTGAAAATTTACCAAATTTGATCAAAGTAATAAACTCATGGATAAAAAGCCTGACATACCCCAAGTTTAAGAAATATGATGCAGGCCGGGCACGGTGGCTCACGCTTGTAATCCCAGCACTTTGGGAGGCCAAGGTGGGCGGATCACGAGGTCAGGAGATCGAGACCACGGTGAAACCCCGTCTCTACTAAAAATACAAAAAATTAGCCTGGCGTGGTGGCAGGCGCCTGTAGTCCCAGCTACTCGGAGAGGCTGAGGCAGGAGAATGGCCTGAACCCGGGAGGTGGAGCTTGCAGTGAGCTGAGATTGCGCCACTGCACTCCAGCCTGGGTGACAAAGCGAGACTCTGTCTCAAAAAAAAAAAAAAAAAAAAATATGATGCAAAGTACATGCAGGTGTATCATTTTGAAATTACTTAAAGGAAGCTTTTTTTTTTTTGAGATGGGGTCTTGCTCTGTCACCCAGGCTGGAGTGCACTCGTGCAATCACAGCTCACTGCAGATTCTGCCTGCTGGGCTCAAGCGATCCTCCCACCTCAGCCTCCTGAGTAGCTGAGACTACAGGTGTGCACCACCATACCCAGCTAATTTTTTAGATTTTTTGTAAAGATGAGGTTTCACCATGTTGGTCAGGCTGGTCTCGAACTCCTGACCTCAGGTGATCCACCCACCTTGGCCTCCCAAACTGCTAGGATTACAGGCATGAGCCACTGTGCCCCACCTAACTTTTAAAACTTTTTGTAAAGATGGGGTTTCACCATGTTATCCAGGCTGGTCTTGAACTCCTGCACTCAAGCAATCCACCTGTCTCTGACTCCCAAAGTGTTGGGATTACAGGTATGAGTCACTGTGCCCAGCCAAGAAAAATCTTAAAAGCAAAGAAAAGACATATAGAGATAAAAGACACAGAAAGATAAAAATAAGAATGACAGCAGGTTTTTTTTGAGTGGAAATATTAAAGTGAGAAGACAGTGGAGCAACATCTTGAAAGTACTGAAAAACCTTTCAACCTAGAATTCTATACCCAGCAAAACTATTTTTCAGAACTGACAATGAAATAAAGATATTTTCATGAGTTTCAAGTCAAGGCTAAGTGGAAAAAACTTTAAAAATAAAAAAAGACATTTTCAGACAAACAACAGCTGAAATAACTCATCAGCAGCAGACGTGTCCTACGAGAAACATTAAAGGAAGTCCTTCAAGCTGATAGAAATGTGAATTTGGCCAGGCACGGTGGCTGATGCTTGTAATCCCAGCACTTTGGGAGGCCAAGGTGGGCGGATCACGAGGTCAGGAGATCAAGACCACGGTGAAACCCCGTCTCTACTAAAAATACAAAAAATTAGCCGGGCGTGGTGGCGGGCGCCTGTAGTCCCAGCTACTCGGAGAGGCTGAGGCAGGAGAATGGCGTGAACCCGGGAGGTGGAGCTTGCAGTGAGCCAAGATCGTGCCATTGCACTCCAGCCTGGGTGACACAGCAAGACTCTGTCCCCCCGCAAAAAAAAAAAAAAAAGAAATGTGAATTTACACGAGGAATGAGAGGCACTGGGAATGGTGAGTGCATAGGAAAATACATGATTTTCTGTTTTTTTAAATGTCTTCCAATGATAATTGACTATTTAAATAAAAATAATAACAATGTTTGTCAGGTTTATAACACGTGCATAAGTAAAGTGAATGCCGACAATAGCACAAACCCCATGATGGGAGAAATTGAAGTATTTGTACAACAGCAATTCCACAAAAACTGTCCAAGGGATTCATTCTATTAGTGTCAATATCCTGGTTGTGATATTGCATTATAGTTTGCTTTTTTTTTTTTTTTGAGATAGAGTCTTGCTCTGTCACTCAGGCTGGAGTGCAGTAGTACGATCTCAGCTCACTGCAACCTCTGCCTGTGTTCAAGCAATTCTCCTGCCTCAGCCTCCTGAGTAGCTGGGACTACAGGCACAGGCCACCATGCCCAGCTAATTTTTGTATTTTTAGTAGAGACAGGGTTTTGCCATGTTGGCCAGGCTGGTCTTGGGCTCCTAACCTCAGGTGATCTGCCTGTTGGCCAAGGCTGGTCTTGGGCTCCTGACCTCAGGTGATCTGCCCCCTTGGCCTCCCAAAGCGCTGAGATTACAGGCATGAGCCACTGCACCCAGCCTGCATTATAGTTTTTTTATAGATGTTACCATTGGGGAAAATCAGGCAAAGGGCACACTGTGTTATTTCTTAAAACTGCATGTGAACTTACAATTATCTCAAAACAAAAATTTATTTGTGTGTGTGGCTTTTGTTTGTTTGTTTTTTTATTTTGAGACAGAGTCTCACTCTGTCACCCAGGCTGGAGTGCAGTGATGTGATCTCGGCTCACTGCAACCTCCATCTCCTGGGTTCAAGTGATTCTCTTGCCTCAGCCTCCCAAGTAGCTGAGATTACAGGCACCCAACACCACACCCGGCTCATTTTTTGTATTTTCAGTAGAGACGGGTTTTGCCATGTTGTCCAGGCTGGTCTCAAACTCCTGACCTCAAATGATCCACCTGCTCTGGCCTCCCAAAGTGTTGGGATGACAGGCGTGAGCCACCGTGCCTGACCAACATTTTTTAAACTTAAAAAGTCAATACAAACTAATAGAAATGTACAAAATACCTAAGTTTTAAACACAGAATCTGGAGGGAGAAAGTTCCAGAAAGTTGGGGGGAAACAAGTTCCAGGCCCTTCCTCTTTCCCCACCACACCGTTTCCAAATCTCACATCTTGACGCCATGAGCTCAGAAGATAAATCTTCCTAACACTCAGTTTCTACACCTGGAAAACAAGGATTAAAAACAGCTGCTTCAACAAATGGATGTTATCCATACATGACTCAGTCATAAAAAGGAAGGAAGGACTGGCACAGGCTACAGAAGGGAGGAATCTTGAAAACGGAGGGAACTTGAAAACATTCTGCCGAGTGGGGCGGGGCACAGTGGCTCACACCTGGAATCCCAGCACTTTGGGAGGCTAAGGCAGGCGGATCACCTGAGGTCAGGAGTTTGAGACCAGCCTGGCCAACATGGTAAAACCCCGTCTCTACTAAAAATACATAAATTAGCCAGGTGTGGTGGTGAGCGCCTGTAATCCCAGCTACTCCGGAGGCTGAGGCAGGAGAATCGCTTGAACCCAGGAGACGAAGGTTGCGGTGAGCCGAGATTGTGCCATCGCACTCCAGCCTGGGCAACAAGAGTGAACCTCCGTCTCAAAACAAAACAAAAAAACCCATGATGCCGAGTAAAGGAAGCCAGACAATATGATTGTGCTGATACGGAATACCCAGAACAGGCAAATCCATAGAGGCCGAAAGCAGACTGGCCGGTGGTTGCCAAGGGCGGGGGTGACTGCTACTGGGTATGGGGTCTCTTTTGGGGTGACAAAGGTTTTGGACTAGTCAGCAGTGGTGCTTGCACATTGTGAACACACTAAGTGCCTCTGTATTGTACACTCTAAAATGGCTCGTGGTTAATGTTATGTCATGTGAAGTTTCCCTCCATTTAAAACAAAAGGATCGGCCGGGTGTGGTGGCTCATGCCTGTAATCCCAACACTTTGGGAGGCTGAGGCGGGTGGATCATGAGGTCAAGAGATCGAGACCATCCTGGCCAACATGGTGAAATCCCGTCTCTACTAAAAATACAAAAATTAACTGGGTGTGGTGGTGCGCACTTGTGGTCCCAGCTACTCGGGAGGCTGAGGCAGGAGAATTGCTCAAATCCAGAAGGTGAAGGTTGCAGTGAGCCGAGATTGCACCACTGCACTCCAGCCTGCCAATAGAGCGAGACTCGGTCTCTCAAAAAAAAAAAAAAAAAAAAGGATCAGATGTGGTGGCTCATGCCTGTCATCCCAGCACTTTAGGAGGCTGAGGTGGGAGGATCACAGACAGAGTGAGACTCCATCTCAAAAAAAATTCAAAAAAAAGAAATAAAAAACAAGAATTCTCTTACAGACAGGTCACACTGTGTCGCCCAGGCTGGAATGCAGTGGTGTGATCATAGCTCACTGCATCCTCGACTTCCCAGGCTCAAGTGATCCTCCCACCTCAGCCTCCCCAGTAGCTGGGACTACAGCGTCATCACACCTATATTTTTAGTAGAGATGAGGTCTCACCAAGTTGGCCAGGCCAATCGTGAACTCCTGACCTCAGGTGATCTGCCCATCTCAGCCTCCGAAGGTGCTGAGATTACAGGCATGAGTCACTGTGCCTGGCCTGTAAGAGAATTTTTTTAAAAAAGAAGGAGGAGGGGGAAGAGGAGGGAGGAGGGGGAGGAGGAGGGGGAGGAGGGGGAGGAGGAGGGGAGGAGGGGAGGAGGGGGAGGAGGAGGGGGAGGAGGAGGGGGAGGAGGAGGGGGAGGAGGAGGGGGAGGAGGAGGGGAGGAGGGGAGGAGGGGGAGGAGGAGGGGAGGAGGGGAGGAGGGGGAGGAGGAGGGGAGGAGGGGAGGAGGGGGAGGAGGAGGGGAGGAGGGGAGGAGGGGAGGAGGAGGGGGAGGAGGAGGGGGAGGAGGAGGGGGAGGAGGAGGGGGAGGAGGAGGGGAGGAGGGGAGGAGGGGGAGGAGGAGGGGAGGAGGGGAGGAGGGGGAGGAGGAGGGGAGGAGGGGGAGGAGGAGGGGAGGAGGGGGAGGAGGAGGGGAGGAGGAGGGAAGAGGGTGGAGGGGGAGGAAGGAGGAGGAGGAGGAGGGAGGAGGGAGGAGGGGGAGGAAGAGGAAGAGGAGAATGGGAGGATTATATCAAGTGGGGTGACATTTGTAAAGACCTGTACCAGGCCAGACAGCTGCTGAGAGCACCATCAACAGTAGCTATTTATTTTACAACCTGCTCCGCAAATTAATTCCTTTCAGTTATTTAGTGCTATTGCTTATGTTCCCCACAACCCCATCTGTGGGTATTCTTTTTACACCCATTCAATAGCTGAGCAGATGAGGCTCAGAGAGGGTAAGTGGGCTGCCTGAAGTCACACAGCAGGGCCGGGTCCAAGCCCAGGCTCCTGGTTCCGAGTCCAGCTCTTCCTGTGCAATCGCCACAAAGTCACATGCCTGCTCTTGCAGGGAAAGGGGCCCTCAGTGTATGAACCTCAAAAAGCCGTGTTCTCGGTGGGAGTCGGGTGAACGTGGAACTTGGCCAAGTGCTGGCTCAAAGCAGAAAAGGAGCTCTAATGAGGGGGCTGTTCACAGAGGTGTGGGCTGGACTGGGAGCCGAAGGATCACTTGGGCAAGTGTCCTGGGGCTAGCAGTGTAGGCCACCGCCGCCCCAGGCCACAGCAGCAGGAAGGGCGGGCACAGTTGAGGGCGAGGCAGGAGGGGCTGTGGGGGGAGCTGTGGCTCTGGAGGAGGAAGGAGCCCGCACCGCACAGCAGCCCTAGGAGAGGGAGCCAGGGAAATGCACGCTTTCCCCTCTCTCTGTCTCCCAGCCCCAAGCCAGAGAGCAGGGAGCTAGGGGTGGGGGTGGGGGGTGAAGCCTGCTCCCCTCCTGGGCCCAGAACAGGTGCAGTGCAGCCTGGGCGTGGAGGGGCCCACGCGGCCCTCTCCAGTCCACAACACCACCCCATTCCTGGACCGCTGCACCTTCCCGGCTTCCCTAGGGGCCCCACCCGTCCTCCTGGTAGAGCTCCTTCAAAAAATATCACACGAACTGCACGATTCCCCTCCTTCAGTCCCCTCAAAGGCTCCCCCTGATCCTTAGATGAAGCCCACGGCTTCAGTGGCAGAGACCTTGCATGGCTGCCCCCACCCCCACTCCTCCCAGCCCCTCCCCTCCCCAGCGGTGCAGCCTCAGGGACTTCTGCACCTTACTGTTCCACCCACCAATGCTTTTCCCTCCCTCCACACCCAGCCAGCTCTGACTCCTCCTTCAGGTCCGGGAGCCCCTCCTCCAGACCCTGGGCCCTTCGCTGCGCACCCTCCTCCTTCAGAATGTCCTGGGGACCTGGCTGGGGGCAGGGCCGGATCTGGTTTGTTCCCTGCCGTGCCCAGCCTGCCACAGTGCCTGGCTCTTCTTCTCCGAGGAAGAACTCGAAGAATAGCTGTGAGATGAAGAGTGAGCGAATGAGTGAACAGATGCGTGAACGTGTTCAGGGCACCGGGTGGCTTCTTAGCCACAGCTGCAGACGGGTGTGGGATTTGCCTGCGGGGCTGTCTTGCTCCACGGGAGGCCCAGGGCTCCAGCTGCTGCTGCCCTGCCCTGGCAGACACTTCCTCCGCTCTTTAAAGGGAGGTGGGCTCTGGGGAGAGGAAGCAGATGGGCTAGCCCCAACTCCAGAAGAGACCCTGGGGCTGCTGATGAAGGGCAGAGACCTGGCTCCATCCCAGGCTGCACTGCCTCTCTGGGCCTCAGTTTCCCTATCTGTAAAGTGGGCACATTTCTGGCCCTCACTTTGCAGGACTATACACAGCAAAAGAGCCCTGTGGACATGCACCTGCTTTGTAACTCATACAGGGAAGTGCGTGGGGAGGCGCTGCTGATGGCCACAGCCCTCTTCTGCAGGGGCAGACCCCCGTCCCTCCAGCCTTGTTCATCCAGCCGCCTTGGGTTTCTGCTTCTGCTCTGCTCCCAGAATCCCAGCCACCGGGCTCCCTGGGGGCAAAGGAGGCTGGTGGCGTGGGGGTGGCCCAACTGACCGAGGGAACTTCTGCAGCTCCAGGGAGACCAGGGTGGCCCAGGGGAAAGGGCAGCCGGGCAGGGCAGAGACGGAAGGTGCGGGTGCCGCTGGCCGCCCGCATCTGTGCCCTGCTGGCCGCTCACATCTGTGCCCCGGTGCTGGCTGGCTGTCCATCCGTCTGCGTGGAGCTGTTTGTCCGCCAGGGCTGGCGGGGGCTGTCGGGCGCGCAGCTGTTTGCTGGGCCTTGTCATGAACCAAACACGGTAACTGTTTAACGATCGAGCCACACTAATGAATATTGGGCCAGATATTTTCGAGGCTGTTCCGACTGATTACTTGGAGAGCTGAGTTCGTCTCCAATTACCCAGGCAATTAGGCGACTAATTAAACACTTACCCTTCGCTTCATAAACAGGAGTGAGCGGGTGGGAGCGGGAGCCGGCTCTGGCGGCGCCTGTGAATTATCGGCTGTCAGAGAGCCCCATGCGCACACAAACACACGTGCACATGCGCACGCACACGCCAGCATCTCAGCTGCCCCGTGGGCAGGCGGGCCAGTGGTCAGACAAGCAGGGGGACTGGCATCCGGAAGGGCGGAAGGGCCTGTCCAGACCTCATGTCGGAGTCTGGCCTGCTCAGCCGTCCACTGTGCCCGCTCTGGGAAGCCCTCCGGCTCGCCCTGGCCCAAAGGAGCTCAGCCTGTTGACCGCCGGGCCTGACCTCCACCTCCAGTGAAACTCTCCTCTCCTGGACTCAAGATTCCTGCAGGGCAGAGGCCGTTCTGTTCGCTTAGAGGGGCAGAGCCAGCAGGCCCCAGCCTCTGGCCTCCACCCGCGCTCCCTGCCAGAGTGATCCGCCTGGAAGATGGACCTGAGCCATCATGCGTGGAGGATTTAAGGCAGGACTCCCAACTGCAGTGATATTCCACCCACGGAGGGGCTCAACGCCCTCTGTCCCACCTCTGGGTTGGCTGTGACAGCGCCAAGCCACGAACGAGTCAGAGGCGACGGCACGGGCTTCCGGGGCTGGCAGAAGAGGACAGGCCAGGTGCTTCCGCCCTGCCACCAGGATGCTGGTGCACGAAGGCCTGGGCCACCGTGCTGCACGTGTGTGTATGTGCACATGCATGCACACACTCCTACACACATGGCACACGCGTGCACACTTACGGTCTGCACAGATTTGCAATCGTAGGGGCTAACGATCCCCTAGAGACCACACACGGTGCTCCTCCCCCGAGGGTGGGGGCCTGGGATGGGGAACCTGGATCCCGTCTCGCTCTCTGTCTCTCTCCTGCATGCACCCTTCACATGTACGAAGGCAGAGGCCAGGAGGACAGGGACGTCCCTGGGCCTGCAGGCAGCTCTCAGGCACAGAAGCCACATCTGTCTCTCCCGGTCCACCCTGGGGGCAGGGCTTCGTGAGCCCCACCCGGCCTGTAGGAAGGTGAGGGGAAGACGCTGTGTGTTGTACTCCAGGGACCCCACCTCGCCTGTTCTACCATTTCCCCTGGCCACAAAGTCAGACCCCCATCACTCCTGCCCTATTCGCCTCCAGGCCCAGATACCCCTTCCACTGCCCCCCGCAAGATACAGAGCCTGACAAACAGTAGGTGCATCATAAATGCCCACAGAATGGACGTCTTAGCCAGACCTCCGACCTCTGAGACCCTCCAAGGTCAAGCACCACCTCACTCCCCCACTCACTGAGAGGAAAGCACCTGGCCGTCCCCTAGCCTCCCAGGCCCCCACCCTCCTCAGGGAGCCCTCTGGGGGTCAGGTGCCCAGCTCCCCTGTCAGGACAGTGCCCCCAGGAGGGTTCACTGCAGCATCCAATGCCAGCATCCGAGGAACAGGGCAACAAACTGACTCCAGCAAACGCTGGCCCTGGCATTGTGCAAGGTGCCCTGTAGATGCAGCCGACACCTACGGTCCGGCGACTTTAGGTCCAGGAAATGACCCTGGGCAGCCTGGTAGGCCTGGTCTAGTCAGCTGCAGGCAGTAAGGGCAGCACCAAAGCTCCCAGAGGAAGGAGAGATTCCACCTGCGGACAGCAGCTCTGCTCCTGGACCCACGTCCAGTCTGCCCTTCCTGGAAGCTGATTATGAGGACCTGGGACTTGCCTGCCAGCCCCACGATCACAGCAGCTGATGCCTACAATAAGTGTCTCTTATATACATATATACACACATACATATATACACACACATACATATACACATATACATATACACACATATACATATACACACACATACATATACACATATACATATACACACATATACATATACACACATACATATACACATATACATATACACACATATACATATACACACACATACATATACACATATACATATACACACATATACATATACACACATATACATATACACATATACATATACACACATATACATATACACACATACATATACACATATACATATACACACATACATATACACATATACATATATACACATATACATATACACACACATACATATACACATATACATATACACACATATACATATACACACATACATATACACATATACATATATACACATATACATATACACACACATACATATACACATATACATATACACACATATACATATACACACACATAATATACACATATACATATACACACATATACATATACACACACATACATATACACATATACATATAACACATATACATATACACACATACATATACACATATACATATACACACATATACATATACACACACATACATATACACATATACATATACACACATATACATATACACACACATACATATACACATATACATATACACACATATACATATACACACATACATATACACATATATACACACACATATAGACATATACATAAACATATATACCTATACATATACATAAACACATATACATATATACATATGCATATATACATGTACTTGTATATAGACATATACATATATAGACTATACATACACACATATATATACACATATACGTATACACTCATACATATACGCATACACATATACATATATACACATATATACATACACACATACGTATACGCATATACATATATAGATGTATACACATGCATGTATACACATATATACATATACATATAAACATACATCTATAGACATATATACACATACACAAATACATATATAGACATATACATATGTACATATACACATATACATACAGATATATCCATATCCATATATAGGCATATATATACATATACACATACACATATCTCCATATACATATATATACATATGTGCACGTACATAAACACACATACATATGCACATATACATATATGCATAGATATATAGACACATATGCACATACACATATATACATATGCATATATACATATGTAGCAGGACGAGCCACAGACAAAAATCCTCAGACACCGGATTAAAGAAGGAAGGAGGCCAGGTGCAGTGGCTCACGCCTGTAATCCCAGCACTTTGGGAGGCCGAGGCAGGCAGATCACGAGGTCAGGAGATCGAGACCATCCTGGCTAACACGGTGAAACCCCGTCTCTACTAAAAATACAAAAAATTAGCTGGGCGTGGTGGCGGGTGCCTGTAGTCCCAGCTACTCAGGAGGCTGAAGCAGGAGAATGGCGTGAACCTGGGAGGCGGAGCTTGCAGTGAGCCGAGATCGCGCCACCGCACTCCAGCCTGGGTGACAGAGAGAGACTCTGTCTCAAAAAAAAAAAAAAAAAAGAAAGAAAAGAAAGAAGGAGGCTTTATCCAGCCGGGAGCTTCAGCAGACTTGCATCTTAAGAGCCGAGCTCCCTAAGAAGAAATTCTTGGCCCTTTTAAGAGCTTACAACTCTACGGGTCCACGTGAAAGGGTCGTGATAGATTGAGCAAGCGTGGGGAATGTGCATCAGCTGACAGAACAGAAAGTTTGACAGCGCTTCTTCATACAGTGTCTGGAATTTACAGATAACACAAGTAGTTTAGGGCAGGGGTTGATATTATTATTATTTTAACTCCTAGGGCTGGGTGGTGGTGCCAAGGTTGTCTGGCTATTTATCTTCTGTTTCTTTCCAACTTTTTGCTTTTTTCCTTTTCTCCTGTCTTATAAACTAGGCAAAAGGTGGGGAGAGGAGAGCAGCAGGAAAGGTGGTGGTCTTTTTTCTTAATATACCTCTACATAGACAGACATATAGACATATCCATATATACACATATACATATATATATATATACACATATACATATATTGTTTTTGTTTTTTGAGATGGGATCTTGCTCTGTTGCCTGGGCTGGAGTGCAGTGGCGTGATCATAGCTCATTGCAGCTTTGAAATCCTGGGCTCAAGCGATCTTCCTGCCTCAGCCTCCTGAGTAGCTGGAATGACAGGTGCACAAAACCACAGCTTGCCAAATTTTTTAAAGATTTTTTGTAGAGATGGGGGTCTCCCTATGTCGCCCAGGCTGGTCTTGGACTCTTGGGCTCGAGTGATCCTCCTGTCTCAACTTCCCAAAGTGCTGGGATTACAGGCGTGAGCCTCTGTGTCCAGCTTATATTTACATTTTATGTATAACACAATATATGTAGATATATCACAGACACATATAATATATAATAAAATATAACCTAATGATGTGTAGAATACACACGGGTAATGATGTGTCTGCACGTACCGAATGCCAGCCCCATGCTAAGGGCTGGAGCCGACAGTCTGGGCGGAGGCTGGCTAGGAGTGTGGGGACAGACATCGAATAATAATACTACAATATAATGCAGGCCTGCAACCTGCCCTGTGCTCTGAAGAAGCTCAGGAGCCTGGAGCGGGGCTGTGAAAGGAGGATCTCGGGAGGTCAGGGAGGGCTTCCCTGAGGAGGTGACTGGGGAGAGTGGGAGTGAACTAGGGGAGTGTAGGAGGGAGGGCAGAGGTGGCAGCAGGCTCCAGGGCCCCGTGGTTGGAAGGAGGGGTGAGGCCTGGAGGAGGGCGGGTTGGGGGGCAGTGGGGGACGCTGGGGCATCATCGGGGCAGTGGTTGGGGTCGGGCCTGGACCCTGAGCACCGTACGTGGCCACAGCGCGTCATGCGTCTGAGAGTATTTTCCAAAGCCGGCCATGGCTGCATCTCCCTCCCACACACCGGTCTGGAACTGGCCTCTGCCATCGAGAGAGAGACCTCTGCTTTCCCTGCCTGGAAGACGGGCAGGCTCGGCGCCTCCCTTCTAATGCCTGGCGTGTTGGGGAGAGAAAGCTCTCAGATGCCCGAGCGGAGTGGGAGAAGGCCCTGCCGCTCCCATCTGCCCTGGGACCCGGCCTCTATGCTGTGAGGAGGCCCAGGCCACACAGGGGCACCTGCGGGCCCCAGCCCTGGACCTCAGGACCCGACGTGAGAGCGAAGAGCCTTTGCCTGGATCCAGCCTCCGCCCCGCCTCCCAGCTGCCTCGGAGACAAGCTGGCCCCGCCAAGTTCCTGGTTTGTGAGCAAAACCGATGTGTGAAGCCACTGAGATGTGGAGCGCTTCAGGGGCAGCACATCTCAATGTCACCTTCCAGGCCCTCCCCAGAGGCCCCGTCCAAAGAGCAGGGACCTGGAGTTGAAGAGTTCGAGACCCGTCCTGACCACACTGCCAGCAAGCGGCGTCTGGACTTGAACCCAGGAAGCACCCAGCCAGCCCTGAGGGGCAGCAGAGGAGGAGGGTGGTGAGACCCCAGCCCAGGGGAGCGGAGAGCAGCAGCCACGTACACACCCCCAGGAAGTGAGGGCCCTCAGATGCTGGCCATACCCTTGGGGCACCTGGATGGGGCAGAGGGTGGTGCATGGCGCATCGCAGCTGGCCTCACACTGACCTGCATGGGGGGCCCTGGTACCCACTCCCTGGGCCACACCATGGACCTTGCAGCCCCAAGAAAGGACTCTGAACACTGCCCTTATCTGGTGACATCTGGGAGGGTCAGGCCGGGGGGCCAGGCCTGGGGTGCAAAGGCTTTCCTCCCTGGGGGCCACACTCCCCCATCCCCTCCCTGGGGGCCACACTCTCCCATCCCCTCAGCCTCCTCCATGCGTTTTGCAATCCAGAGGCCAAAGCCCGAGACTCTGGGCTGAGCCCCAGGCCCGGCCTGCTGGAGACCTTCTGGGTTCTCCCACCGGCCTCAGAGCTACAGGATGTCACGGAAAGACCTGCATCCGGCGGCGCCCAGGCTGAGCCATGGCACTGGTTTGTGGGCGGCTGGAACAAAATGCTGCAAACTAAGGAGCCTCAGGACACAGGAATTGGCTGTCACCGTTCTGGAGGCCAAGTCTGAGACCAGGCGTTGGCAGGGCTGGTTCCCTCCTCCCTCTGGGGGGCCCTGCTCCAGGCCCCCTGCAACCTCCAGGGCTGCCGGCACTCCTGGGCGGGCCTCGCCATGCAGACATGGTGCTCCAGGGTCTCTGCCTGTCTTTACAAAGCATTCTTCCCCGAGTCCCCGAGTCCGACTTCCCCATCCTCTCCTGAGGACAGCCGTCACCTTAGACAGAACCCCCCATAGCCACATCCTCTCCTGAGGACGGCCGTCACCTTAGACAGAACCCCCCATAGCCACAACCTCTCCTGAGGACAGCCGTCACCTTAGACAGAACCCCCCATAGCCACAGTCACCTGGTCATTTGTAGAGACCTCATTTCCTAGTAGGGCCATACTCAGGCACCAGGGGCTGCACACTCGGCCACCCAGGTGTTAGGCAGCCCTAGCCTGGGCCTCAGTTTCCCCACCACATGAGACCAAAGAAGGCAGGCCTGGGTTGCTTCCTTGAGCCTCAGCCTCGTGCCCAGAGCACTGATTCCAGCCGTGCGTTCACAGCCCGGGGTCCTCGCTGGCCCAAGGGGGCCCCGTCCACAGCTTGGAAAAGCTCAGCCAGTTCCGCACCTCCTGGAGGCTGAGTGAGGCCGGGGCTTCGGAGACACCTCCCTGGGGAGCCGAGAGAGTGGAGGACAGGGCGAGCAGGACTCCCTGCAGCCACCTCCTCCAGGGAGAACTCCTGGCATCCTCCTGCCAGCCTGGCCCCACCCCAGCCCCTTCCCATCTCCATTCTGCCCACTTCTTGCTCCTAACCCTATCAGAGACAGTCAGGCAGCCTCGTCCTGGCGTTCGGGGCCTCCAGAACCACGGCCAGCGTCCCCTCCACCCCCTGCCCCTCCCAGCCCCTGCCTGTGCCCTGTAGCCCCAGCTTTCCTGCCTCCAGGCCTGTGCTCGGCTGGGTACCTGGTTCAGGAGGAGCCTCTGCACCAGCCAGAGAGCGGGCGGGGCCCCAGGGAGGTGCTTCCCGGGGGTGGCAGAGCCAGATGCCCAAAAAAAACAAAGACAGGTGGGAGCGAGGGAGAGAGAAGAAGCGCCTGGTAAACGAACAAATGAATGAAGGAACGAAGGAACAAATGAGCGAGGCTGTGAACAAGCTGGCTGCCCGGCAGGCCACACCCGGGTCTCTAAGAGCTTGGGCTGCAGACAAATCCAGGTCTGCCCCTCTCAATCCGTGGGACTCGCGCAAGCTGCAACCCCCCTCTAAGCCTCAGTCTCCTCGTCTCTCAAATGGGGGTGATGCCATCCCCACTGCCAGGCGTTCCTCTGAGCGGGTCACAGGAAGGTGCTTAGCCCAGGGCCTGGCCCCAGGGCACTTGACGGGCCCGATGACTCGGCTTCGCGCTACAGGACGGGGTAGCTGCCACCCCAGGATGCCGCCGTTGGGGTCCAGGGCACAAGAACCACTGGGCAGCACTGGCCCGTCGGCTGCTCCATGCTGGAGGCTGGCTCCCCCTTTATTTCAGGAGTTCCCCACCTCTTCCCAACGCCTCTGGTACTGGGGAGCATTTGGGGAACCCCAGCCAGGGCTCACTGCAGCCAGGACACTCAGCGACTCACCCCCGACACTCACAAGTCCAGAGACCCCGCCGGGCTCCTGCCGCCCCCACCGCCTGGCGCTGGGGCCCGCCCTGCCAGGCTCAGCCGAGAGGCCGGTGGAGGGCGGCCACGCAGACAAAAAGCCTCTGTTTCAGCTCAGCTGCGCGAGGCCGATATTTATGGCGGGCCGGGAGTTTAAGAAAACAGAGGCCTTCCGTCCACGGGCGAGCGCGGCCGGCAGGGGAAGCCGGGGGCTAATTAAATCTGCACGGGCCGGGGCCACAGAGGCCGATTGTGCGGCCAGAGGATGTTAATGTGCATTTTAAATATTTATTGTAACTGAGGTAGGTTATGAAAACAGACATCCTTCCTTTCAACACTCTGTGCGTCAGATTTAGGGGCTTGCCTGGCTGCTGAGTGATTTCACAGCAGTCGGCGAGGCCGGGAACCCATCCATCACGCCCCACGAGAGGCCGGCAGAGGGGAAGGATTAGCGGCTGATTTATGGGCCGGCAGGGCCCACAGGCCCGCTAGTGGGCAGGGCGGCCGCGCACCTGTCTGGGGTGGTGGGCAAGACGGGTGCCCCTGGCCAGCCCCGGGTGGGAGGGGCGTGGAGGGGCCCAGGGGTCTCCCTGGTGCCTGGCAGGGGCAGAAACAGCTTCAACTCAGCCACCTTGCCCCTACGCGATGGCTGCAGGCTCCAGGCACCCCTGCTCCTCTCTGGGCCTCAGTTTCCCCATTCAGAACATGGGAGTAGATGAGCCACTGGGCAAGTTTGCCGGAAGCAAAATAAGGCTTTGGCGTGATGCTTGCTGCTGGTAAATGCTCTCAGGAAGTAAAGCCCTGGGGTGCTCCGTTTGCCAGGTTCCATGGTGCAAACGCTCCCTCCCAGCCGATGTCCAGCTGCCGACTTGGGGTGGCCGAGCACGGAGCGGGGCAGAGCTGCGGATAGTCAGCTCCCATGGATGGGTCCCAGCTGGCAGGAGCTGGCCCCAGCGCCCCTGCCCGCGGCCAGCAGCCAGCGTGGGGCCTCTCCGGCCATAGTCAGACCTCAGCAGATGCTTCCCTTCCTTCTGCAGTGAGAGTCCTGGGGTCTGGGCCGCATGGAAGCAGGGCTGAGGGGGACCTGAGTGGGCCGGGCTCCCAGGACCCAGGCGGGCTGCAGGCATCGGGGGTGAGGGAGGGCGGGGGACCTGGGGGCAGGAGCAGTGGGGAGCTGGAGGAAGGGACACCTGGACGCCAGGCTGCCACGTCCGGGGGCCAAGGAGGGCCCTGCCGCCCTCCGGGGTTCATGCTGCGTCTGAGGCTCAGGTTGTGGGGTGTCTGTTGTCACTGGTGGCCACACTAGGCAGTGGCTGGCCTGATTGGGGGCAGCTGGATTCTGGGGGGACTGGGTTGAGGGGCCAGCAGCCAGGCAGGCAGTGAGCCTGGCAGGGAGTAGGGAGCCCCGTTGGGCCTCAGCTTACAGGCATCCCTTCAAGAGGGCTCTCCGGGGACAAGGGCCTGGCTTCCTGGCCCCGCCGTCACAATTGTTCAGCAGAGTGGCCCTTGGGGACGCTTCTGAGGTCTGTCTCATCCACTCGAACTCCTGCGCACCCAGGACAAGGTCCCCTCTTAGGGCCTCCTCTTGCACAGCCCCAGAGACAGACAGCTCAGCATCTTCCAGGCAGCTCCAGGCCACCCTCCATCTCTTGCCCAAGCCCTCAGGGCTCCCCTCGGGACACAAGTGGGGCTTCACCCCCACAGGGAAGTGATTGCCGTCCTGGGCCTACAGCGATGGCCCCAACCCCGGCCCTGCTCTGGGGCCGCGTCACCTCCCTTCCTCCCGACACGCAATCCACTCCTCTTTTTCTCTTGTGCCCCTCACCACAGGCCCGGTCTCCTGATCTCCCTGTCTGTCCCCCACCCCCATCGGAGGCTCCCGCTGCCCTGGGCTCAGTTTTGGTGGGGACTGACCCCTCCCTTGTGGTGGCCCCATCACTGGGTCCCCTGAGCCGCTGACCACCCTCCTTTGGGAGTTTCCTTCCAAATCCAGGAGGCCTTGACCGGCTGCCCAAGGGGCAGGACACCAGTGTCCGGTCCTGGCTCCCAACACTGCCCCCCAAGCAGTGGGGGGAGTGGCCAGCGTTCTGGGCTCCCAGACAGACACACGCAGCCGGCCCTGCCAATTAGGAACTGAGCACAGACCGTGCAGTCGATGGGGACGTGGCTCCCAGCACCACTGCCCCCTGCCTGGAGGATCGATGGTCCTTCCCATCCTGTGGTCCGCGGAGAGTGGGGTGCCTACGGCTCGGGCCCAGCAGGCCTCCTCGGAGCGGAAACAGCCTCTCCGTGCCCCAGGCTGGCTCCCCCAAGGGCGGAGTGGGTGGCACCCTCAGGCCCTCCCCACCAGCCCTAGGCAAAGCTGTTTGTCCCCATGGAAGTCAGGAACATGGAAGCTTCAGGAGCCCAGGGAGGCCCCCTCCCCAGGCCACTGGTCCCACAGACCCCTCAGCGCAAGCCCCCAGGCCCTGCAGTTCCAGCTCTGCCTGACCCCCAGGCCCAGCTCTAGTCCCTCCTTCTCAGTCCTGGGTGGGAGATGTTGCTGCCTCAGCTGGGAGCAGCCTTAGAACAGCCTGGAGGGGGCCTCAGCCCCAGGGGGAACCGGGTCCCCCCACTCGGCCCTAGCTCTCGGGTCTGCTGCATCCCCTCCCCCAGTGGCAGCAAAGTCCAGCTGGGGCCAGACCCAACCCCAGCCCAGGCTGTTGCAGGGCAAAGTCTGACTGCCCCAGTCAGGGGGCAACGGTCAGCGTCTTCATGGGGTGGAGAGCTCTTCGGGGTCTGCAGCACCCCCTCCCACACCCTCTGGGCACCACTGCCCGTGCGCACACATGTCCACATGCAGGCAAGCATGTGTGCGCTCAGACACAATGAGCACCTCCCACCTGACAGTTACCTAAGGCTGCACGTGCACACACTTAGACACATGCACACGCTTGTACACACATGCATGCACTCACACACACGGACACACTTGAATGCACTTGACATGCTTACCCACACTTGCACACGCGTGCACACACGCAGGCGGGCACTCCACACCCAGGACCTCATGTGAACCACTGGCTCAGGCGTGAGCACACCCAAGCACGTGTGCAAGGACATTCACCCTCTCAGGCACCTCCCCCCACCCCCCCAGAGCCTCAGGCTTCCAGCATGACGTGAACATGGTCACAGGAATATGCACAGATACACACATATCAGATGCACCCACAAAGACACACACATGTCAGATGCACCCACACAGACACACACATGTCAGATGCACACACACAGACACATGGATCCCTGTGCACGTTCACTTGCTCCCTCGCCCAGGTGCACATGTGAACACACACATCCGTTTTCACATGCTAAGCACACACACCCATTTGCACACACTTACATCCTTGCTCCCAGTCCCTGGACCTGCGTGTCTGGGACAGGTGCCAGGTAGGCCTCCTGGGACCAAGTGGGCAGCACCACGGCCTGTCTGGGGGCTGCCTTCTGAGTCCCACAGGTCACATTCTGGGATGGTGGGTGTGGCCCAGGCCCGTTGTCAGGACCATGTGCCTCCAGCCAGCATCGGTGGACGTGACTGTGTCGGGGTGAAATGGAGCCGCATCCCCCTCCCTGCACTCCCCACCAGAAGTCATCCTGTGACTTTGACACCTCGGGAGCTATGGGCCCTCCCAGAACCCTGCGAGTGAGCTGTGAGGGGGACGCCTCACAACGCAGGTGTCAGAACAGGACGGGGACGCTGTGAAGGACACATGAACCTCCCGGAGGGCTCCCTCTGGCCAGAACTAGGACCATTTGCACATCCAAGTTGCAAACGATTCACACAGATTTTAAGTCAGTGAGTGAAACAGGCGTCGGTACCAAAACGGAGGAGAATAAATAAGTAGCGAGATGGCCAATGTGGTGACAAACAGGATATCCAGTCTCAACGGGGAAAGAGTCACTTTATAGTAGGGACACCTGGCGGACACCCCTGAGTCAAACAATCAAAGTGAACAGCGTCTGTCAAGGGGCAGCCAAAACCAGGCGTCCCTGGGAGGATGCCCCAGAGAGGAACCAGGGTCCTTCTGGGCTGCTCCCTCCAAATTACAAAACCAATGCAGAGGAGACGGCAGACACATCCCAGGACAGGCACGCTCTGCAACGGCCTGTTACCTCCCAGAGCGCAGGGGTCCTGGGGGTCAGGGGGAGGCCCGGGCAGAGCAGGGGGCACAGGAGAGGCGTGACATCAGTGTGTCTCGTCTGGCTCTGTGCGGGTCCCTCTGCTCTGAAGTGCGTTTCTGGGGCAACGGGGTCTGAGGAGTAGAAGGGAGTCGTGAGCCTGTGTTCTGGTCACCTACTGCTTCCTAACAAATCCCTCAAAAATGGAGTGACTTAGAACAACACCAGCTGCAGGGTCTCTATTTTGTGGGTCGGTGATCCGGGCAGGGTTCAGCCAGCGACTCTTCCATGGTCTCCACAGCCCCTCACTGCCCAGGATAGGGCTGGGGCTGAGCTGAGGAGGGTCCTGTGTGATTTACACAGGACGATGAGCTGCGCGCCCACTGGTGGCCTCAACAGCATGGTGGTTCCAGATAATCAAGTTTCTTCCAGGGCAGCTCGGGAGGCCCAGCAAGGGGGTCCTAAGAGACTAAAGAGAGAAGCTGCAGGCCCCTTCTTTTTTTTGAGATGGAGTTTCGCTCTTGTTGCCCAGGCTGGAGTATAATGACGCAATCTCGGCTCACTGAAACCTCCGCCTCCCGGGTTCAATCGATTCTCCTGTGTCAGCCTCCCGAGTAGCTGGGATTACAGGCATCTGCCACCATGCCTGGCTAATTTTGTATTTTTAGTACAGATGGCGGTTCTCCATGTTGGTCAGGCTGGTCTCGAACTCCCAACCTCAGGTGATCCGCCTGCCTCAGCCTCCCAAAGTGCTGGAATTACAGAAATAAGGCACCTGGCCTATTCTTACAATATTGTTTGTGTTTGAGATGGTTTCAGAGTAAAAACTAAACAATCTCTTCCATGGCCTCAGCACCCACAGGGAGAGGACCAAGCTCCAGCCTGGGCTTCTCCAGCCGCTGCCAGCCCCACTGCCTGCCTCCCTGCACCTTGGCCCCCCACCCTGCCTGCCCACAGTGTGCCCGGCTTTCCACCCTCCGTCCTCGTTCTTCAAGTCCTACACGTCCTTCAGAGCCAGCTCCAGGTGCCCCCAGACCCCCAACCTGCCCCACGCCCTCCAGGAGTCTGAGATGCCGAACACTGGGCCTCCGGCAAGTTGAGCCAGTTCAAGATCTCTGACCAAGTCCAGGCTGGAACCTGACAAGCTCAGAGCACGAGGGTCCTGTATTTAGCCTGCTGCAGCCTCGCAGTTTTACAAATAAATAGAGGCAAAGAAAGGGGGCATGAAAACATCGCTGCAGCAGTCCTGCCCAGGGAAACAGGGCTGAACCACGCAGGCATGCGGTGTTCAATTTCCTAGAAGCCATAGCCAGAAACAGCCAGGAGAAACAGATGAAGTTACTTTTTCTGTGATTTTTGCTTGTGGGTTTGTTTAAAGACAGGGTCTCCGTCTGTCACCCAGGCTGGAGTGCAGTGGCATCATCTCGGGTCACTGCAGCCTCAACCTCCTGGGCTCAAGTGATCCTCCTGCCTCAGCTTCCCAAGTAGCTGGGACCACAGGCGCACACCACCACATCCAGCTAATTTTTTATATTTTGTAGACGTGAGGGTCGTGTTATGTTGCTCACGCTGGTCTTGAACTCCTGGGCCCAAGTGATCTGCCCACCTCAGCCTCCCAAAGCGCTGGGATTGCAGGTGTGAGCCACCACGCCTGGCCTGAAGTTACTTTTAAGAATATATTTTATTTAGTCCTAAATAGTCCAAAGCATCATCATTTCAACATATACTAAATATAAACACAATTGTTACTGAACTATCGTGTGTTCTTTTTCTCGTATTGTGACTCTGTGACTCAGCGTGCATTTTACATGGACAGTCAGCGTGGCATGCCCAAGCCTGGGCCTCAGGCTCCCATCTGGGCGGTGCACGTCTCTGGGGGTGATCACTGCATGTCCAGAGTTACATTAACTCCCTTACAGCCCTGCATGGGCTACGGCCCATTTCAGAGATGAGGAGACCGAGGCTGGGAGGGAGGCTGGCCAGGCGCGCCTCCAGAACGCGGGGCTGAGCCAGGAGTGGCGCTGGGATGGCATCAGCACCGTGGCGTATTTTAGCATCTGGAAACCTGAGGCCCAGTGAGGTGCTGGGCCGGCAGGGTCGTGAGGCCTGGGACCCCTCTGCCTCTGCCCCCAATTCCACCCACAGTGCCGCCCCTCCCATCAGGCCTGGGGCCATCCTCTGTGCCCCCCTTGCCATCCCCAGATGGGCCTGGGTGTTGGGTGCTCAGTGAGGAAGCCTGTCTCGGCCCGGGTAGCGCCGTATGAAGAGCTGCAGCTTCTCCTAATCCTTAGAAAAATAGCAACCAGGCTCGGAGTTCAAACACGCAAACCCCACTTAGCGGGCCAAGCCAGGAGCCAGGCCTCCCCTGAGACTCCACCACAGCTGGAGGCAGGGGCTTCTCTGCCATCCCCTGACACTCACTGGGGTCTCCCCCACGGCATCCAGGTGGCCGGGGCTGGCACTGGGCAGATGAGACACCAGGCCGTAGGAAGGGCCAGCACGGCCCACCTGACATCCCTCCAGGCCGGGCAAGGCCAGGGCTCACCCAGTGCAGACAGGAGGAGCAGTGGGGAAGAGGGGATCCACCACGCTCTCCGCGCTCCGGGATTCCTGCCCCTGCAGGCTGGGGTCTCCTCCCCACTTCACAGAGGAAGAAACCGAGGATCAGAAAGGGGAGCCGACCTGTCCGCGTCACCCCGCTGGTGAGCAGAGACAGTGGGATAAGAAGCCGGGTGTGGACGCGACATCCCCCAGGCCCCACAGCAGGTCGGAGGCCACGGTGGAGGGGAGACTGGGGGTGAGGGACACGGCTCAGGTAGCCCCCAGGCACCGGCCCCGCTAGGCCCCACAATGGCCCAGCTGGGAGACAGCAGGTGTGGGACGGTTGGGGCTGCAGGGAACCTGAGTGGCCTCCCAGAGGACGTGCCAGCCACAGCCCCCAATGAGGCTCGGAGACAGACCCTAACCTGGGTCCCTGGCAGGCCCCTGTGCACCCGGTATCCCCCAAAATCCACGCCGGGGATTTCAGCAGCAGGATGGGGCCACCTAGACCCTCCCCTGACCCTGGGTCCCTCGGGGGACAGACGGACAGACACACATGGGAACCAGCAGCCAGGCAACCTGCCACCCCGTCGTTCCCACAACCTTCCCAAGGCCCTGGCTTTTGGTCTTTGCTCCAAAACCAATCAATTTCTCGCCACCGCTGCCTAACAGACTTTCCTGATGTGGCTGTCAGCGTTAAAAACGACCAGGCGACGTCAACCAGCCACCCCTCCTCTGACCCATCCCGGTCCCGAATCGCTGGCCCAGAGTGAGGCTCCAGCCCAGGGTCAGGCCCCTCCCACCCACACCTGCCCTGAGACGTTTTCGGTGACACGGCTTTGCTGATGCCTAAAGCACACGCCTGGCCTGCTTGACAGGCTCCTGGCCAAGGTGCAGTGGCTCACACCTGTAATCCCAGCGCTTTTGGAGGCTGAGGCTGAAGAATCACTTGAGGCCAGGAGTTTCAGACCAGCGTGGGCTACAAAGCAAGACCCTGGCTCTACAACAAATAAAAGTAAAATAATTAGCCGGGGCCGGGCGCAGTGGCTCACGCCTGTAATCCCAGCACTTTGGGAGGCTGAGGTGAGTGGATCATGAGGTCAGGAGATCAAGACCATTCTGGCCAACATGATGAAACCCCGTCTCTACTAAAAATACAAAAATTAGCCGGGTGTGGCAGCGCATGCCTGTAATCCCACCTACTCTGGAGGCTGAGGCAGAAGAATCACTTGAACCTGGGAGGCGGAGCTTGGAGTGAGCTGAGATCGCGCCACTGCACTCCAGCCTGGCGACAGAGCTAGACTCTGTCTCAATAAATAAATAAATAAATAAATATAAAAAACAATTAGCTGGGCATCATGCCTCATGCCTATCATCTCAGCACTTTGGGAGGCTGAGGCAGGAGAATTGCTTGAGAAGTTCTTGAGAATTGGTATCAGAACTTTGAGACTAGCCTGGGCGACACAGTGAGACCTCATCTCTACAAAAAACTTAAAAATTAGCCAGGTGTAGTGGTGCAAGCCTGTAGTCCCAGTTACTTGAGGGGTCTGCGGCGGGAGGATCTCTTGAGACCAGGAGGTCGAGGCTGCTGTGAGCTACGATTGTGCCGCTGCACTCGAGCCTGGGTGACGGAGGGGGAGGGCTCCCAGGAAACTACATTTCCCAGCCTTCCTGGCACCTACGTGGGACCACAGGATCAGTACTGAAATCAGTGGATCCAAACAAAAGGCACTGGAGTCGGCTCGGACCTTCCTGCACGCAACTCCTTCTCCATCTTTCCCCTGCTCCACCTCCCCACTGAGTGACACTGGTGCTCACAAACCACAGGCTGGCGGGTCCAGGCTGCTCACAGAAATGCTCCTGGAGGCCTGAATGACTGCATGGAGCAAAGCCACTTGGGTCAACCCCAACTGCCATGTGATCAAGAAATTCCATCTTGAATCTGGGCAGCCACTGAGACTTGGGGATGCTTGTTACAGCAGCAAATGTCTCTTACCCCATCTGTTGGTGCACATGGGGCGCTGGGTCGTGTGGCCTGTGTGCAAGCACACGTGTGCAAACAAGATCACACACACCCATGTACACACCAGCTCCCAGTGGAAGCCCAAGCCCCGCTGTGAATCTGCAGAGGGAGGAGCCGTCCCACCCCACCCTGCACCCCACTCTGTCTGCCAGGTGGGCTGGGGGTGGTGGCAAGGTGCCAACCCAGTGGAGCACAGAGGGCCAGTGGGGTACCCGGGGAGCTCCCAGCCTGGTGCCCGCCGCTGTGCCTGCCCAGCCCAGGCCTCGCCCTGTGGCCTGGCTCCCAGAACCCACAGGGAGGTCAGGTGTGGCATGAGGGGCTGCCCAGCCGGCATGTGGCCCCCAGGGAGCGGCTTAGCCGTGATTCCCCGGGTCAGCGTATCATCCCAGCGCCGAGTCTATCAGCCAGATGGTCGCTTCAGCAGGGAGAGAAAAACCTGACACGCCATTTCAAACCGATTTCACGGCGGGCCTCCGGAGAGCCCCCACAAGCTCCTGACAACCCGATCTGTTGTGAATAAATATGACAAAATTGCCAATTATGACAGGGAGGCTTCAATGTTGGGCGGACCAGGCTGGCTGTGGCCACGCGTTCCGGGGCCGGCACCACCAGGGAGACAGCCCCGCAGACAGAGATTGCTGAGCCCAGATGACGGCGGTGCTGGGCCGCGGCCAGACGCCACACCAGCAGGCCCTGGAGGAGACAGCCGTGGCCGGCGCCTGCCAGCCCCTGCCCATATCGCCCAGCTACGGCTGCCGCCCCAGTCCATGGCTCCAATGCCCCATACTTGGGCTGCCAGCCCTCTGTTACCTTCAGGTGCTGCCAAGCAGGTCCTGGGCAGGGCGATGGCTCAACCAAGAAGGGGAGCATGCAGGCTTGTGCCCCAGGCCCGACCTGGCCCTGAAGCTCCGCCACCCTCGCCAGCCCTGCTGGCCTCCAGCATCCAAAGCCCAGGGCTCAAAACATCACTCCCTCTTTGGCTCACAGAGGAGGCCCCAGACCCAAAGTCAGGCAGGGACCCCCAGTCGCCAGCAGGCAGGAGAGGCACAGAATTCAGAGTCCAGTACAGACGAAGCGTGCATGTGTCTCCACCTGAGGCCCCTGCACTCTCCCCAGAAGCCCGCATGGGTCCTGCCCTCGCCCAGGAAGCCCGCGTTGGTCCTGCCCTCTCCCCAGAAGCCCGCGTGGGTCCTGCCCTCGCCCCAGAAGCCCGCGTGGGTCCTGCCCTTGCCCCGGAAACCCGCATGGGTCCTGCCCTCGCCCCGGAAGCCCGCGTGGGTCTTGCCCTCGCCCCAGAAGCCCGCGTGGGTCCTGCCCTCTCCCCAGAAACCCGTGTGGGTCCTGCCCTCGCCCCAGAAGCCCGCGTGTGTCCTCCTCTTGCCCCTGCCCGCCTCTGCTCAGCCCACTTCAGCCCCACCCGTGGGAAGCCGGGAAGCTGATCTGTGTCTGAGCCCGGTCTCGCATGGACACATATCCTGGGCCACCCCTGCCACCTGGGAACCTGTACCTGGGTTTGTTTGAATCTTGGATGATAGAGTGACAGACACAGAAACAACCACCCTGAAAGGAGAGATTACACTCACAGTTCCCCGAGGAGGGGCACATGGCGCGCCATGAAGGGCCGCGAGGGGAAGAGCCTTGGTCAGGAGGCCGCAGGGGCAAGGGGAAGATGCAGATCAGGGCTGGTGGGCAGCAGGCAGGCCTGGGGCTGGAGGTGTGGGGCACTGTGGAGGGCGCTGGGCTGCAGGGGTGGCCTCCGGTCGGTCATAGCCACCGTCGCTTCCATCACAATCATCATGTCACCACCTTGCTGGCCTGGGTGATTTAGGGCAGGGAAGTATCGGCTCGGGAGTGTGACAGCCCAAAGAGGAGGCGGGTGCAGCCTGGGCCTTGGCGCATTTGCACACGAGAGGCGCTGTCGCAGGGGCCTTGGCTGTCCCCCAGCAATCAGCTAGCACCGGGAGAGGCGGTCCCTCCCTGGCCAGCAAGGCCCCCATGATGTCAACACATCATCAATATAGATGAGAGGCCGGGCACGGTGGCTCACGCCTGTAATCCCAGCACTTTGGGAGGCTGAGGTGGGCGGATCACAAGGTCAGAAGATGGAGACCATCCTGGCCAACATGATGAAACCCCGTCTCTACTAAAATGCAAAAAATTAGCCGGGCGTGGTGGCGGGCGCCTGTAGTCCCAGCTACTCGGGGAGGCTGAGGCAGGAGAATGGCGTGAACCCGGAAGGCAGAGATTGCAGTGAACCAAGATCATGCCACTGCACTCCAGCCTGGCGACAGAGCAAGATCCTGTCTCAAAAAATATATATTTTTTTATTTATTATATATTTATTATGTAATATTTGTTATATATTATTTATATATAGATAGATGAGAAGAAACATGCTTAAGATACCTGTCCGTCTCCAGGCCTCATCTTCCCATCTGCAAAATGGGAACCTGAAGCAGATGAACCCCCCACCCAGGTCCAGTCATCTGCACCCCAGACCTCTCAGCCCCTAACTCCCTGTGTCACCTCTGCTGCTGGCCTGACCTTATTCCCTCCAGGGAGGGGCCATAGCTGGCTTCCCCAGCCGGCCACAGCTAGGGCAGCCCACATGTGGACAGCTCGGTGCCCAGCCAGCTTTACGCTCCTCCCCCACAACTCACTGGCTGGCGAGTGGGGTCCATCTGCCAAGACCCCAGCCCCAGCCCCTCCCTCAGCCTCCCTCAAGCCTTGGTCCGATCCAGGCTCTGGAATCTCACGGGCTCAGGCTGACATATTAGCCCTACCCTTTACTGGCTGAGTGACATTGGGCAAGTCAGTCTCATCTGTAAAATTGGCAGATTCGCACCCACCACAAAAATAGCTTCTCTGAAAAGACAGCACAGTGCCTGGTGCATAGAGGACGTTGAATAAATTATAGTCAGTGTCACCATGATTGTCACCATCATCACTATCATCACATCATTATTACCACCATCGCCATCATCACCTCCATCACCATCAATATTATCACCTTCATCATCCCCATCATCATCATCACCTCCATCGCCATCACTATTATCACCATCATCAACACCATCACCATCAACACCATCATCACCAGCAGCACCAACACCATCACCATATAACCTTCATCATCACCATCACCATTACCTTCATTACCATCACCATTATCATCTTCACCATCACCTTCATCACCGTCACCATTATCATTATCTTTACCATCACCGTCATTATCACCATCACCACCATTATCATCATCTCCATCACCACCATCACTGTTATCACCTTTATCATCACCATCACCACCATCACCGTTATCACCATCACCATCATCACCATTAATATCATCACCAGCATCACCAACACGTCATATTATCTTCATCACCATCACCATTATCATCAACATCACTTTCATCATCACCATCACTACATCGCCATTATCATCACCACCATCATCACCACCACCATCATCATCACCTCCATCACCATCATAAGTATCACCATTACCACTATCACCATTATCATCACCCTCACCTTCATCATCACCACCACCATCACCATCACCACCATCATCATCATCACCTCCACCACATCATTATCATCATTATCACTATCACCACCAACACCCTCACCTCCATCACCATCATAAGTATCACCATTACCACTATCACCATTATCATCACCCTCACCTTCATCATCACCACCATTATCACCATCATCTTCAGCTGCAGCTTTCCTCATCCACTCTATCATTACCTCTATCATCACCTTCATTGTCTCCAGCATCACCATCTTCATCATCTTCATGCTTGTCATTCCTGTCCCCTCCTCCCTCTCCCTGGTTTCTCAACTCCCTAGTGACTAGGAAAGCATCTCATTCTGTGGGCCCCAAGGTTCTGGTGCAGGGCCTGAGGCTGCAATGGAAACCCCAAACTCTGAACTCCAGTAGACCTGGATTTGAATCCCAATGCAGGCCCTGGACAGTGATCTAAGTTGTGGACTGCACAATTCTAGGAGAGCTACTCCCATGGTGCCCACTCACTGACCAGCTGCATGACTCTGAGCAAGTTGCTTGAGGTCTCCATTTCCTCCTAAAAAAACAAGGTTGATTTTCACAGGACCACTCTGAGGCTTAAGTGAGGTGACGCAGGTAAAACCTGGGCACTGGGCAGGCATAGAACAAACAGCCTGCAGTTGATCACGTTGTTCTCCAAGAGTGCACCTGACAGCTGTCTAACCACCCATTACCCTTTGGAAGAGACCCCTCTGTGACAGCCCGAGACTCTTCCCAAGGGCAGGGAGCCCCTCCCTCCTAAGGCACCTCCCCTTCCCTGGGGAGCTCAGGATTTCTGCTGATGGACTGGCGCCACCCTCCTGCCCTGTGGGTACATCTGTTCCTCCTCCCTATGGTGACAATGATGTCCCCATGGCAACACCCTCCTCCCGAGGTGGTGACCCACAGGAGCACCCCCTACTCTAAACCCCATCTCATCTCCTCTGAGATAGCAGGTCCAAGGTGACCCTCTTTGTAGGAAAACATTTAGAAAATCCAAGAAAGTACAAAGGAAAAACAAGACTCACCCATGATCCTACTGGGCAATTCATATTTCAGAATACCAAAGTGATGTAATACTTCACAGAAAACAGAAAAAGATCATGAGCTCCACGTCGCTGCCTCAACGCCACACTCTCTCACGCCGTCCTCTTCATCCACGCGTTCTCGGGCTGCATATGTTTTTTACATCATTACACCCTTAATGTACTCATAATTCCATACGCGGCTTCCCTCGGCATCATGCTGTAGGCGTGTTTGTACATAATCACCCAGTCTTCGTAATTAGCACTTTTAATGACCGCCTAGTATTCCACCGAGTGTGTGTATCGTAATTTACTAAACAACTCCCCAATTGTTGGACATTTCAGCTGCTTCCAATTTTTTTTTGGTCATTAAAGATAATGTTGCCATGAATATCTTTGGCTTAAATCTCTCCCCATGTTGTGAATAATTTCCCCGGAAGAGCATCCCAGAGGTGGCGTCACTGGGTGAGAGGTGCTGAGCATTCCCATGGCACAGAGTGCACGTTGCCACGTCACTCTCCAGAAGGGCTGGCCTGGCTTCAGCACCCCCAGCAACGCAGTTGCCTCTTGTCTCACTGCACCGCCCCACACTGGAGAGTCCTGGGTTTAAGGGCTGGTCTGCTAAGCAGTAGGCATGGCACTTCCGATGTCAGGGTCCAACCCACACATCGGGCCTCCATCGAACACCATCGACTCGTTTTGACCCTTGCTACGTGCCTGGGTAAGATGGTGGACTCACGGTTGCAGGCTCGGAGTTCATGGTGGAGCCAGGGCGGGGGCAGGAGACGTTCATGGCCCCTAGGGTGTGTGCCAGGAGAGGGGACATCAAGGGCCAGGGGTGGGGCCACAGCAGGTGGGTTGCAGAGTGCAATTCCCAGGTTTCTGTCCTGCACATAAGCTCATCCCCCTCGAAGCGGGATGTAAGTTGGGTGTCCCAGCCTCTCCATGAACTGGTCATCGACCTGGCTGCTCAGGCTGGGGAGCTGGGAGCGGGTTTTGTGCCCCCCTCTCTCTCCCTGTCTCGGTATATCCACTCATCGGCAAGGCCTGGTGACTCTCCCTGTCTTCCCCCATCACCAGGCTGCGCTGCCCACCTCCTCAGGGCACCTGGACATCCCCCACACCCTCCTCACTGGTCTCCCTGTCTCTGCTCTGTACCTTGGGCCCCTTCTCTTCAAAGCAGTCATGGTGGGGCATATTGAATCCATGTCCTCCCATGACTGAATCCCACCAGCATCTTCCTGTTAAACGTAGAAGATGAGTTTCACATTTCAACAGGCCTCCCAGGCCCTAGAGATCTGGCTCTGCTCACCCCCACCTTGTCCACCCCCCACCCCTCTGCCGTACTGGCCTTCCTCTGTGCCATGGCCTCTGCCTGTGATGCCCTTCCCCAAAACCCCACATAACTATCTCCACCTCATCCTTCGGGTCTCAGCTTAAATGACACCTCTTCAAGGAGCCTTCCCTGGCCACCTGAGTAAATGCCCTCCTCCCATATTTATTCCCTTCCTTCATATATAATTCACAGATTTATTCTCTTGTTTGCTTGTTTTTCTTCCCCACTGGCACATGAGCTTCATGAGGTCAGGGGGTTTTGCCTGTTTGGTTCATTACTGAACAATGAACCAGCACAATGCCCTGCATTTAAATTGCTCAATGAATGTATGGTGAATAAATAGATGGATAGGTGGGTGGGTGGATGGATGGATGGATAGATGGACGGATGGATGGATGGATGGATGGATAAACAGGTGGGTGGGTGGATGGATGAGTGAGTGGATGGATGAATGTGTGGGCGGGTGGGTGGATTGATGGGATTGACGGATGGATGGATAAACAGGTAGGTGGGTGCATGGATGAGTGAGTGGATGGATGAATGTGTGGGTGGGTGGGTGGGTGGATGGATGGATGAATGGACGAGTGGCTGGGTGAATGGATGAGTGGATGGGTGGGTGGATGGGTAGATGAATGGGCAGGCAGGTGGATGGATGAGTGAGTGGATGGATGAATGTGTGTGGGGTGGGTGGATGGGTGGGTGGATGGATGGATGAATGGATGGGTGGGTAGATGGGTGGATACAGATGGATGAGTCGCTGCGTGGGTGGATGGATGAATGGATGGATGGATGAGTGGATGGGTGGATGGGTGGGTGGATATAGATGGATGGGTGGCTGGCTGGATGGATGAGATTGGGTAGATGGATGGATGGTGAATGGATGGAATGAAATTGAAACCTGTAGAAAAAGACTGAAAGGTACTGAGGAAGAGAAGAAAAATCAGGAGAGGGTGGTATCCCAGGGGCTGGGGAAAGAGTGTCTTTCAAGAAAGAGGCAGAGACACCAGGCCTGCCTTCATCAGCCTTTGCTGGTGCCTGATGCCTTCAAAGGGGATGAAGACAGGGAGCTGGTTTGGCAGGAATCCTACCCAGGAGGCTGATGAGCTCAGTCTTTTATTTTACAATTTAAAAATAAATTTTACTTTTTATTTTGAAATAATTTCCCATTTGCAAACTAATACCCAGTATTCCAGTACGCCGGCACCCAACTTCTCCTAGAGTCAACATCTACATAGCTAGTGGTGCGCCTGCCCCCAGCCTCTCCTAGAGTTTACATCTACGTAGCCGATTGTATGCAAGCCAGGTCTGCTCCATTGCATTTGCCAATTTCCATGGTGTAAATACTCCCGCCAAGGCCAACTTTAAGCTACCAATGGTTTAACAACTGGCTTGCAAAATTCCTGAACGTTTAACAGTCAACTCTCAGAAGACATTATGAGCTGCTCTAGCAAACCATGGTACGAAACATGCACATGGGTCTCAGGTCTTATTTTAATCTCATCAGTGGTCTTGCCAACGTCTGAGTCCCAGGACCCCACGCTGCATGCAGCTGCCTCCTTGGTCTCCTTTATTCTGGGTGCCAATGAAGAATGGTTCACACATTGACATTTGCTAAGGGATGCTGGCCAGTTACTCTGGAAAACACCCCTTGGTTTGGACGTGTGGTGCTTCCTCATGATCAGTGCATTTCTGCCGGGGAACGTAACAGAAAGATGCTGTGTCTCCTTGGGGCTTTGTAGCAGGGGTGCTGGGCTGTCTGTCTCATCAGTCACAGGTGAGGTTAATTGACAGCTTTGTTACCCAAATGCCTGTTGCATTTCTCCAGTTTAAAGTCACTCTTTTTCTCTTTGTAATTAATAATTATCTTCAGCCTTTAAAAGGAAATAAATTCAGACCAGGCTCGGTGGCTCATGCCTGTAATTCCAGCATTTTGAGAGGCAGAAGCAGGTGGATCGCTTGAGCCCAGGAGTTTGAGACCAGCCTGGGAAATGTAGCAAGACCCCATCTCTTCAAAAAATACAAGAATTAGCTGGGTGTGGTGATGCGTGCCTGTAGTCCCAGCTACTTGGGAGGCTGTGGTGGGAGGATCGCTCGAGCCTGGAAGATGGAGGCTGCAGTGAGCTGGGATCACGCCACTGCACTCCAGCCTGGGTGACAAAGCGAGACCCTGTCTCTAAAAAGGAGGAAGGGAGAAGAAATTCTGACACAGGCTACAGCGTGGGTGAACCTTAAGGACATTTTGCTCAGTGAAATAAGCCAGACCCAACAGGATATAGACTGTGCAACTCATACGAGGTCCTTAGATCCTCAAATCCACAGAGACAGGAAGTAGGATGGGGGTGCCCGGGGCTGGGGCAGGGGGATGATGGGGAGCGAGTATTTAATGGGGACAGAGCTTCAGTTTGGGAAGAGGAGAACATTCTGGAGACAATGGTGGTGATGGCCGCACACAAATGTGAATGTACTTAATGCCACTGAACTGTGCACCTAAAATGGTGAAGAGGCCGGGCGCGGCGGCTCATGCCTATAATCCCAGCACTCTGGGAGGCCGAGGTGGGCAGATCACCTGAGGTCAGGAGTTCGAGACCAACCTGGCCAACATGGTGAAACCCCGTCTCTACTAAAAATACAAAAATTAGCTGGGCATGCTGGTGGGCACCTGTAATACCAGCTACTCAGGAGGCTGAGGCAGGAGAATCGCTTGAACCCAGGAGGCGGAGGTTGCAGTGAGCCGAGATGGCGCCACTGCACTCCAGCTTGGGCAACAGAGCGAGACTCCATCTAAAAAAAAAAAAAAATTAATAAGCATCTAGGGAAGGAACTTTGAATCACTTCCGCATTTCTCTTCATATTTTGACCTCCACAATTTTTCACGCTGATCTGTGATTTACACCACCTCTCCTTCCCTCCCTCCCTCCCTCTCTCTCTTTCCTTCCTTTCCTTCCTTTCCTTCTCTCTTCCTCCCTCTGTCTCTCTCTCTCTTTCTTTCTGCGTGAGACCGGGTCTCTCTCTGTGGCCCAGACTGGAATGCAGTGGTGCAATCATAGCTCCCTGCAGCCTCAACCTCCTCCCACCTCAGCCTCCCAAGTACCTGGAACTACAGGCACATGCCACCATGCCCGGCTGATTTTTGTATTTTTTGGTACAGATGGAGTGTTGCTATGTTTCCCAGGCTGGTCTTGAACTCCTGGACTCAAGAGATCTGCTCGCCTTGACCTCCCAAAGTGCTGGGATTACAGACGTGAGCCATTGCACCTGGCCATGTTTTCAACAACATCTTGGTGCCAGCCTCTCCCTTCTGGCGTGCAGGAAGCCACACTGCTCTACCCGTGGAAACGCGGTCGCTGATGGTGGGGCTCCAGGACCAAGAGCAGCCAACTCGGGAGCCGGAGCCCTGCACTGTGGGAGGCGCCGTGCTGCGTGCCCTGCACCCCCGATATGAGTGACCCCCCTGCGGATGGAAGGCCAGGCTCTGAGAGTGCCGATCCACCCAGCATCACGCAGCTCCTGCCAGGCCATGCCAGAGCAAGTTCCTAAGAGGCCAGGCCCCGTCTCCTTGGGTAGCTAGGCCACGCTGGCATTGGTCTGGGGCCCAGCCACAGTCCAGTTTTTCCAAACAAACCATAAATACCATCTTTATGGAGGATGGGGAGGGCAGAAGAGGAGACCTCGTTCTTCACCTCAGTGGGCTCTGCTCCTTCCAGGACACAGCCTATCTTGGGGGCTGTCGGAAGCCTCAGGGCACCCCTGGGCCCAGCATCCCACAATGGGCTAAGACTTTGGTGGTTATTTGCTGGACATGACCATGGATAAGCCCGGCCAGCAGGGATTCCCTCCCACCAGCCCGAGCCTTTTAGAAAACGTTTTTAGAGCCGGCCACAGCAGCTCACGCCTGTAATCCCAGCACTTTGGGAGGCCAAGGCAGGAGGATTGCTTGAGTCCAGGGGTTGGAGACCAGCCTAGGTAACATAGTGAGACCTCATCTCTACAAAAAATTTAAAAATTGGCCAGGCATGGTGGTGTGTGCTTGTTTTCCTAGCTACTCGGGAGGCTGAGGAGGGAGGATCACTTGAGCCCAGGAGTTTGAGGCTGCAGTGAGTTATGATGGTGCCACTGCACTCCAGCCTGGGCAACACAGTGAGACCCTGTCTCACAAAAAAAAAGAAAAAGAAAATATCCTTAGCACCCCTGCGGCGATTCCCCAGCCCCTCCTGCCACATTCTCTTTTTAGGGGCAGAGGATAACAGCCTGGACAGAGGGATGGGCAGACGGGCTGGGGCCCTTCCAGGGTGCAGCTCTCTCCTCTCCATCCCACGTCTCTAGGCCTCTGTGTGGTTTCTCCCAGGCTTCAGACCCAGGCTGACAGTCATTCATCATCCCCAGACGAGCACTGCTTGGAGCCGGCCCAGGCGATGAAAGGCTCCCGGGTCCCCAGGCCCCTCCCCTCGGGTCACTGGCATTCCCTGGGGCCGGGAGAGACTCCATCTGTAACAAGCGTAACAATGACAACAGACCCTGTATTCTCATCTTCTGCCTGCCTGGGCCCTGGCCCGTCCTCCCTCTCCTCCCAGCAGCCCTTGGTGTGTGGGGGTGGGTGGGGGGCATCATCAGCCCATCATCCAGAAGGAGAAACCGAGGCCCACGGGGTCAAAGGTGCTTACCCAGCGAGCGGGTGGCAGAGCCCACAGCCTCAGCTTGCAGGTCCCTACCTGGGGTCTTCCTTCCTCGCAAGGCTGCTCCAGACACTGTACGGTCACTCTGAGCACTCAGTCCCCAGGGGAGAGAATCAATCCCCAACTACCCAACTAGAGACTCTGGGGCTTCCCAGAGACACAGCCTCCTCCCACCGGCAGATGGGAGCTGGAGGCCAGGCTGTCCTGAGGACCAGGGACCCTGTGCCCTCCCCAGGTGGGGACTGAGCCTTTGCCTCTGGGCCACACGTGCACGGACTGCCCAGCTCACCCTAAATAGCAGTTGTCAGTGGCCGTGGGTGGGCAGCCAGGGCAAGCCAGGTCACCCCGTGCGTGAGAACTTCCTGCAGCCTGCCTTCTCACCTGCCCCCATGTGCTCCCCCACCCTCCCCGCCCCTGCACCCGAGCCCACTGTACCCACCCCCCAGCTGTCCAGAAACCTTATCCGCCTGGCCCAGTGATCTGTGCCTCACCACGGAGGATGGGCTTGGGGGAGACAGGCTCAGGGGCCCCCAGCGGAGAGTCCCAGGTTCGGGGCAGGGGGCCAGGCTATGCCTCCACCCTGCTGCCACCAGCTTCCTGTGTGACCTCGGGCAGGTCTCTGCCCCTCTCTGGGCCACAGCTCGCCCATCTGAAATAGGAGAAAGTGGCCAGATGGTCTGCAGCTCTGACCAGGCGTGAGTGGGACACCTGGGCTTCGAACACCAGAGGGGCACCCTCTGTTACCCAAGGCCCTGGGCAAGTCTTCACCTCCCCGGGCCTCAGTTTCCTCATCTGTAAAATGAGTCAGTGAGGCCTTTCCTGGGCCCCTAGGGAGCCGTGGGGCAGAGGAGGCAGTGGAAGAGCTCGGCAAATGCCCCATGGGGTCCACGGCAGACGCCCCGGCCCATCCCAGCTGGTCTCTGCCCTCCAGCGCTCCCCTGGGCACTGAGCTCCTGCCCAGCAAGGTGGCCTCTGACCTGGATTTCCGACCGGGCTCCGTCTCTGTGCAGCGCCCCAGCTGACCTGGATGGCGCCCTCACCCCCACCATCACGGCCTCTGCCTCTGAGGCCTCCGCCCAGCTGCTGGGCTCAGATGAAACGGGCCCTGTGTTTTTTTTCAGGAGGGGGCGTTAATCTGCTGGAACAGGGGCCTCTCAACCAGCCTGGGGGCTGCCAGTTCTCAGAGCAGCCAGCGGTCAGGGGTCAGGAAGGTGAGGACAGGGAGGATGCTGGGAGGATGCTGGGCCCCTGCAGAGGCTGGGAGCAGGCGTGTAGGGGCCGCTGACCCCTGCGAATTGGCCTGGTGTGCCCGGCGCTGTGCGCAGGGCAGCCGGGAGGGAGCCTCGGTGTCTCCACACTCACGGCCGAGCTCTGTCTACCTCCTCCCCATCGGCAAGGCTTACACTCTTCCTGGGACAGGCAGCCCAGCCCCTTACCCGGGGGCAGGTTCTGAGATGACACAGGCAGGTGCCGCAACACTGCAGGCGGAGGGTGGAAGGATTGCGGCTGCCGCCTGCCAGGAAGCTGTGCCCTGAGCACAGAAAAGTAGGTCCATGGGCAAAGCCCCCACCAGGACCCTGACAGGGCCCCACAGAGAGGGGCGATCTGGGAGGGGCCCACTCTCTCTGACTCTTTTTTGTTGTTGAGACGGAGTCTTGCTCTGTCGCCCAGGCTGGAGTGCAGTGGTGCGATCTTGGCTCACTGCAAACTCCGCCTCCCGGGTTCAAGTGATTCTCCCGCCTCAGCCTCCCGAGTAGCTGGGATTACAGGCACGCACCACCATGCCTGGCTAATTTTTGTATTTTTAGCAGAGTTTGACCAGGCTGGTCTTGAACACCTGACCATAAATGATCTGTCGGCCTCAGCCTCCCAAACTGCTGGGATTACAGGCGTGAGCCACCATGCCTGGCCCTCTCTCTTGGTCTCTGAGCCTCCAGCGGAGGAGACTTAAGGGCACTGGGGAGGCCTGGCCCAGCCTGATTTCACTGGGTTCAAGTAAACATCCTTCCCACACACTGGTCTTTGAAAATTTTAAAGACCACCCAGCCTCTATCCATCCCCAGTGGGCATGACCTGCTGAGGCCCCAGATGCCCCACCCTGGCCTGGGCACCAAAGGTGTGTGAGCGGAAACAGCTTCTGGGGGCTGCAGAGGAGGCACTGGTACATGTGACACAGCCTCACCGTGCACACCCCTCCGCAAGCACCGAGACATCAGGCCCACGAGGCCCACCTGAGGGTGGGAAGGGCAGGGGGCCCACCCTTGGGGTTCCAGGTGTTGGACACTGTGCATCCCCGCATCGAAGCACACAGGCAGGCCCATGCCAACATGCACGGACTCTGGGAAGACCCTGGCACGCACACTCTCGGGCCTAGATACCCAGACGTGGCCAGGATTCTTGGCTACCGGCCCCAGCCCTCCTCTCTGGACCTCTGCAGCCTCCCTGGGCCCTGACCCTGGATCTGCTGGGGGAGAACTGACTCCCCAGCTCAATGGAGCCCCATGCAGCTGGGGCAGGTTCCGAAGACCAGGGCACCCCAGCCCAGCTGGAGGCCAGGCCGGGGAGGGGGACGCAGACCTGGGCGGGAAGGGGCGGCTGAGACATCCCGGCCGCTGCCTGACCTTGGCAGCTCCCAGCCTCTCCTGCTGCCTCGCCTGTGGAAGGAGCTAACAATCTTTCCAGGTTAGTGGGAGGGACAGGAGAGGTCACCCCTTGGAGAGGGTTTGGCAAGCTGGAGGGCGCTGTCGGAACGTTTGTGGAGAGGGTTCTTCATAGAGAAGCCTCCTTCACAGCCCCCCGGCCCCCCGGGTCCCCATGTGCTCAACAGCTGCTGGGAGGGCGGCACCCCTGCTGTCCTGGCCCCCACAACCCCCCTCTCCCCCTGGGGTGCAGCTCTCATTCCCTTTCCCGGGGTCCCCATGTGCTCAACGGCTGCTGGGAGGGCGGCGCCCCTGCTCTCCTGGCCCCCACAGCCCCCCTCTCCCCCTGGGGTGCAGCTCTCATTCCCCTTCCTGGAGTTGGGGCAAGGAAGGGCCGGGACTCCTTGGGGACCAACAGGCTTGGTTCCCCAGGGTGCTGCACCCCTGTGACGGTGTCATTTACTCCCACAGTGGCCAGGACACTAGCGTGCCATGCCCATCGCCTCACCTGTCATTCCCCAAGTCATTCATTCTCTGAGCCCTTCCGTACGGCACTCACCTTTGAGAAATCCACACGGCCCAGGGTCTCAGTTCAGGGCAGCAGCCCCTAACCCAGGCTGGGAGACCCAGGAGGCTGGACTCGTGCCTCCGATGCACTGCAGATCTTGGGGCAGCTTTGTAACCTCCTGAGCCTCAGTTTCCCCCATTGTAAACCGGGGACAGAAATAGTGTCTGCCTTCCAGCACTGCAGGAGCCTGTGCCCAAGACTCAGGGACCGCCCCCAGCCTGAGGCTGCAATGTCAAAAGTCCTGTGTCCCCACGGGTCTGGAGATGTGCAGGCAGCCCCCCGCCCCAGCGTCCTCAGCACAGTCCCCTGCGACTGCCCCTGCCCTCCAAGCCAAGGCCACCTTCAGCCTGACTTACTGGGCTGCCCAAGGGGCAGAGAACAAGGTCCCAACCCTGCCAGGCCAGGCTCCCTCTCGCCTGTCCCCACAGCCCCGGTTTAGAGCTGTCCCCACGGAGGCAGGCAGTGCCAGCTGGGCCGAGGAGGTGGGGGGGGACCCTTCTCGCAGCAACCTGGGTCCCGGATGCTATTTCATGCCACCCCACCTAATAGGTGTGATCCCATCTCTGGCCGCCGCTGGGAGGTTTTGCATCAGCTTCCAGCGAGCAGGACAATCTCACTATATGGAGAATGGGCTGGTGACGGCTAATTGATTTTACAGCGGTACCGAAGGACAGACAATGAAAGTGCCATCAATTTAATCCACTATTTAATGGTTCCAATTTAGCCTCTGTAAATGTTCACTAAACTAATTTCTCTGGGTTCAGCAATCTGAAAAGCTATCATATCTCTAATCTCCTTCAATATATTCATCTGGAAAAGGGAATTTAGCCAATTCTGATGTGCGGAGATGATCTGTTAGCACAGTGTAAATGTTTATAACACAGCAATCGAGTTCGTTTATAAGGATATGAAAAGTTTTATTGGGGAGGGCACTGGAGTGGAACCGGCGGATAATAGGCAGTTACCCAGCAGGCTCTGGGCGCCCGGGAGCGGGCAGGCATGCAGAAAAATACTCGGATTTGCTCTAATCCCAAATTGTGAGCTCAAGTTCGGACCAGTACACAATGCGCCTGGAACTTGGCTGCACAAAAGGAGTGACGCCGTTCCTCGTGGACCCCTGCTTCCCTCAGTGCCGCACGCCCCCACCCCCCGCACAAAGGCCGCGGAAGTGGGGTGACGGGGGCTTAAGCCCCACTTGGATCTTCCTTTCTGATAACCGGGAGTCGGGGCACGATAGGGATCTGCGTATCTTCCCAGGCCTCGGAGGCAGGGGCTGGGTCTGTCCCGCTCTGTCCAGCCAGACAGGGGAGCTGGCGGGACCCCCACCCTTTCCCATTGCCCCTCGGCCCCTCCCCCAGCATGCGGTCTGATGGGATTTATTAGAGAAAGGGTGGCGACCAGCTGTTCCCCATCTTTCCTGAGGACAGGGCAGGAGGAAGCAAGCTTAAGTTACCAAGCAGGTTTTAAGTTCACCACAAAGGGTTTCCTCCTGGGGAGGGCAGATTGGCCTGCCCCTGCCACCACCCCCCACACACACACACCAGCACCACCTCCCAGCGACCTTTTCCCAAGGTGGGTGCCCAGCATGGCGGCTGCAGGGGTGCTCACGTCCCACGCTGCCGGGAGCCCTCAAGCGGCGTCCCCTGCACCCCGTGCACCTGGGTGCCCAGCGCACCCCCCAGCGTGGAAGCCCCCCCTTCCTGATTCTCCCAGTGCCCTTGTTTATTTTTGTTCCCCAGCGGTGTGGTTGAAGCCCGATTATTCAGCGCTAACGAGCCAGCCCGACCCACCCATTAAGTGTGGTTTGGGGGCGTTATTGTTTTTCTCACATCCATCCTGTTTTTAGAGAAAATACTCCCTGCCACAGCAGCACATAAATTAGGAAGGCTGGGAGTCTGGAGAAATGCCACCGGCCTCCTGCAAATGTAAGAGCCAGGGAGTGACCAGGTGACTTTTGGCCAAGCAGAGAGGCCATGGGAGAGACAGCGGGAGGCAGGGCCTTGGGCCAAAACACCGCCTGCTGGGCCGGACACAGTCAACCCTGACAGGGGCTGTCCCAGGGACCCCCGAGGCCCGGGACCCAGGTGGCCCATCTCGGGGGCCAGCTCCTTCCCAGGCCCCGCAGATGAGAACAGAAATCGATTGGCCACACGGCTGTGACTGCCTCTTCTGTCCCAGCCCCAGGATGGGAGCCCCCGGGTAGGGGCGTGGGGCACATCTGGTCCTCTGGGTCCCCCGCTCCCAGCTCAGGCCTGGCCCACAGCACAGGCTTGGCAAGGGACGGACGGACGCCTACCTGCTTGCACTTTGAGGTAGCCTTGCAGTGCAGGGGGCCCGGATCCGGGGCTGGCAGACCCGGCTTCCAGCTCTGGCTGTGGCATCTCCTCTTCCACGGTGTCATACCAGGGAGCCCCTCCTGCTGGGTGGGGACGAGAGTGCCACCTCACGCTGCGGCAGGAGGGCAAAGGAGACACTGCTGTCAGCGCCCTTGTGCACAGGTGGCACCTGGTGACCCGGGCTGGTCCCCGTGAGCCTACCTAACGCACCCCGGTGAGCCGGCACCTGGGAGGACTGCCCAGCCTGGGGCTCGTGCTGTGATTGGGTCCCTTCCCAGGCCCCATGCCCCTGCCCACTCAGCCTCAGCCCAGGGCAGCAGAGAGCCAAGGAAGGACCTGGGGGTTGAGACCAGCTCAGTCATGCCTAGGAACCATGGGGGCAGGAGGCTCCCTCACCCTGAACTGACCACAGAGAAGATGGAAATGCTGCCAGCAGCTGCTCCCCTTCTGTGGCCCTGAAGAATGTGCACAGGCCCCTGCCCAGGCCTGGGGCCCCAGAAGCTGGGGCTGGGTGGGCGGCCCAGGTGGAGAGGTCAGATTCCGTCTTCTGTAGCCCTAGTTGGTGCTGCACTCCAGGTCCAAGGCAGCAGAGGAAGGGGCCCCCCTTTCCAGACTGTGTACTGCACCTCTGGGTGCTGCCTGGGCGGGGACCGTCTCACAGGGATGCAGAGTCTTCAGCTGCCCAGGACACCCCAACCCCTGGCACCCCCGAGGGACACACAGGTTCACTCACATTCACACACACACACAAAGAGACACACAGGTTCCCGATCTATGTGTCAGACACACCCCACCCCTACACACCCCACCCCTACACACCCCACCCCCCTACACACCCCACCCCCTACACACCCCACCCCTACACACCCCACCCCCCCACACACCCCACCCCACACACCCCACCCCTACACACCCCACCCCTACACACCCCACCCCTACACACCCCACCCCTACACACCCCACCCCCTACACACCCCACCCCCTACACACCCCACCCCCTACACACCCCACCCCCTACACACCCCACCCCCTACACACCCCTACACACACAGGCCCCATAGACCCACCCCTGCACTCACACACACACCCCCTCCATAGACCCACCCCTGCACACACACACACACACACACACACACTCAACAGGCCCCATAGACCCACCCACACACCCACATCCACACACACACACTCACACACACCCATAGACCCACCCACGCACCCACGCAGACCCTCCATAGACCCACCCACGCACCCACACCAACCCCTGAAATGCGGCTGTGACTCTGCTCTCTGGAGCTACTACCCTGGGCAGATTTTCCCCACCAAGAACTCTGATATCACCGGTTCTCCCCAGAGCCCTGGAAGGCAGAGACTTAACTCTAATCAAAGTCACTATGTGGCTCTGAGCAGCCCCTCCCCATCCCCAACCCTTCCCATCCGGTGGGTTTCCAGGGAGCTCCACATTCCACAGCCAGAGCCAAGAGGGGTGTCCTCGGGAGGGGCACGGGAAGGGCGCTCACTCTTACTACAGTGTCAATGACTCTGAGGCTCCCCTCCTGGGCAGGGGTGTGACCAGGAGGAGGTGCCACAAGAGGACAGTGGGTGCCGGGGCCCGTCTCCTGGTTGGGGTTCCCCAGTGGGGAGTTGTCCAGACCTGCATGGCACCTGGCCGTGCAGATGGGAGGCGCTCTGGGGGGCCAGGAGGGACCAGGGACCCACAGCACCTGAGTGGCACTTGCTGCCCACTCCTCTGTTTGGAGATGAGTCCTCCCTCGTGTTCTGCCTGAATGCAGGGCACACCTGGCAGACGCAGCCAGCCCTGGGCCCACGGCATCACCTTCCACCCAGGAGGGGAGAGATGACCACAAACAAGGGCCGTCCCTCAGCGAGCACCCAGTCCCGGGGCCCTACAGCCCCTCGGGAGCCAAGGGTGCCCGTGAGCCCGTGCCAGGCAGGCGGAACTCGGCGCCCAGTGAGTGACGTGGCGCATGAGGGTTTATGACGGCGAGGAGCATCCTTCCCACTGTAAATTATATTTAACATCCCACAGAACTTTATTGCGTTTTGTGTTTGAGTTTATCAAAAAATCTGTATTTAACTTCAAGCCCTGGTAAACATCTTTGCTTATGTTGTTATGTGATTCCTTATTTGAGTATTTCGATTTAATTTCACAGTTCATATACCTTAAAGTTTTGGCTTTCCCCTCCCTTCCCCACTTGCTCAGAGATGCTGGGCCAGCCTTGCTCATCCTGGGGCAGCTGGATGGTGGGACGGGGAAGCCCAGCCCGGGACCCGCCAGAGGACTCCACAGCCCCCAGGGTCCGGGCCAGGGAGGCAGCCCCTGGGCAGAGTGTCCCGGCTTCTCAGAGCCTCGCTGGGCACCCAATGGCAGGAGAAAGAACATGAAGAGGGAGCGGGTAGTCAGGAAGCCGGGATACATCTCCTGCCTTACTCTGCCTCCCTGTAACTCCGTTTCCACAGCCTCAGAAGGAGGGCAGGGGCTGTAGGGGGTGTTGGGGGCAGAGATTCTGCTGAGGGGCGGGGCGGGAAGAGGAAAGAAATGAGAAGAGGAGGAGCCCAGGAGGAGCTGTGACTGTCTCAGGCCCAGCACATCCCAGCGGGGCCAGCTCCCCGGCCTACCTCCCCCCAGCACCCTGCACCCCTTCGCCGGCCCTGGGGGCTTCCAGATCATACTCACTGTGCAGCCTTGGGCGGGCCCTGCCCCTCTCTGGGCCTCATCTTCTACCAGGGCAGCAAGAGTAGGGGCTGTACTTCACCCCAGGACGTTCTGAGGCTCAAGGGATGGGCAGAAACTCTTCAGAAGGAATCAAGACCCAGAGGGGCTAAGGGGCCAGTCCCAGGTTGCCCAGCACAGCACGGCTGAGAGGGGCTCTCAGTCCAGGGACCCCCAGCCTCCACCCCCACCCCCCAGTGCCTTCCAAGCCATGGAGCGCTGGGAAAGGCTTACGCAGTACACATTCAGGGCAGTGTGTCATCTCCATTCACTGCCTGGATGTGAAAATCCCACAGGGCTTCGGTGGTCTGTAAAACCCCAGGGGAAGTAAAGAAGCAGGTGTCCCGCCGGCCCCAAGCAGCCCCTGACGTGAGACATCCTGGCAGAGCCCCACCCCTACCCCCAGGACAAAGCCAGGAGCCCCTGAGACACCTCCTCCCGCCCTGGATCCTGCAGCTGGGAGCTGCCCCCAGGAATGGAGGAGACAGGTTGGGACCCCACGTGTCCCTGGATGCTAACGTGAGGTTCAGAGACGCCCCCTCACTTGTCCAGGGCCACCCTTCCCCACCAGTCCAGCTGTCCCAGGACCCATCTGCTCTGTGGTGGCCCCACAACGTGGTTCTTTGTCGTGGACTCCTCCCCAGGCCTCCCAGGCCTGCAGAGCCCAGCTGTGTCCCTCATGCCTGCCCTGGGTGGACTCATGAGACAAGGTGTCCCTGCCTCTGCAGTCCCCATTCCGAGCCTGCAGGGAGAAGCCCACCTGGGCATCCCTGCCCCAAATCCAGCCATCCCAGGCCCCTGCGTGCCTTGGTGAGGATGGCCTCCCTGCCCATCCATGGTGTTGGGACAGGCCTCTCTGTGTGGCTGGGGTGGGCACAGCCAGTGAGCCCAGCTTCAACAAAGCATGACCTCAGCCCCAACTGGGAAACCACGGCACCCCCAGCCACTGCCCTTGTCTACTGCAGACATCACTAATCAATCACTGGATGCCTTTGAGACAGGACCCCAGACTCCTCCTTAACATAGCGCTCCAGAAAGCTGTTCTCAAGCAAAAAGGGCAAGAGAGGTGACACCTGTTCGCTGGCCCTTAACTAAATAACCACCCTGTAGTTTCTGTGAAGGCTTCCCCAGGAGTTGCCCTGAACTCACTACCAGTGTGTGTCACCCCTCCCCAGATCCAGGCCCCCCACAACTCACGCCTATGTCCCTCCTGTCATAATGCCCGCTGTGGCACCAGCCCCCCTGGATGGACCTTGCACACAGCTGTTTGGGAGGGCAACTGGCAAGAGGGAAGTGGGAAGAGGATGGAGGGGCTGTTGTGCACCCCAGAAAGGCCCCAACACCCAGACCCTCGGGATGTTCCAGGCTTCACTGAACTTCACTTCATCCCCCAAAGGATCTGAAACATTTACAAAAAAGCACAACACTCAATTGAGTGACTCTGGACAGTTCAGCATTCAGAGGTGCATTCCCTGGGTGCCCATAGAGTCGTTAAGAGCAGACTGACTTGACTCTGAGCTTCCTAGGGGCCAAGGCGAAAAAGGAAACACATTCTATTGCAGCAAATCCATTGCAACACCCGTGAGAGAAAAACAAGCCAGGCACTCAGAAGGAGCTCAGTGTTCCCACTCTGGAGGCCTGAGAGGCTTCCAGCCGCCACTCACGAGATGGATTTCCCGAGAGGCTTCAGGCGGCCTCAGAGGCTACGTGGTGCAGTGCAGGGGGTGCTGGCCCAGGCACCTGGGATGTGGGACAGGCCGGGGAGCTGCTTTGCTTGGTAGGTCTCAGTTTCCCCATCTGGACAGCAGAGTGGCTTCCTGCCTGTCTGTGGGGTGCTGGGGAGGCCCTGGCAAGGCTCCCGGCGTTGCCAATTGCAGGAGGCTGGCTGCATAATGGCGAACCGGGAAGGTTGCCTCCTGCCTGCTGCAAGGCACCATTGCCATGCGTGCAATTTAGCGCCACTGTTTCATCAGTCGCAAAATCCAAATGGAAAAACAGAGACATAAATATGCCCGCCCAGGGAGCTGCTGGACCGTATGTGGGGCCCAGAGGAGGCAAGCATGGGCGCCGTGCCGTGGGGAGGATTGCACGTCCCGGGGGCCAGCGCGGGCTGACTGGGGGCAGAGGGTAAGCCAGGCCTGCAGCTCCTGGGGCCCGGGGGGAGCAGAAGGGGATGGGTGAGCTCTGAGGAACCAGCCCTGGAGGGAGAAAGGCTCGGGGTGGGGGTGGGGGACACTGTAGGGCGGCCCCTCGGGGTCTTTGATTCGTTCAGTTACAGACTCTCGCACGCCCCAGAAAGCTCGGGAAAAATCCATGGCCTGAAAAACCAATTCAGGTTTCAAGACCTGCCAGGGTGCCGGCCGAGCCTGCCCGACAGAGGGGCCAGGCAGCCCTGGAAATGGGGGTGCAGGAGCAGGCAGAGAGGCGGGTCACACGCAGGCACTGTGGGGCCAAGCTGCCGCAAAGGGGTCCCCGGGGATGTCCTGGAGCGAAACCCTAAGAAAGGAGGCTCACGCTGTGCCCCAGGATGGCTTCCTGAGCAACCTCCCTTCTCCGGGCCTCAGTTTCCCCTTCTGCAACACAACGATCACCCCCGAGCAACTCTGGCTGTTGTGGTAGGAACTGGGCACCACCAGCTGTGCACACTGTGAAGTAGGGGGAGGGGGTCTGCGGGCGTCCCCCGCCGTAACCGTGACGACGCCGGCTGTGAAACGCGCCGGCTGTTCCTGGACCGGCGCAGTGTGTTTGCGGCTGTTGGGTGACACCCACACCCCGCCAGACTTGTTTTCAAACGGCATTTTGCTAGCCAGACCGAGCGCGGCCGCGTTCCCGCGAGCGTGCCAGCCTCTCCCTTCTCCCTGCCAACCTCGGGGGTGGCGCTGCGGCTTCCAAAATCTCATTACCGCCACCATTTCCCGTCCTCCGCCGCTCCCTCCTCTCCTGCCCTCTCTCCCCCACTCTCTCTCCTTTTGGAGGATAAATTTCTGTAGCAGCCAATTACAGCCGTTTGATGTGCGTTAATGACGGAGCCGTGGAAATTGGAATTGACACCTCGGAGGATCGCGGAGGGGGAAGAAACGCAACGTACATGAATCAAGCGTTTTCTTGGAGTTTTCTCCCATTGACAACGATTTGCTGGGGCCGGGACTCGGAGCTCGGGCCGCGGGCGGCGGGGGGCGCGGTGGGGCTGGGAGCTCCGGGCCAGCCGCGCCTGCTCCTAAGCACCGATCAATTACGGCGCAGACAAGCCGGTGTCACATGTGATTCACAATGTCAATTTCATGCTCGTGGTAACCATTTAAGAAAGAGCCGGGCCGGTTTTACATTTGATAAGAAATCAGCAGCGTTTGTGTTTGTAAAAAGACCGATCACAGAGTGTGACAGGTCCCAGACATTGCCAGGCGGCGTCGACGGCCCGTCTGGAGTCTGTCAGAGACTCACAAGTATTTATTTCAAATGGGTTCCCCCCCGCCCGCCGCCCCCCTTCAGCCGGGACGTGAAAATAAACTGTCAGTCTCTATTTACAGCTGTACAAGCTGGAAATACAGAGAATTTTAGGTTAAATTGTCAGTTAACAGAATTCAAAATAGAAAAAAGAAATGGGCTCGGCCGGCTTTATTGCCCATTTTGATAGGAAAAGTCATCTGTGGGTTTGGAGGGTGGAAGGAGCCCCCGGGAGGGAGAGGTGGGCTGGGCCCCAGGCCCAGGAAGGCCTGAGAAGGCCCAGCTAGAGGACTTCCTGGTGTTGGCGAGAATCAGGGCAGTCTTAGGGCTAATTAGGCCGGAGACGGGGCTAATAGAACTGGTGTCCCTGCCCGGGCCCTGCTCCCTGATGATTTGCCCACTTAGCATCTTCAGGAGCGTGGGCATGGCTAATCCGGCCAGGAAGACATCCTTGGACGCACAGCTTCTGCTGGGAAGAGAGAGCTGCCTCCTGCCTGCTCTCCCGACTCAGGGTCTGGCCCGGGGCTCTGCTGCCCATGCGCCGGTGACCAGGGCCCCCGGATGGGTGTCATGCCACCTGCCAGATCTTCCAGGGCTGCGGGGACAGGAGGGTGCCCACCCTGGCTCCGGGTGGGACACAGAGGCTCAGCGAGGCCCCCCCACAAGACCCCTCCTCTCAGTGGGGTAGATGCCTGGTCTCGGGGCTGTGTTCACGGAACCCCAACTTCGAACCCTGACTTCTTACCTTTCTCCTCCACGGTGGGGTCTGTGGAGCCAGCACCACACTTTGCCATATTGAATGACGGGAGCTGTGTCTGGCCGGGTGGGCATCGATGGGGCCCCCAGCGGCCCTGGCAGCGGGACAAGCAGGTGACGTCGGCTGCATCTCCAGGACAACGCAGACGAGTTGTCTGCTTTCTCGGTGTTTCCAGGAGCCAGCACTCTCTGGCACCAGCCTGGTGGGCAGGGGGCTGCGGCCCCCGGGGGGCTGAGCCGGGATGTGGGGGAGACGAGGTGCACCTCCCACCGCAGACGCCTGGAAAGGGGCCTGAAAAAGGGCCTGGGCTGGGGAGTCAGGGCTGTGCCTTGGTTTTCTCATCTGTTAAATGGGGAGAAGAGAAGTGTCTATCTCCAGTGCCTGTGAGGCTCCAACGCGCTCCTGGTAGCACGCGGCAGGCAGTAGGGCCCCCTCTCACCCCCGTGTGCTCTGTGGCCCCGAGCCCTTCCCTCTCCTCTCTGGGCACCAGAGGACCATGGAGGGCAGGAGCTTGACTTCACCTTTCTGCCCATGGGAGGCGGCTCTCCAGTCCCGGCTGGGAATCCAGACAGCTTCACCCACACAAAGAAAGCCAGTGGTACCCAGCCAGGACAGAGAGCCAGGCCCCACAAAGCAAGGGGTGCAGCCCGAGGGCCCAGCACGACCACAGTCACAGTGGCTCATGGCCCGGCTGGTGCCCAGGGGTGGGGGCCCTTTGCCTGTGAGACCCCCACGGGAGCCCCTGCAGGGACCTGCTTGGACTTTTCTGACCCCGACCCCCCAGCACCCTGAGTTCAGCCTATTCAGTGCCTCAAACTCACCAGCCGGACACTGGGCCTGGTGCAGTGAGAAGGAAGCTTCCCAGGACGTCCTGGGGACTCTGCCCACTGGGGTAGGGGTGTCACCCACACAGACCCCCACCTGTCTCCCCTGGGCCCCTGAGGGTGGCAGGCGTGGCCCTAGATTTCCAAAGAGGGCCCTGGTTCCATCCCCCGGCCTGAGGGCTGGGCAGTGAGCAGGCTGGTCCTCTGGCCCCACAGGCTTCACCGAGTCCTGTCTGCTGGGCAGATCTGCCGAGGACACCAGTTGCCCAGGCGTGGTGGGGGCCAGTCCTGGCGTCGTGGGAGCCGCAGGAAGGTGGGGGGCATCGACAGAGAGACAAAGTCACACCAGATGGAAAGCAGGGCCGGGGCCACACGTCCCAGCCACGTGGCATCCCCTGAGGCCAGCTGGGCAGACAGCCATGGCACTCGCTGCCCAAGAGGCAGGGGTGGGCAGGCCTGGGTCTCCTCAGTCTGCTCAGGCCCACTGCGCCCTCACACCCGTGTGCACTGCTCTCTACAGTTTGCAAACAGGCAGACATCCCTCATTCCAACCTTGAATATGCCTGGATGCCCACGAGACTGAGGTGGAAACTGAGGCCCAGGGAGGTCGGGGCCCCCCAGGGTCACAGCCTGGCCGCTGTCTGATGCCTGACATCCAGGCCTCTTGCTCTCAGGCCCCCACACTCCCCACACCTCCCTGGCCTGGAGAAGCCGGAAGGAGGCAAGGTCGGCAGGACTCAGAGACACCGCCTCCCAGGGAGGACCCCAGAGCATCAGAGCAGGGAGGGCCTAGAAACGCCAGCCTCAGGCCCCCGAGGCCCCCACCCCACTTCTCAGCCCTTCTTTGCTGCTAACGCCTCAAGACCTGTGTCTCCATTGCCCCACACCCCAGCCCACAGCCTGCTCCCCACCGATGACCGCCACGCTGTAACCACGGCCACTTCTCAAGGCCTACTGGCTGGCCCCAGCCTCTCCCAGGACCCCACCTGCGCGAGGCTTCTGCCCACTTTTTCTCCAAGAGTGTCTGAGGCCAGAGCAGCCACCTTCCTCTCTGGGTTAAGGATCCGTCCCCGCAAATGCAATGCCTGCCCCCAACCTGAGCTCCTCCAGTCCCTCTGCCATCTGTGGCCCCCTAAAACACAGCCCACGCAACTAAGGAAATGAACTTTCTGTTGTATTTAACTTTATTATTTTAAATACAAATTTTAAAACTGAAGCAGGCTGGGCGCCATGGCTCACACCTGTAATCCCAGCACTTTGGGGAGGCTGAGGCAGGAAGATCGCTTGAGGGCAGGAGTTCAAGACCAACCTGGGCAACGTAGTGAAACCCTGTCTCTATAAAAAATAAAAAATTAGCTAGGCGTGGTGACACGAGCCTGAAGTCCTGGCTATGGAGGAGTTTGAGGTGGGAGGATCGCTTGAGCCCAGGAGCTGGACTCTGCAGTGAGCCATGACTGCACCACTGCAGTCCAGCCTGAGCACCTGAGTAAGACCCTGACTCTAAAAAAAAAAAAAAAACTGTAAAATGTCTCATTGATATTTTTTATATTGACCATATGCTTAAGTGACAATGTTTTTGATGTATTAATATCTGGTTAAATAACATACATTATTAAAATTAATTTCCTGTAGTTCCACCTGCTTGGAGGCTGAGGTGGGAGATCACCTGAGCCCAGGAGGTGGAGACCAGCCTGGGCCGCATAGCAAGACCCTGTCTCCCGGCCAAAAATGAATGTCACCTGTTTCTTCTTACCTTTTGAATGTGGTTCTTATAAAATTAACAGCCCCAAGTGTGGCTTGTGGTTGTCTCTCCTGGCCAGCGCTCCCTCCCCTTGCCCCCTCCACTTCAGCCATGTTGGCCCCTCAGCCCCTCGCTGAGCCTGAGGCCGCCCGGTCCCTCCCACCTCAGGGCCCTGGCATGGCTGCTCCCTCCGCCTGGATCGTGCTTCCCAGTGCACCTGGGTTCCACACCGTCACTCGGTCTCGGCCGAATGTCACCTCCCGAGAGCCCCTCCCTGACCGCTGGGCACCCCCGCCTCACCTGCCCCCACCCCACCTACCCCTCTGCCCGTCATACCCTGAGTCCCCGCGTGGGTCCCATTCACCGCTGCATCCAACGCCCAGGCCATGCCATGCTGGGGCATCCTCAGAAGTGAGTGTTTAGCAGCTGAAACTGTGTGTGGCGTTTACACGCACCACGTGTGTCCCCAGGTGACACTGCACCATGGCCTGGGGGCCACTGGAAAGGAGTGAGAGGTGCCCAGCGCTGGAGGGACAGGGCCAGGCTCAGAGGGAATCTGGGGAGGAAGGTGCAGGCAAGCAGGGAGGGGCTGTGCTGGGGACCCGAGAGAGGTTGCTACCGTGGCCAGGAAGGCAGGGTCGGAGGGGCAGAGGTGGCTCCACCTGCTACTGTGGCCAGGAAGGCAGGGCTGGAGGGGCAAAGGTGGCTGCACCTGGGCCCCCCAGCTAGAAGGCAAGATGTGAGCCCCAAACCTCCATCTGGCACCACTGACAATGCTGCCCGTGTCCGCCGGGGATCCCCTGTCCTTCCCACACCCCAGGGCAGGAGGTTGCCCTGAGGCCAGGAGCTATGGTGGGGGCCATAAGATCCCTTGGCGTCCACCCGCCCGGCCGTACCCCCACCCTCGGCGAAGGCTGAGGGGCCCCAGGGACAGCTGGGGGAGGAGGGCTCCTGCCTCCCTGGAAAGCACTGTGGTTTATTGACTAAATGCAGCCCATCGATTTGTTAAGAGCTTTTGCACGTCCCCTCAATGGGAAATATTGTTCTCTCACCCGGCCGGCTGGAACCTGGGTGAGAAGTTCTTTCCTCCACACCATAAATTTCCATCTGGGCGTCCCGGCACCGTGTAAACTGGTGTCCACCCGCACAGGGAGGAGGCGCTTGATGGTCTAACAGCTCCTCTGGGTTCAGCTTCCCAGAGCTGCCACCGCCAGGAAAATTGCTCCCCAAGACACCCCAGTGCCCGACTTTGAACCACAATGGCCCGGCCCACCCGGCCTCCTGCCCCCAAGCCAGCCTCTCCCTCAGCTTCTTTCCCAGGGCCCCAAAGACCCCGGCGGGATCTTCCCACACAGTCCACACACAGCAGAGCAGACCAGGCCACCCCCGACCCCATAGCTGCAGCCAGGACTGAACCAGGCCAGAAGATCCAGGGGGCAGCCCTGCCTGCCTCTTAGCCGTCCTGGAACGCCCTGGGCTCCAGCTCAGGCAACCTCAGGCCACCCTAGAAGGGTGATCCAGGGTGAGGGGGGCCCAGGCTTGGAGCCCCCGCCCTCACCCCGGGTCACCCTTCTCCCCGCTTGTCCCCTGGACCTGCCATGTCTAAGGCCCAAGCAGGCCGTCTCTAGGCTCTGCCCCCATGCCCTGAGCCCCTCCGTGTTTCCCGGCCTTGGTCTGTTTCTAGGTTTCATGCCTCAGAGTAGGAAGGGCCCCCTGAGGAGCAGCAGCGGAATGTGGAGACCCTGGAGCCCCCTCCCCAGCTTTCTGGCTCTTCCAAAGTGAACCCTGTGGCTTCTGCCTGCAGGGAGCCCTGGCGGCCCCAGGACCATTCCAGCCACCGTCATGTGCATCCGTGAGAAGCCCATGCACTGCCTGATGTGCTCATTTGACAACCAGAGAATCTGAGGTCTGGAGGAGGGAGGGGCCTCAGCCCTGGACCCCACTTCCCAGAGGAGGCTCCCTGGCCAAGTCAAGACCACTCTGGCTCAGGACACTGGCCAGGTCGGTGCCCAGTGGCTGCAGGCTGCAGCTGCCAGGGGCAGCCCTGAGCAGGGCAGGGGCTCAGGAGGGGCGCAGGGCTACTTGAGATCTGCACCAAGCCTCACAGACGGCACGGGTCTCCGCGGAACTCCAGTGCCATTACACCGCTCACTCCTGCCCTGCAGGCTGGTTCAGGTTGAAGACATGCCCCCTCCCCACAAAGGTCCCCACAGTCTTCAGGTGCAGAGACTAGGTCAGAAGGGCAGCCAGGCCAGCACCCACTCCTCAGCCCCACGGCCTCTAGGCTACCCGCAGATACCAGCAACGGCTCTGAGCTCCACGGCCAGTCCCCGGGACTTCTGCAGACCCTGCCCATCTGGCCGGTCAACGGTGACACCAGCTCCAGCCAGACCCCGCCCAGGTCCCTGAAAGCAGCTGTGGGGGTGGCTCCCCAAGAGGCCACTAGCGCTGGGGACTTTCCAGAATTCCCAAGCCCTGGGGCCCCATAGCCTCCCCAGAGAGGGCCCAGGTCCTTCTTTTTTTATTCTGTGAGATGCAGTTTCACTCTGTCACCCAGGCTGGACTGCAGTGGTGCGATCTCGGCTCACTGCAACCTCCACCTCCTGGACTCAAGAGATTCTCCTGCTTCAACTTCCTGAGTAGCTGGGATTATAGGCATGAGCCACCACACTGGGCTAATTTTTGTATTGTTAGTACAGATGGGTTTTTGCCATGTTGTCCAGGCTGGTCTCAAACTCCTGACCTCAGATGATCTGCCGACCTCGGCCTCCCAAGGTCCTGGGATCACAGGCGTGAGCCACCGCGCCAAGCTTCGGACCCAGATCCTTCGCAGAGCCAGGGGCTCCCCCCCCACAGCAGATGGGGCCCCCAGAAGCACCCACACCCCTCTTCACTCCCAGCTCTAAAAGGTGCCTGTAACTTCGCTGCATACAGAAGGCCCCAGCCCACATCTCCTGCCCCCTCCACTCTCCCTGCTCGGCCCCAGGCAGCCCCCAGGCAGGGCCGGCATACAGAGGTTTTTATCCAGTGAGGACAGGGAAGGCTATCAGGGAAGATGCGGAAACAAGGTCTCAAGTGTACAAAAGACACCACAGGCCGGGCGCGGTGGCTCACGCCTGTAATCCCAGCACTTTGGGAGGCCGAGGCGGGCAGATCACGAGGTCAGGAGATCGCGACCATCCTGGCTAACATGGTGAAACCCGTCTCTATTAAAACAATACAAAAACACTAGCTGGGCGTGGTGATGGGCGCCTATAGTCCCAGCTACTTGGGAGCCTGAGGCAGGAGAATGGCGTGAACCCAGGGGGCGGAGCATGCAGTGAGCAGAGATCCAGCCACTGCACTCCAGCCTGGGCGACTGAGCGAGACTCTGTCTCAACAAAAAAAAAAAGACACCACAGAGAGACGAAGGGAGAATCCTGGTCTTGTTTCCATCATTATCATGTTACATTTAAAACTTTAATCCAGGCCGGGCGTGGTGGCTCACGCCTATAATCCTAGCACTTTCCGAGGCCGAGGCAGGTAGATCACCTGAGGTCAGGAGTTCAAGGCCAGCCTGGCCAGCATGGTGAAACCCCATCTCTACTAAATACAAAAATTAGCTGGGCATGGTGGCGCATGCCTGGAATCCCAGCTACTCGGGAGGCTGAGGCGGGAGACTCGCTTGAACTGGGACCCGGGAGGCAGAGGTTGCAGTGAGCCGAGATCATGCCACTGCACCTCAGCCTGGGCCACAAAGCGAGATTTCCATCTCAAAAAAAAAAAAAAACAAAAAAAACTTTAATCCAATGATTGAAAACAGGTGATCAAACACAAAACTGGACCCAAATGTTCATGGCAGCAACTCCCACAATTCCCAAAAGGTAGAAACAGCCCAAGTGTCCTCAGCTGATGTGGCAGAAACAAACTGTGGCTCTTCTACACAGTAGAATATTATTCAGCCATGAAAAAGAAAGGAAGGCCTGACACAGGCCACAGCATGGATGAGCCTTGAGGGCAGGATCTCAGTGGAGGAAGCCAGTCACAGAGGCCTCATAGTACCTGGTTCCATCCATGTCCAGAAAAGGGAAATACTTGGAGACAGAAAGCAGACTCGTGGTTACTAGGGGCTGGGGTAGGGGGGATGAGGAATGACCGTTAATGGGCCTGGGGTCTTCCTTTGGGGTGTTGAGAATGTTCTGGAACTAGATAGAGGTGGTCACTGCATATCCTTGTCAATGTCTTTAATGCCAATGAATTGTACGATTCAAAATGATAAAAACGATGGCCGGGCGCGGTGGCTCACGTCTGTAACCCCAGCACTTTGGGAGGCCGAGGCAGGCAGATCACTTGAGGTCAGGAGTTTGGAGACCAGCCTGGCCAACATGGTGAAACCCTGTCTCTACTAAAAATACAAAAATTAGCTGGGCATGGTGGCGCACACCTGTAATTCCAGCTTCTTGGAGGCTGAGGCCGGAGAATTGACCCAACCCAGGAGGCAAAAGTTGCAGTGAGCCGAGATCACACTACTGCACTCCAGCCTGGGCAACAGAGTGAGACTCTGTCTCGAAAACAAGAACAAACAAACAAACAAAAAACCAAAATGGTTAAAATGATGATGTTATGGCCGGGTGCGGTGGCTCACGCCTGTAATCCCAGCACTTCGGGAGGCCAAGGCGAGCGGATCACGAGGTCAAGAGATCGAGACCATCCTGGCCAACATGGTGAAACCCTGTCTGTATTAAAAATATAAAAATTAGCTGGACGTGGTGGCACACACCTGCAGTCCCAGCTACTCGGGAGGCTGAGGCAGGAGAATCGCTTGAACCTGGGAGGTGGAGGTTGCAGTGAGCTGAGGTCGCACCATTGCACCCCAGCCTGGGCAACACAGTGAGACTCCGTCTCAAGAAAAAAAAAAAGGATGATGTTATGTGAACTTCACCTCAGTTAACAAACAAGTTTAATCCAGCTGGAGACTGTTTTGAGGCTGGGCTGAAAGCAGCATCTACCTTGAGTTTCTGAGTCTCTTTCTGCATTTTCTGGAGCAGCACCACTCAAAAGACATGTCACACAAGCCACGTACGTGACATAATTTTCTAGTGGCCACCAGAAAAAGTAAAAAGAAACAGGTGAAATTAATTTAAATAATGCACTTTGTTTAACTTAATACACTAAAAATGTAATCATTTCAACATGTAATTATTATGAAAAATATCAGCGAAGCTGCTCCCACGCTTTTTCCTCTGAGCTGCCGATCCACGAGTATTCCACACCTAACACACACGCGGCATGCGTGGCCTCCTTCCAGGGGCTCCATGGCCCAGACGGGGGCTGGTGGCTGAAGGATTGGACGACTCCAGGCTGTCTCCCGACCTCCAGTCAGTCCTGACATCACAGCGAGTCCTCCTGGCTGCTGCTGCTGCTGCTTCTCTTCTTCTTCTTCAGAGAGCCATCTGCTTCACTCAGAGTCCACTGATTTGTTGTTGTTGTTGAGATGGAGTCTTGCTGTGTTGCTCAGCCTGGAGTGCCATGGCACAATCTCAGTTCACTGCAACCTCCACCTTCTGGGCTCAAGTGATCCTCTTGCTTCAGCCTCCCGAGTAGCTGTGATTACACGCACTCGCCACCACGCCTGGCTAATTTTTGTATTTTTAGTAGAGATGGGGTTTTGCCATGTTGGCCAGGCTGGTCCCGAACTCCTGACCTCAGGTGATCCACCCATCTCAGCCTCCCAAAGTGCTGGGATTACAGGCTTGAGCTACCGCGTCCAGTCTTACTTGTTTGTTCTGTTTTATTTTGTTGTATTTTTTGAGATAGGGTCTCACTCTGTTGCCCAGGCTGGAGTGCAATGGTGTAATCACAGCTCGCTGCAGCCTTGACTTCCCCGGCTTGAGCGATCGTCCTGCCCCGGACTCCCAAATAGCGGGGACTATAGGCACATGCCATCACACCCAGCTAATTTGTTTTTGTTTTGTTTTTTTTGAGAGATGGGGTCTCCCTATATTGCCCAGGCTGCTCTGGAACTCCTGGGCTGAAGCAATTCTCCTGTCTTGGCCTCCCAAAGTGCTGGGATGACAGGCGTGAGCCACCACGCCTGGCCCACCCGTCGGTTTTAATATCCACTGTTGACTCCTGCCACAATCAGCTATCACTCTGATGGCTGACAAATGCTGTTCAAAGCCCACCTTTCCCTCCTATCCCCATGTTTAGGGATCCTTTGTGCATGTCACTGTGGACTTGCGGCCGCTGTTTTATTCTACGGGCGAGGATCTTGTATTTATCTGGATGTGCAAATCGTCCCAAATGTGGCCATGGGGCCTTGGGACTGGCTCTTGTGACCAGGGACCGGTGCCCTCCGTTCACTTCACTCTTCTACTTTCTGGACCAGACATTCCAGGCTCGGCTTTCCCCACTGGAAATCACCTGAGCCACTGCTCCTCCTGGCAGAGAATGGCAGTTAGAAGCCAAGGTCTGGGCACCACGTGTGCTCACCACCCCTGAGGTGCTGCATTTCCAGGGTTCCAGGTAGGATGATACAGCATGTGCACGGTGCACCCACGCCTGTGTCTGTGCCGATTTCCTCATCCCTGTGTAGGACAGCAGCATGTCAATTCAACACCACAGAGCTCAATTCAACACCGCAGAACTCATTCCAGCTTCCCCATCGGTATCCTATCAGCTCTGTCAGCAGTGAGAAATCTGGGCCCATTCTCAGCAGTCTACTCAGTCTCCATAATGCAGCTGATCTCCTGGCCTCAGTTGGATGCCCTCTTCATGTGGGCCCAGGGTTACTGCCCGGCCACCTTCCTACTAGGAGGGGAGGGAAGGAGTGAGGAGGGAAGACGAAGAAAAGAGGGGGGAGGAGGGAGAAGAGAGGGAAGGAGGGGGAGGGAGGAGGGAGAAGAGAGGGAAGGAGGGGGAGGGAGGAGGGAGAAGGAAGGAAGGAGGGAGGGAGGAGGGAGAAGGGGAGAGAAGGAAGGAAAGATGGAGGGAGGGAGGGAGGGAAGAGGAAAAAAGGAGCGAAGGAGGAGGGAGAAGGGAGGGAAGGAGGACGGAGAAGGGAAGTAGGGAGGAAGGAGAAGGGAGGTAGGGAGGAGGTAGAAGGGAGGGAGAGAGGGAGAGAGGGAGGGAGGGAGAAGGAAGGGAAGAGGGAGGGAGGGAGGGAAGAGGAAAAAAGGAGGAAGAGGGGAGAAAGAAGGAAGGGAGGGAGAAGGAAGGAAGGAAGGAGGGAGGGAAGGAGGACCCACCGTGGCATTCGTAAAACTCACTTGGTGGCTCTTTAAACAATGGATGGGGACAGGGTGAGGGTGGCCAAGAGAAAAATCAAGAAATGAGTGCTCACGCTGGACCAGACTCACGAAAGGCATGCACAGTGGACTCACTCATGACAGCCCCACCTGGAAGCAAAAGGAGGACAGGCGAGTCCATGGCGATGAAGGCACAGGGTGGAATACTACACAGCACTGAAAAGGCGCTCGCCGCAGATCCAGGCAACAGCGCGGGTGAATCTCACAGGCATCCATGCAGCAAAAGGCTCCAGATGCCAAGGAGAGCAGGATGTGTGACTCCACTAAGGGGCCCGCTCACGGCTAGAGATGAAATGAGAAGACCCATCACCCTGCTGGGGACACAGACCTGGGGAGCAAAGGGGGCCTTCTAGGGGGCTAGAATGTTCCGTTTCTCCATCTGGGGTTTCTCCCTCAGCATGTTTGAGCGTGCACACTAATCTCAGTGAGCCCTTGACATGTATGGACTTTCTGTATGTACCTCCTTTAAAAAACAAAAATGTCCAGTTGGAAACCAAGACCTGCCCTCAGTTTCCCCATCTGTCGAATGGGCGCACATTCCGCTCTGGAGCCCGGCTGATGCCACATGAGCCGGCCCCTCCTGCCGCCCAGGAGACCCTCGTGGTGCTCCTCTACCTGGGGTCCCAGACCCCCAGGCCCAGGCCCAGTCCCAGGCCCAGGCCCCCGCAAGCCAGTGGGGCTGCTGACCCTGCAGGCCGGTGCAATGATCATGCCAGGGGCTGTTTTGCCAGCGAGGTGAGGCGCGGGAGCGGGCAGAGGAAGGGTTTATAATGATGATTAGGACCGAAATTGGTGGAGATTTACAGCGCCTGCCAGGAATGGAGGGAGAGGGGGCCGGCGCCGAGAGCGGCCTAATGGATCCGTCAGCGCGTTCGGCTGCTCAGCGGGCCGAGGCGGGTCACCCGGCTTTCCACTGGCAGCACAAAGCACTTCAATTTCGTTAGGAAATGTATCAATTTAACTGACTTGAGCGGCACACTGAAAAACCTAATGAATCTGGACTCAATTTTCCGCCACACTGCTCCTGAGAACTGTCGGAATCAATGTCTGTGGTCGGAGGTGACGGGGTGGCCGCCGATAGGCCGCGAGGCGCCCCTTCCCTTCCCACCCCGGCTCCCGGCCCTTCCCGTCAGGGTTAGTGGAGAGAGACGGACCTGTCTCCGCAACCTGGTGACAGCCCAGCCCGCTGCCACTTCCCTAACAATGATGTCATTATAGGTAAATTGGCCTCTATTTCAGCAGGGTGGTGGTGCTAATTGAGTGAGAAAATATAATACAGGGAGCTGTTGTCTGCAGCTCCGGGGAGGGGGCCGCAGCCTAAATGGCCTACCATTGTTGATGTCAGGGTAGGCAGATGTTGCCTTCTGCCGATAACCGCACTGACATATCTCGAGCTTGTCACCGCGCTCCTGCCCGGGGACTCACTGCGCTGGCGGCAGATGGCTTGGCTGAATGGCCTCGGAGGGTCCCCGCAGCCGGGCGGGGTAGGAGGTGGCCGCCGGGAAAACAGGACGGGCTCCGGGGCCGTCCCCAGCTCGTGGGGAACGGTTCCCCTGATGGACGAAGCCCTCACAGCGCTGGGAGGAAAATGTCCAGGGGCGGGAGCAGGGGTGTCCGGGGGGTTCTGGAAAACAGTGTCTGTGGTTGGGGTGCGGGTCCCCCTGCCAGGAGGAGCCCCTACTAAGGAAGGGATCCTGCAGCCAAACCCCACAGGCTCCAAGTAGCCCCACGGTGTGGGAGGCGGGCAGGGCCTCGGGGCCAACGGGCAGGTGTCTGCCAGGGCTGGAGGGACAGGTTTCCCTGAAGGCCTCCCCAGCTGTCAGAGCCCAGAGGCCATGCCCCAAGCCCTGGCACAATATGGGGAGACACCCACCCCAGCACCCTGACCTGCCCAGCATGCCTGGGTGACAACTCCCTAGGTGCCCCCAGCCAGAGCCCCTCGCTCCCCTGGCTCCAGGGCCCATGCGGGTCAGCCCTGGGGCCTCTCCCCAGCCGGGTCCCAACACCCTCAGCTGCTTCCAACACACACACGCAGCCCCAGACAGAAAAAGCCCTCCCCGTGTCCAGGGGTGCAAGCACGCGGTACTTCCGCCCCTTCTGCCCCTTCCCTCAGGCCACTGAGCCTGGACTCAGTCCCCCCCGCCAGGCCATCCAGAGTGGCCCGGTCAGCTGCAGGTGCCTCATGGCCGGGTGGGCTGAAACCAGGACCCCTCCCCACAGGCCAGTCAGGAGCAGGTCCCCCCACACACACACCATAAAGCGGCATCTCAGGCCCGGGCTGGGCTGCCGCGCTTCCAGGTGCACCTGACGGGGGCTCACCCGGCCCAGGGTGCCTGGCTGTGGGCGGGGCCATGCAGGGGGCAGAACCTGCCCCCAACATTTCCAGAGGTGGGCACCGAGTGGATCCTGAAGGATGGGGGTGCCCCCCAAGCAGGGTAGTGGCCTGGGCCATGGCCTCAAGCAGATGCCCTGCTGGGGCAACGGATGCCCGGTCCACACCTCAGGACTGCAGGGATGGCCCAGAAGAGCCAGCACCATTCAGTGAGCGTCTGCTGTGTACCACCCGAAGCACCTCCTAGCTATCCTCCAGCGGGGCTCACATACCCCCATCACTTCAGGCCTACAGGCACCCCAGGGGCTTCTCCTCCCATACAAAGGAGGAAACTGAGGTGGGCAGGGGGCGTGGTTCCAGGGTGCCAGGCTGGAGGACTTCCGGGCGGCAGAGTCCAAGGCAGCTCCCGAAGCCCAGCCCTATACCCACAACCCATCCCACACTTGCGCCCCATCCCGCACCTGCACCCCGTCCCCACCCCATTCCTCACCCTTGCCCCGTCCCCACACTTGCACCTGATTCCCACACCTGCACCTCATCCCCACACCGCCCGTCTGGCAGGCAGTGTCTGTGGGAGGTAGACAGCCAAGGCCAGGTCTCCTTCGTGGCCCCTCCTGATCCCCCCGCCCCTCCTGAGCCCAAGGCACAAGGCAAACGCCCACCATCCAGCCTGCAAAGGGGAGAGCTGACATTGTGCATGCGGCTTCCCCTGCCTAGGCTGTGCCTGTGGCCCACGGGCAGAGCCACCTGGGGAGCCATGGGCCCTGAGGGAGTCCTAGCAGGAAACCCTAACAGGCCGGACGCTGAGGGAGGGAGGGGCTGTGGCTCCCAGACCGGACCTCACACAGGACTTCAGCATCTTCCTGGGGTCCTCCAGCCACATCCCCATGTCCAGGCCACTTTCCCAGGGCCTCAGACAAGGCTGGCTTCAATCCTTCTAGAACATTCTAGGCTTGCTGCTAACTCCAGGTGGTTCCCTGAGTGGATCAAGGTTTGCTTCTTTATCCTTTTCTGTCTTTTCCAGATCCTTCTCAATGGGCATTTTATAGTCAGAAAGGAATATAGATGTGTTCATTTTTTACTGTTTTTGGAGACAGGGTCTCACTCTGTCACCCAGGCTGGAGTGCAGTGGTGCGATCTCAGCTCACTGCAGCCTCGGCCTCCCCAGCTCAAGTGATCCTCCCACCTCAACCTCCCAAGTAGCTGGGACCTCAGGCGTGTGCCACCACACCCGGCTAATTTCTTTCTTTCTTTCTTTATTTTTATTTTGAGACGGTGTCTTGCTCTGTCACCCAGGCTGGAGTGCAGTGGCGCGATCTCGGCTCACTGCAAGCTCTGCCTCCCGGGTTCACACCATTCTCCTGCCTCAGCCTCTCCAAGTAGCTGGGACTACAGGCGCCCGCCACCACGCCCAGCTAATTTTTTTGTATTTTTAGTAGAGACTGGGTTTCACTGTTGTCTCGATCTCCTGACCTCGTGATCCGCCAGCCTAGGCCTCCCAAAGTGCTGGGATTACAAGCGTGAGCCACCGCGCCCAGCCAATTTCTTTATTTTTTGTAGAAACGGTGTCTCACTCTGTTGCCCAGGCTGGTCTCGAACTCTTTGGCTCAAGCAGTCCTCCTACCCCGGCCTCCCCAAGTCCTGGGGTTCCAGGCATGAGCGCCATGTCTGGCCGGTGTTTGTTTTCTACCCGACGAGTTTGGGTTTCGCTGGTGCTCTGATGAAGCTCGCAGCTCCGGGACAGCTCTGGGGGCACCCCCAGCATGGCAGCCTGCCCTCAGCGTGGCCCTTCCTGGGCAAGCACTTGCCCTGCCCTCAGCCTTGGGCAAGTGGCTGAACCTCAGTTTCCTCACATGTGAACTTGGGGGCAGCTCATGTGCTTGGTTCTCTAAGGACAGCTGAGAAGATGAATTGTGGGCCCCGAGAGGGTTCTCAGAAAGGGGGTCCACCTGCTTCCAGGGGCCTCTGTGTCCATCTCCCGCCCTGAGTGCACATCCCACCAGCTACTGCTACGCCCATGCTGAGCTGGGGAAAAGGGATCCTGGGTTCCTGGACAGGACGGCTTTAAGAATGCATCCGTTGGGGAAGACTGGCAGGAGCCGGGGCTGCAGGATGCTGTGGGAGGGCCAGGGTTGGCAGCACCTGGGGAAGGGGTACCTGGCCACCGGGTGAGGCTAGAAGCCAGGAGCCAGCACACTCTCGCCTGGGACTTTCTGCTGCGGCCCTGGATGCCCCAGCAAGGAGGGGACGGGCTCCTCTCCGGTCTCAAGCTCTGGACCGGGGTAGTCACCTGTCACCCAGCCTCCACTTCACCTGGGAAAAGGTGACAGGGCCTGCACTGACGGCCTTCCTAGGGGTGCTGAGGGCAAATTGTAGCGTGCTGAGCACCTGAGCAGGCACTGTGACCCGGGCGGTACCCGTCAGAGGAGGCCAGGCAGCCCGATGCCACTGGAGTGGGCGGCGGGGACTTCAGCAAAAGAAGGGACCAGAACAAGCCCTGCAGGATGAGGCTGTTCCGGGGACAGTGAGGCAGGGATCCAGGTGGCCTGGGGTGGGGACACCATGGAGGCACTAGTGGGTTTGGGGCTGAGTCCCACAGTTTGGCACTGCCCCGGCGGGTGGGGGGAGGGGGAGGAAGGTCTTAACCCAGGGACACGGCCCAGTGACAGGAAGGTCTACTCTGGCCCCCTGAGGACAGGCTGAGGGATGAGGGGCTGCTGGGCCAGGGCCAGGGGAGCCCTGGGGAAGGGGCCAGCACGTGCAGCCCCCGGGACTGTGCCCAGGTCGCCCCAGACAGGGGGCCGCCCAGCCTGCCTGGCACTTAGAGCCATCAGGAATGATTCAGGTGGCAGGTTTGTGTGCTGTTTGTTAATTTACTCACATTCATTCATGGGAACAGCTGGCTGGGTCCCAGCAGGGTAGCCTCACCCGCCCACCTGCCGCAGACAGCCGGCTCTGCGCCACAGTGCTCACAGCTCAGCAGGCGCAGCCTCGGCCGGCCGGGAACACCCACACTCCTCTGAGGGGGCCGGCCTGGGGAGCGTGGGGGCCGGCAGGGGCCGGGGAAGGGGGCGCCTGGCCACGTGAGGGGTGTTCAGGGTGGACCCTGCCTCTGAGAGAGCTGGAGACTGGGGGTGTGAGGACACCTCCAGTGTCTGCCCCACAGACCCCTGCCCTCAGCAGAAACGGCTGTGAGTCGCTCCAGGGGCTGGACTGGGGCCGGCCTGACCTTCTCTGGGGCTCCACCCTGCTGTCCCTTCTGGTCCCACCGTCCTGGAATGTGGTGACCCCAGGACGCCGTGATCTGGAGAAAATTCGCCAAGACAGCAAGAGGTCAGGAGTGGGCAGGGGTCACCGGGGAACCAGGTCCCCAGCAGCCCTCCCTTGGTCGGGCAGGAGCCTGGACGGCAGGAGTCGCCCTGGTCTGAGCTGAACTTGCGGCAGGAGGGGACCAGCTCCGGGGTGGCCGTCGCCGGGAAGGCTATTAGCGCCGCGAAGCTTCGCCATCGCGCGGGGTTTGGGCTAGATGTCGGGGCGTGCACGCGCTGAGCACCCTCTAATAGAACAGACAGTCTTTCCTCTCTTCATCTCCCGTCCCCATAGCTTTGTTATTTAAAGTCAGGTTAAGGGAAGAAGAAAAAAAACCCACAGACAGGGTTGGCTGGGAAGCCTGAGGACAGAAAAAGTTAGAGATATTTATTTGACAGGGCCAAGGTTGGAGCCTTTCTCTTCCCTCTCCCCAGGTCCCATAGGTGTTAGGCTGAGAGACATTTAATCGCGGGAGTAGCGGTTTCATATCTATAACAAAAATCAAATAATGCAAGATGATTTACTCCCCCTAGCAACCGCGGAGCTCACCCTTAGCAACCAGGCTAGCCTCAGGCTGCGGTGTAATCAGCTTGAAAATATTTCAATTATTGTGTTGATTTTAGTGGATTTGAGAAGCGTTGTGTGGAGAGCTGGGCACATTCTCCGCGCGACCTGGAGAGGAAGATATTGATTTAAACAGGTGTCAGGGAGGGAAGTGGGGAAAATTTAAATGCGATGGGAGAACAGCGCGTTGCACGCGGAACAGGCCAGGATGACATTTTGTGCGTCGCCTTGAACGAAAGTGACTCAAGTGAACTAGAAATTTCACCTTGAAAATCATCTCCCATCGACACAATCAAGGCAGGCCTGCCGCACCGTGCCCGCGTCCCCGGCCGGCAGCCGAGGTGGCCGGGGTGGGTCCAGCCCGAAGAGGGCCTCTGGGGGTCCTGGGGCTTCGGATACAGGGGCGGGCGAGGGAGCAGCAGGGACCAGCCACATTCCCGCTCCCAGCCTCAGCGTCCCCTCTGTAGACCAGGCGGGTGTTCTGAGGACCTGCGGCGAGCTGTCTTCTCTGAGACCTCCTGCCAGGGTCGCGGGCCTTCACCCAGGCTCCCAGGACACAGCCAGGTGCTCCAGTGTCAGCACGGACACCTGGCACCTGGTCCCGTCAGTGCCTTTAAGTAGGTGGCCAGAGGGCAGTGCTGCTCTGTCCGGGAGAAGGGAGGAGAGGGGCCTGTCTGCCCAGCCCCTCACCCAGGAGGACGAGAGCCCAGCGCCCACCCCAGCACAGCTCTCTCCTCAGCTGCAGCCCCTCACTGTCACTCCCAGACTCGGCTGCTACAGAGCTCCCTAGGCCCCCCAACACCCACTCTCTCTTCACTGTGTAGAAAACAGAGCCCAGGAGGGCAGCAAGTAAGCCAGGCACAGTGGCTCACACCTGGGGCCCCAGCAACTCGGGAAGCTGAGGCGGGAGGATCGCTTAAGCCAGGAGTTTGAGACCAGCCCAGGCAACATAGTGAGACTCTGTCTCTACCAACAATTAAAAAAAAAAATTAGCTGGGTGTGATGGTGTGTGCCTGTGGTGCCAGCTACTCAGGAGGCCGAGGCGAGAGGATCACTTGAGCCAGGAGTTTGAGACCAGACTGGGCAACATAGCAAGACCCCATCTCAAAAAAAAATTGTTTTTTTAAAGGAAGGCAGCAAAGGTGGCCTGAGGAGGGCTCTATCCTGAGAAGCAGGGTGAGCCGGGGAGAGAGGCCTGGGCTGCCGAGCTGTCGTGAAGAGGGTGCGTCTGTGGCAGGTGGGACGCCCGCCCTTTCCTGGAGCCCCTTTCGTGCAGCGCACTCTGGTGCTCCCGGGGGATGTCTCAGGCCCACTCCGGGATGTCAGGGGCCACCTCAGACAGAAAAGGTCCCTGTCATCCCCCAGCTCGGTCTCCTGACAGGCCTGGAAAAGCCCAGGCCGCCTCACTGGGACCCTGCACCCCCCTCGAAGCTCCCCCAGCCCAGGGCTGCTCTGGGGGCAAAGGGATGCCTCTGCCTCCAACCTCAGTGGTTCCTCTTCCTCCCCCGGCCCCCCAGAGTTGGGGAGGCCCCCTTGACTGGTGCTCCCCAGGCTGACCGTGATCGATGCATGGTCCATGCAGCACCTTCTGGACACCCCGTGGGGACGCCCGCTGGCTGCGGCCGTGCTGAGCAGACTTCTCCTCGCATGGACACCGGCGCCCCTGCCCTCCACTCGTCCCCGGCATCTGCAGGAGGCTTCTTGAGCAGGGGCCCTTGTAAATGATGGGTGGGGCCAGGAGGGGCCCTGCTGACCTCAGGGTATGCAGTGACCTCAGAGCACAGCAGTGAAGTCCATGCCAGCCCCCGCTGACCACCTGCACCTCCAGCCGGGACCCTGGTGCCTTATGGGGCCCTACCCCGTTCACTCCTCCGCACGCAGGTCTGTGCTGGCCCCGTGTGGGGTGCTGGGACCCAGGGATGAAGGCCTGGACCCTGCCCACCTGGAGCCACAGGAAGGCCCCACATCACAGAGTGGGACAGGGGCTGGAAGGTCATCTCCAGGGAAGAGGCATGTGGCCTCTGACCCCCTTCTGCAGGAAGAGTTAACCAGTGGAAGAGAAGGGGCAGGACAGGGGATAGAACGGCTTCCAGGAAGAGGCAGGACCTGGAAAACGGGCCAAGAGGAGGTGTGAGGCTTCCAGGTCCAGAATGGCTGCGGCAGGGGCACCCTCCATCTCCAACTCTATACAGTCTGTCCCCAACCCTATACAATCAGTCCCAACCCTATATAGTTTGTCTCCCACAACACTGCACGATCTCTCCCCCACCCCTACACAATCTGCCCCCAACCCTATACAGTCTGTCCCAACCTATACAGTCTGTCCCAACCCTATACAATCTGTGCCCCACCCTATACAATCAGTCCCAACCCTACACAATCTCTCCCAACGCTACACAATCCCTCCCAACGCTACACAATCCCTCCCAGCGCTACACAATCCCTCCCAACACTACACAATCCCTCCCAACACAACACAATCCCTCCCAACACTACACAATCTGTTTCCAACCATAAACAATCTCTCCCGCAACCCTACACAATCTTCCCCAATCCTACACAATCTGTCCCCCAAACCCTACACAATCCCTCCCAACAACACTACACAATCTGTCCCCAACCATAAACAATCTCCCCCTAATCTTACACAATCTCCCCCTAACCCCATACATTGTCTCCCCCAACCATACACAATCTGTCCCCCAACCATAAACAATCTGTCCCTCAACCCTACACAATCCCTCCTAACAACTCTACACAATCTGTCCCCAACTCTACACAATCTGTCCCCAACCGTAAACAATCTCTCCCTTCAACCCTACACAATCTCCCTCTAACCCTATACATTATCTCCCCCAAATCCAACACAGTCTGTCCCCCAACCCTATACAATCTCCCCCTAACCCAACACAGTCTGTCCCCTCAATCGTACACAATCTGTTCCCCAATTCTACAAAATCTCCCCCAACCCTGCACAGTCTGTCCCTGCCGCCCTCCCTGACCACATCCCCGCCCCCCTCCCTCTGCTCTCAGCCCTGGGCACCTCTGTACTGGGGCTTTTCCAGGCTGGGCAGAGTCCGGGCCCTCTGCACCTGCAGTTCTCTGAGGGGAGGGCTTCTCCCCAGACCCCTCGTGGTGCCTCCTCCTTATGTGGGTGCCGCCTCCTCCTTATGTGGGTGCCGCCTCCTCCGAGGAGCCGTATCTGACAAACCCTGGCCAAAACAGCTCCCCGTCACTCACTCCCTCCACTGTTAACACAGCGCCCATCACCAGGCACCTGAAGCTGCTCGTATGCACCAAGGATGTTTATTTGTGTGCCCAGGAGCTCAGGGGCTGTGTCTACTTTGCCCACTCCTGGACCCAGCCCGGCTGGGCTGCTGCATGACCAACTCTGAGGCCTGGGGACAGGTGGGGTGGATCCCGTGGTCCTGCCCAGAGGAGTTCCTTCTCCAGATCTTACATGGGTCACCCTCGTACCTGGCCCAGCCTCGACTGTGCAAATGGACTGAGTTACTTCCTGACCCTTCCCAGCCTCAGTTTCTCCATCTGCAAATGGCAGTCCCATCTCTCTCTGCCTGCCTCTCAGGGCTGCCGGGAGAGTCCCAGGGGCAGGGGCGCAGGGCTGCAGGCAGGCAGGGTGAGCTGGTTGTGTGGGCCGGGGCATGGGGGCCCAGCTTCACTCTCCTGACACCTCCCATGGAAGCGCAGGGCCTGCAGACAGCTGGGAGGCTCGTCCAAATCCTAATCCTCAGGCGCTCCTCAAAGTCACCCCCGAAGGACACTAGGATGGCGGGCTCCTCCAGGGCCCTCCAGGGTGCACACAGGGTGGGTGGCCAGGGAGGTTACAGGCAGGTAAGCCTCGGCGGGGACACCTTCCAGTCTGGAGAAGTGCGGGTCTGGGATTCTGGAGTCTGGGGGCTGGGGACTGGAATCCCAGCCGGGCCCCAGCTGTTCGCAGGACTTTAAGTGCCTTGCTGTCTCAGGAAGCTCCACCCGTTCATCCACAGAACGGGGTACCTGGACAGGTAAGGTGCTTGGGGACGAGCAGAGCTTTGGCACCTGCAAAAGCGCCCACGTTCATGACGGGGTCCGATCGAGGTCCGATCGAGGGCCTAAGAACTCCCTGAGTTTGGTTGTCACCAAATGCCATGTTTGGCATTTTCAAGGGCAAGCGTTCTCAGCCCTCCCCAGCTCCTCTAAGGGGTCTCTGGCCTCTAAAGGGCCACCTCCCAGGAGTAACCCCTGAAGAACTGGAGCAGGCAGACCCCCTTCACAGGTGAGGAAACCATCTCCCCAAAGCTGCCTACAAACAGAACTCCACCCTGCCCTCTAGGTGTGGCTCAGGCACAGCCGCAGCGGCCCACGTGCCTGGCATAGATAGCCCCTCCCACGCTCAACCTGGACTCTGAATTTACAGCAAAACCTGGTTTCCTCCCCAGGTTTCCCCAGCCCCTTTAGAACAGCAATATGCTACTTAAATGCGTCTTTTTATTGCTTTCTCGATTATAAGTAAAAATATTGTAATGCCATCTTATGCTTTGCCAGCTGTCTGTACAGGCACGGGCAGCGCCATTCCGGAGTGAAAGCCGGGCGGGCGGCGGGTGTGCGGGGGGGCGCGCTGCCTGCGGAGGTGCACGTGGATTTCTGCTGAGGTTGGCCCCACATATGCCAGGCCACATGTTCCCAGGCTGGGAGCGGGGTAATCGCACCCATTTATCTTGCTATAGTTGAAAGTGCAAACATTATAAAATCACGCCAGTGGTGGTGGCAGCTATGGAGCAGTGGGGTGCAAATAAACTCCGGGGGCACGAGGGCCGGCTGCACTCCTGGCAAGCTCCGGGGAGTGCAGGGAGAAGCTGGGACTGAGACCCGGATTGCGGCCCACAGGTCACAGCCCCTCCGCACCCTGGCCCAGAGCTCTGGGCACTTCTCTCGGTGGAAGTCAGCACCTGAGGGTTTAGCAGGCTGGCCGGCCTCGATGACCAAAAGCAGTGGGTACATTTTTATCAAACATACCTGTGGTTAATGATGTCCAGGACGGGCACTGTGGCTCACGCCTGTAATCCCAACACTGGGAGGCCGAGGTGGGAGGATCACTTGAGCCCAGGAGTTCGAAACCAGCCTGGACAACATAGTGAGACCCTGTCTGTAGGACAAATACAAAAATTAGCCGGGTGTGGTGGTGTGTGCCCCTGGTCTCAGCTACCTGGGAGGCCGAGGTGGGAGGATCACTTGAGCCCAGGAGGCCGGGGCTGCAGTGAGCTGTGATTGTGCCACTGCACTCCAGCCTGGGTGACAGAGCAAGACTCTGTCTCAAAAAAAAAAAAGAAAAAAATGTTTTTAAAATGTCCAGAAGATGGCATAATAATGGTGAAGTGGGAAAAAAAAAAAAAAAAAACAACCACAGACCAGACCCAAGGTTGAAAACTGAGCCTCCGGGTGACTCTGGCCAGCAGGTGTTTGCTGCGTAGTTTTTTTTTATTGTGGCGAAATATAATAACATAAATCTCACCATCTTAACCATCTGTGCGAGCACAGCTCCCTGGCATTTGGACCTCACAATGTTGGGCCAACAGCCACGTGGCGTTTTCAACACCTTTGAAATAGTCGCCGGCGTTTGCAAATCAGGAGATTTCAAGGGTTGATGTAGACTTCCAGCTTCTCTTGCAGATGCCACACAGAACGAAAGCTCCAGCCGCTCCGGGCTGGGGCCTCTGCCCGCCCGACACGGTCCCTGCTGCTGCCTCCCCTGCACCCTGTCCTGCCCAGCGCAAGAAGAGGTGAGCAGAGTTGGGTTGGCCCACACTCGTGCCAGCCCTGGGAGTCCAGAGGGACCAGCTCGGCTCCTCCACTAACTCTCAGGGCCCTTGGCCCGGCTCGTGGTGGGCAGGACGGGCCTCCCCACAGGAGATGAGGGGCCTCTGAGGGTGGCCGTGCCCGTTAGAACCACTTTCCAGCTTTCCAGGCCCCCAGGCCCCGTCGCTAAGAAGCTGTCACCAGGAGAAGCATCTTCCGTGCGCGGTGGCCTGTCTGGACGGAGAGATTTGTCTGTTTTTTGGGTTTTTTTTTTTTTGGTTTTGTTTTTTTTTTTTTGACATGGAGTCTGTCTCGGTGGCCCAGGCTGGAGTGCAGTGGTGCGATCTCGGCTCACTGCAAGCTCCGCCTCCCGGGTTCACACCATTCTCCTGCCTCGGCCTCCCAAATAGCTGGGACTACAGGCGCCCACCACCACGCCCAGCTAATTTTTTTTGTATTTTTAGTAGAGACGGGGTTTCACTGTGTTAGCCAGGATGGTCTCGATCTCCTGACCTCGTGATCCACCGGCCTCGGCCTCCCAAAGTGCTGGGATTACAGGCGTGAGCCACCGCGCCCGGCTGGAGCTTTGCCTGTTCCCTGCTGCGTCCCTAGCCCCTAGAACACGGCCGGGCCCACAGCACTGCTGGATGGATGGATGGACGGATGGATGGATGGATGGATGGATGGATGGATGGATGCAGCTCTCTTCTGCTGAAAAACCCAGCTGGCACCGCCCGTCGAGGAGACTTCCCTGATGACTGGGACCGTGTGAGTTTATGGCCCTGCTCTGAGCCAAGACACCCACTTTACAGATGAGAAAATGGCCCTTGCAGGCTGGAGACAGGGCGGGACCCACGGCAGGTCCCAGGCTCCATGCCGAGAGCCCCTCTGATGCCCTGCAAGCCCCCCCGTCCCCGCCATCCTCCCAGTCCGTTCCCTGTCATCCCCCCAGTCCGTCCCCTGCCGTCCTCCCAGTCCGTCCCCGCCGTCCTCCCAGTCCGTCCCCTGCCGTCCTCCCAGTCCGTCCCTGCCGTCCTCCCAGTCCGTCCCCTGCCGTCCTCCCAGTCCGTCCCCCGCCGTCCTCCCAGTCCGTCCCCCCCTGTCCCCCCAGTCAGTCCTCCGCCATCCTCCAAGTCCGTCCCCCGCCATCCTCCCAGTCCATCCCCCGCCGTCCTCCCAGTCCGTCCCTGCCGTCCTCCCAATCTGTCCCTGCCGTCCTCCCAGTCCGTCCCCCGCCGTCCTCGAAGTCCGTCCCCCGCCGTCCTCCCAGTCCATCAGGAACTCCAGACTAAAAGGCATCGCCCCCTCCCCTCGAGGCCAAAACCACTGCAGGGCCTGACCTTCCCCAAGGCCTGGAGGTTCAGCAAAGCTGGGGTGAGGGGCTGAAGAGCGTCTTGCTAATAATTTAGCAAAACGGAGGGGAGAATGCCAGGGAGGGAGGAGAAGGAGACGGAGAGCGGCAGAAAACATTCTCAGCCAATCACTTTGATGTTCGGTCCATGAAACTTCTCAAATTATAAAAGAGAATCACTTTTGAGCCTTTAAGTGGCTCGGAATAAACCGGCTGTCCAAAGATACAATGAAAAACCGACACCAGCTCTCCGTAACAAGGCAGGAAAAATTGTCAGCACTGAGATGAATATTAAAAGCCCTATCCGTGAAAAACACCCTGGAAATATGTTTTAAAGGAGCAGCGTGAGGGAAGGTGATTACGAGGGCGATTATCTGAGGCAGCTGGAGAGGCCAGGCCGGGCACCCGCAGAAGCCGCTGCTCCCAGCGAGGACAGAAGGCAAGAAGTGGGAGAGCAGGCAGACACGGGGAGAAGGGAGGTGGGCGCCGAGGCCCGTCTGGGTCTGCAGGGGACCGTGCACCTGACCAGGGGTCACGGGTCTCCTCACACTCTGGGGCACAGCCGTGTCCTCGCCACCTGCCCCACTGCAGACCTCCCGTCTCCCCTGCCCCGTCCAGACTCAGAAGAGGTGATCAGGGCAGGGCTGGATGCACCAGCTCCCCTGTGCCAGCCCTAGCTCGGCCGCTGACTCCCTGGTGACCGTGGCTGCCCCACCTCTCTCTGGCCTTGGTTTCCTGGGCCGGGTGGGTAAGTCTGGGGTGCCCGATGGGCACCTGGGCTCTTTCTCCAGGGACAAGTGGAGGGGACAGGGCAGCAGGCGCCTCAAGTCCTGGACTGCAGGGGTGTGGGCTCCTTCGGGCACTGGGGGCAGGGGGAGAGAGAGGCCCATCGGGAGGACGATGAGAAGCCCCCAGTGGGTGCCCCCCTCCTCCTGTGCTGGCACCCACAGCCCAGCCCTGCTGACCGGGACCTTACTCCACACCCCACGCCCATCCTTACCCCCTGGGGCTGACCACTCACTGCCCACCCCATCTCTCCCTCCAGCCCTCCACTCACCCCCCTGCACACCCCCTAAGCACATTGGCGCCTGGGGCCCAGGGGCAGCAGGCAGGGTGGCGGTGCATACGTTGCACCCAGGACCACCACGAGGGAGGAGGCCACAGGCCCTGCTTTCAGGGGACAAAGAGGCTGTGACCATCGGACTCTGTCGGCTGCATACACAGGACCCACGCTGCAGGGAGCTCCTGACCCAGGCCCGGGACAGCCACGAGCCAGGATCCCCTGAGGGCCTGTCCTGTGCTGAGGCCTGGCCACCCTCCCTGTGCTCACACTCGGGGTCTCCCTCGGGGGAGTCGGATGGCAGGAGGACCCTCTAGGCCCCCTCAAAGGTCACCACCTCCTCCCAGTGGCCCTGTTGAGGGAAGCCCCCAAGCTCCTCCTGTAACCCGGCTCCCCGTGGGCTCCCCGTGGGCTCCCCGTGGGCTCCCGTGGGCTCCCCGTGGGCTCCCGTGGGCTCCCGTGGGCTCCCTGTGGGCTCCCGTGGGCTCCCGTGGACTCCCGTGGGCTCCCGTGGGCTCCTGGATTGCAGCTGGGTCAGCCCCTTTCCCACCCTCCCTAACAGCGCCTGTCAAGTGGGCACTTGCCAAACCAGTTTTGGGTGAATGTCACCCTTCAGCCCTGCACCTTCTATACCTATCCAGACAACCCTGCAAACAGCCCCTCCACTGTTAACATCCAGGGTTTTTAATTTATTTATTTATTTTATTATTATTTTTTGAGACAGGGTCTTGCTCTGTTGCCCAGGCTGGAGTGCGGTGGTGCAATCACAGCTCACCGCAGCCTCCCACTCCTGGGCCCAAGTGATCCTCCTACTTTAGCCTCCCAAGTGCCTGGGACTACAGTATGTGCCACTATGCTCAGTTAGTTTTTTTTCTTAATTAAAAAAATAAAACACATTTTTAGGCTGGGCACAGTGGCTCATGCCTATAATCCCAGCACTTCGTGAGGCCGAGGAGGGCGGATCATCTGAGCTCAGGAGTTTGCGACCAGCCTGCCCAACATGGCGAAACCCTGTCTCTACTAAAAATACAAAAATTAGCCAGGTGTGGTGGTGGGCACCTGTAATCCCAGCTACATGGGAGGCTGAGGCAGGAGAATAGCTTGAACCCGGGAGGCAGAGGCTGCAGTGAGCTAAGATCACGCCATTGCACTCCAGCCTGGGTGACAGACCAAGACTCTGTCTCAAAAAAAAATTGCCGGGTGTAGTGGTACATGCCCATAGTCCCAACTACTTGGGAGGCTGAGGCAGGAGAATCGCTTGAGCCCAGGAGGCAGAGGTTGCAGTGAGCCAAGATCGTGCCACTGCACTCCAGCCTGGGTGACAGAGTGAGACTCCACCTCAAAAAAAAATTTTTTTTTTTTTTTGTAGAGATGGGGGTCTCACAAAGTTGTCCAGACTGGTCTTGAACTCTCAGCCTCAAGGGATCCTCCCACCTTGGCCTCCCAAAGTGCTGGGATTACAGGCATGAGCCATCCTGCCCAACCGTATGCAGGTTTTAGAGAAAAGGCCTAGGAAGCTTCAAGAGGGGCTGGGCTGTCATCTCAGCACTTTGGGAGGCTGAGGTGGGAGGATCACCTGAGCCCAGGAGGTCGAGGCTGCAGTGAGCTATGGTCCTGCCACTGCACGCCAGCCTGGGCCACAGAGCAAGATCCTGTCTCTAATAAATAAATGAATAAGGAAACTTCAACCGGTTAAGTAATTTGCAGGTGGATTCCAGCTCAGGGCTGCAGGTTCAGAGACTGGTGGTCCTTCCTGGCCTCGGGATCAGAGAGCCACATCCTAGAAGCCCAGGCCTTGCCCCAGTGCACAGACCCCATCTCCAGACTCCCAGGCCCGGGCTCCCTCTGCAGGGTTCTTCCCTGAGAACCCCAGATTAGGCACAGCAGGCAGACGGGGTGGGTTTCTGGGAGGCCCTGGGACCTGAACGGAGTCTGGGGCTTGTGGGGCGGGGGGCGGGGCAGCAGTCGTGTTTTGCCCTCTGCGCTGTTCCTTGTAATTAAGAGTAAACTTTGTAGCAATGTCTCTCTTTCCGCTGTTGTCTCACTCTGCCTCCCAAATGATAAATTGTTAATGAACACCTGTTACAATGCTAATGAAAGTGGGATCCGTATGTAAATAAAGAAAATTTAATAAGTTAACAAGGTGGATTAAAATGCCTCAACCTCCTCCTCGGCAGCTAATCTGGACCAAACACGAAACAGGGGCCGTCTAAGCAGAACCGCGGCGTGCGCCATCACCTCTGCACACTTTCCAAAATATAATTAATATTTTAAAAATTTATAAAACTGAAATCAGAGGTCTTGATTGTAACAAACAAAATATCCATCATTAATCTGCTACCCAGGGGCCAACCAGGCCCTCCTCCCACTGCCTTTTCCTCGCTTGGAAAATGCAAAAGAGGTTCCAACTTGGGAGCCGCTGGCCGGGAAGGCGGCAGCACCCCGCACGGGCGCTCTGGGTGCGAATCCCGAGCCCACTCCTAGGCACCTCCCTCAGCCCCTATCCTGCAGTAGCGTGGGCTGCCAGCCTGGGCACTGACAGCCTGCCCTTCCAAACAGGGTTTTCCTCCTTGTCTCCTGCCTCATGGTGGCCTCGAGGGTAACCACAGAGCCCACAGAAGTGAGTTTTAGGTACCTCTGAGGCCAGGCTGAGATTCTGGCCTGGGGAGCAATGGGCTTGGAGCAGACGGGAGTTTGGTGGTCTCTGTTCCCCGGCTGTAGCCTCTCCACTTTACAGAAGGGGTCCTGAAGGCTGGGGGGCCTTGCACTGCCCAGATCCTCACTGCCACTCAGGAGGGGCTGGGCCTGACCCTAATCAGCTCCCAGCTACTGTCCAGCGGGCCAACCTCTCTGAGCCCTAGCTTTCCCTTCTAGAAAACAGGAATGAGACAGGGCTCACTGCACAGGGCCCAGTGAGTGGCTCACGCCCCTCGGTGGGGAGGCAGGGGAGGGTCCCAGGTGGGGCCTGGTGCAGGCAGGGGGAGGGGACACGCAGCAGCACCTCCTGGGGATCTGCCACCCCACCCGGGCTGGGGGCAGGCAAGGTTTGGGGATCCAGGCCCCTTCCCTGCAGCACCCTTCGTCCACCCTGGCCCACCAGGTGACCTGGGGCACAGCCACCAACCCATTGGCCCTTCTGTTATTCTTGACCCGTTGGGGGCATGGGCTGCTGTTCTGGGACAGGAGCTGCACCAGCCTCTCGCGGCTGCATCCCTCAAGCTGTCCTCAATGACAGTCCCTGGATAGGGTGGAACTTTCAGGATGAGCTCTGCCCGATCCCACCTTCCCATGGACCAGGAGAGACGGAGGGATCAGGCAGCAGGACCCAACAGCTCAGCCTCTGCTCTGCGCCCCTGCCCGCATGGGGACTCTGTGCTCAGGGAGACTCCATTATGCTCCAACTGTGTACTGGGCACCATCCTTTGTGCCAGACGCACAGGAGGACCAAGCCAAGACCCTACCCTTATGCTGGAGTTGGGGAGGCAGACACTGAGCGAGTAAATAAACGCATATAAACTAGAATGAACCCCAAGTAGGGAGAAGTGCTGGCGAGGTACGGGGAGGAAGTGAGTTGGGAGTTCACGGGCCAGGGACGCAGAAGGTGGCTGGTGGCATTTTAGCTGGGGCGGGCAGGCAAGGTGACCTCCGGCAGAGACCTCGCTGGAGCGCGGGAGCACATTACATGGACACCTGGGGGACGCGTGTTCCAGAAGGAACCACGCAGACTTAGGCAGGATGAGCTGGTGTGCGTGGGGAAGGCGGGAGGCTGGGAGGCTGGGGAGGAGCCCCTTGGGTGCGGTGGAGGTGAAGTGGGGGCAGGGCCGGCTTGGCGCTCTCTGGGATCTGTCCGGCAGCTTCTCCCTCACCTGGGGACTCTCCGTCAGGGTGGACCCAGCTGCTGGCCCCCGGAGCCGAAGCCCTGGAGGTTTGGTGTGTAAACCAGAGCCCCCGGCCCGCCTGCCTCTGATCTGCCAGCAATTTAATGCATCACGTGCCACCGTGCGTCCAGCCATTTTTCATCGCTTGACCTCACTTTTAATTAGAGACTAAATTATTCATGCCGTTTGATGGGAGACCGAGCGCTTGGGAGGTGCCTGGGCCCAGGGCCGGCTCAGCCGGGCTGGAACCAACCCTTCAAGTCAAACATGAGCGGCAGGAGGAAAACAGTCTTCCTGCAGGCTGCTGTGCCCTGCACCGACACCTGCCCGCCGGCGGGGCTGGGACCCCCGCCCCCTCTGAGGATGCAGCATGAGATGAAGGGAGCCTGCTCTGCCCTGGAGGGGCTGGGCTGCTCCTCTCCCAGCACCCCAACCTCAGGAGAGAGACACCCGGGCCTGGCCACAGGGCAGGGCTGACTGGCTGGGCACCCCAGCCCTGGTCACTCAGCCTCTTCTGCCTGGCCCTTAGCCAGGTTTTGGGGGCCTCACAGGACAGGGGAGAGGGCAGGAGGCCTCCCAGGAAACCCAGGACTTTGGCTGGGGACAATGAGGAGGAGCTCGCCTGGTGCCTCCCCCTCTCCTGTCCCCACGGCTCTGCACCCCTGAACTGAGGACCGACTTCCACTGTTCTCCAACAAGGGGTTAAGGAGTGTCTGGGAGACACTGGGATGTTGCCTGGAGGAGGAGAGGCTGTGGGAACTCCGCCCAGCACCTGCCACACCGCCTTGCCCTCAGAGCAGGCCCCAGGACGGTGGGCGACTGGAGCTGTGGTCACCAGAATGTGCCCCAGGCCAGACCAGCCCCGCCCCAGGGCAGGGGAGCAGGGGCTTCCCCAGGATAGGGAGATACTAGGATTGTGCATTCACAGACCCAGAGGTGAAGTCTGGGGTGGCCCCCCTGAGGCCAGTGTCAGCACGCCCATATTATAGACAAGGAAGCCAAAACCTGAGCTTCTGGAACTGCCCTGAGACCCTAGGAGGAGGCACCAGGGTGGAGAAGCAGGAACTTAGGCAGGCGCCCCCCGCTGCAGCCCCTTCCAGCCCCCAGCTGCCCTCCCACATCCTCCCAGGCACCTTGGGGCCAGCCCCTCTGCCCTGAGGAGGATGCACGCTGCAGGAGCCTCTGGCTGCAGGGCTACACACGCCCGCCTTCGAATCCCTCGTCAGCCCCTGCCCAGCTGTGTGTCCTCGGGCAAGTGTCCACACCTCTCTGAGTTTCTGCTTCCTCGATGTAAAAACAGGCCCCCTCTATCAGCCTCTCAGAGGTGCCAACAGGCCAGGGGACGTGAGGCCAGGAAAGGACCTTCGAACTCTCTGGCGTCCCTAACGGTGGGGCTTGCGGTTGCTCCTAGGTGGGGGGACACCAGGCAGGGGGCTTATTTTGCAGTTTCCTCGGGCTGCAGGAGGACCAGGCTCTGGGTGCTGGGAGGAGGGGATGACAGAGGGGGGAGAGGAAGGCTCCCCGTGGGCTTCCACCGCCCGCCCCTGCCCCACCATGCTGAGATTTCAGCGAACTTGGCCCCCATCTCTGCCCCAACAGATTGACGCCTTTTTCCCGGGGCACTGAGAAGGTGGTCTGCCCGCGTTCCCACGGTGGCCCCTAGGCAGCCTTCAGGGGAATAAATCAATCTGCTGGCGGTGGGTGAGGAGGGCCGCTGGGGACAGAGGTCACGTCCTGCCTCTGGATGGGGGTTTCCTCCCCCCACAGGAGCGGAATTTGTCCACACTCAGCACCTAGGAAGTTGTCCTTTTCTCTGCAGTATCCGGAAGAAAATAAATTAAATGCAACAAGATTGTTCTAAAGTGCTGTCCCCGTAGCGTCATCGAGCTAAATGACAGATGTTTCGCTCTGAAAAGTGGCTCTAATGCCTGTGCAGTAACTTTGTCTCAAATGATTTCAGCAGACGTCAATAGAGGGGCCTCATGGTGCAACCTCGCCTGCCACAGATGCAACACAGGAGGAGTGCGGGTGGGGCAGGGCCGTGCCTCTGGGGCCCCCGATGTCCGGGGTGGTGGGTGCTGGGCAGGGAGAGGGGCAGTCATGTCTGGGATGGTGTGAGTGGCATCAGATGCTGGACTGCATGGGGCAGGCAGGGCTGGGGGCGGTCACCTGGGATGGTCACCTGAGGTCACAGAAGGGGCCCAAGCTGGAGAGGGCGAGGTCCAGGCTCCAGATCAGCACAGCAAACCAGGGGTGACCCACAAGAGTCCAGGCTCTCCCCAGACTTCAGCGTCCTTGTCCCAGAGATGGGTGTGTTGGGCCTCACCGTGGCACCCTCACGATCCAATCTAACCCCGAGACTCTGCACCTCATCAGCCAACTCAAGGGCTCCCGTGAAACTCTGCGGAAACCCCAAGCCCAGTGATATTTATAGGAGTCATTTCAAAACAGCTGTTCAAATATGACACCTTGTTACCCAGGCAGAGGGGGCTGGCATGGGAGAAGACGCGGCAGCTTGGGTTTCTGTTTTCCTTTTCCTTAAATCATGGTCTTATTTTTTTAAATAAAATGATAGCTCGAGTCCTTGACTGGGAAGCTCAATCCAGTCTTTCAATCCAGCACCTAATCCCCTAATGCCCTTTATCAAACGCCTGGTCGTTTAAAGTGTTATTAAATGCCTTTTTTTGGATTATAATTTTTATTCTTCACTATATGATGGCTATATAATCAAATATTCATTGGATAATGATGATTAAAATATTTAATCCCCCAAAAGATGTTTAGAACAATTTAGGCTACCATTGACTTAATTAAGGGAGTTAGGGGATTAGTGATGAAATGAAGGGGTAATTTTTTTAGAACTAATTTTGTGGTTCTTGCGGCTCTGAAACCAGGGGAGGAGGGGGTCGAAGGCGGGGAGAGACAGGAGCCAAGGGCCAGGGGCCACCCCACCTTGGGGACCCCCAGGCCCCTGTGAAGATGAGGAGTGGGGGGCCAGGAAGCTCCTACTTCTGCAGAATGGGGCCTGGGTCCTGCCTAGGCCAAGTGAGCTCACGGAGTCCCGAGATCAGAGCTGATGGCATCCGTGGCCAGGCTGCCCCGCCCTCCTCTACGTGGCTCATTGAACTAAAGCCCCTCTGAATGATCAGTGGCCCCCGTTAGCTCTGCGGGGCCCTGAGGAAGCCCGCTTCGGCCCAGGCCTGCGGGAAGTTCTCTCTAAGATGCCGGAGCCGGTCTTCCCGGCTTGCAAGGCCGGCCACCTGCTTCTTGTCCTTGCCCCACCTGCTCCTTTCCCTGCCCTGGGGGCGGGGGTGGGAGGCTTGGCTCCACGTGGGTGACCAGACTCTTGCCTGAGTTTAGCTTCACACATGCCTGTCACCTGCATCTTTCTGAACTAAAGGTGGGCTCAGGACAGAATTCTGCCCACAGGCCACAGGGGGGTGAACTCTGGGTGACGGCCTAGCCTCCTGGTGAAGGTGCAGATTCACGCTTGAGCCACCAGCCTCATCCCCACGGCCACCCACACTCAGACAGGAGAACCGAGCCCTAGAAAGACAAAGGGGTCTGCCCGGAGTCGCACCGCGCAGGAAAGGCCGGCCTGGCTGCAACAGCTGCGTGGACACGGAGCCCCGAGGCCACAGGTGTGGGTCACGTGCCCACGGCCCCACCCTCGCTTCTCTGTGGCCACGGTCCCACCCCCCGCCCGCGCAGCTGCCCCCTTCCCTCCCACCGCCTCCCAGCCTGAGCCAGGCAATCCCTTTCAGAGGCCTAAGCCCGCCGCACAGTGAGATAAGTAGACATTTGCCTGAGAATTAAGGACCGCTCGTTGACAGGCTGCAGAAATCCACCAACCCAAGGGCTCTAATACCCGCGAAGTTCCGGGGCAGGGGAGGGGAAAGGGAAGGGAAAACTGGGACCAAATTCCATAATCCATATTGACATAAATCTGCAGCTAGATGCGGGAACATCCTGCCACCCCACGTGCCAGCCCCCTCCTCAGGAACCGAGGCCAGGGCCGTGCCACGCCTTTGCCCCTGCCTGCCAGCGGGGCTCCATGTCACCAAGCAGCCCTGGCCCTCAGTCCCAGCTCAGAGCCTGGGATTTGAGAGAAGCCCAGGGCCCCCTCCTCCTGCCTAGGGGAGCTGGGGGCGGACAGCCCTCACTGCCGGACAGGGCTGCAAGGGACCCCTCCCACTGTCCTGGGCTGCTTGACCTGGGAGAGAGGCTGACGGTCACCCTGACCTTCGTATTTTAGGGAAACAGTTGCCTCCAAACCTTGGAGAAGCCAAGGGACCAGCTTCCCCAGTGAGGACACCAGAGCCCGGGATGTCAGAACCCCCATCCCAAAGTGGGGGCCCTAGGTCCCAGCACCCAGGTGCCCATTCAAAAAGGGGCCAGTAGCTGGGCACCTCGTCTGTGGCAGGCCTGTCCCTCTCTGCAATACGTGTCTTCTTACTTTTCCAGGGCCGCTGTAACAAACACACAGACGGGACAGCTTAAACAGCAGAGATTGACTTCGCATGGTCCTGGGGGCTGGAACGCCAAGATCCAGGTGTGCGCAGGGCTGGCCTCTCCTGGGGCCTCTCTGCTGGGCTGGCAGACAGCGTCTTCTCCCTGAACCCCCACCGGGTCTGCATCCTCATCTCCTTTCTTTATACGGACCCCAGCCCTGTTAGATTAGAGTCCACCCCAATGAGCTCATTTTATCTGAATCATCTCTTTAAAGGCCCCATCCCAAAATACAGGCACATTCCGAGGTCCTGGGGGTGAGGACCCCAACATGGGAATTTAGGGGGACACGGTTCAGCCCCTAAGGTATGTATCTCCCTCCATCCCCATCACCACCCCACATGGGCCTGCAAGGTTAAGCCAAAGGAACTCAGGCCCCAGCAGCTTCTCCTGCTGGCGGCCCCATCTGCCACGCTGCTGAGACCCTGGTGACCCCATGACCAGCTGCACCCCCTCAGCATTCAGAGTGGAGCACCTAGCACCCAGTATACTCATAATGCAGGTCCCCAAAACTACCTACAAGAAGTCTGGCCAGAGTGAAGTGAAGTCAGGGGGGCAGGAAGTCCAGCCCTGAATTTCTCCTGCTTCCTACTGGCTGCTGATGAGATCAAGGAACCCTGGGTGATCTGTAGGAACCCGCAGTTGCTCCCTGCAGAAATGAAGGGTCCTGCCCAGCAAGCCCCCACTTCCCAACCACTGCTCCACTCCCCGCCCTTCCAGACAGCTGCCCAAGGATAGACGAGGGGAGCATTCTGTCAGCTAAAAGACTGCCCTGGCCAGGTACAGTGGCTCGTGCCTGTAATCTCAGCACTTTGGGAGGCTGAGGTGGGTGGATCACTTGAGGTCAGGACTTTGAGACCAGCCTCGCCAACATGGCGAAACCCCATCTCTACTAAAAACACAAAAATTAGCTGGGCGTGGTGGCAGGCACCTGTAATTCCAGCTACTCGGGAGGCTGAGGCAGGAGAATCGCTTGAACTTGGGAGATGGAGGTTGCAGATCTCCGAGATCCATACACCATTGCCCTCCAGCCTGGGCAACAAGAGCAAGACTCTGTCTCCAAACAAGACTGAGCCCTGAGCTCCTCTCACCTCTAATCTACCACCTCCCCCGCTGGGCACTGGGCACAGTGACCCCCACGGCAGCCCAGTGAACCACCTTGAAGACCAAATAAGACTTGCTAAGATATTCTTACGGAACAGCTTTGATAGCTGGAATTTACTGGAATTCACTTTCAGACTCACCACAGATATAGAGGAAAGGGTTTGGTGACGTTGACCCAGAAGTGCAGAAAAGAAAAAAAGCAAAACAAAACACCTGAGCAGCCCAGCCCTGCCCCCTCACCCCTGCCACAGAGTTGATGTCACATCAGCAAGGAGCTGCTCTTCGGGGCTCCTGGGTACTCCCCCTGTGGCCATGGCCTACCAGAGACGAAGGCAGGAAGGGGGCGAGGCCCCTCTCAGCCCAGTCCAGACCCTAAGGCTGCCGCGCTGCTTCCCTCCGTCCCTCCCCCCAGGTTTTGGTTCCAGCCTCACTCCCTGGGAGGCGGGGCTCCACTGCTCCAGCAGATAAAACCTGCCAGGGTTCATTACGGCCGCTGGGCTGCCCAACACGCCTCTGCCCTAAATAGAGCTGTGGGAGGAAGTGGAGGGGGACCGCCCCAGGAAGGGTGGCCTGTCACGGACCCCTCCCTCCAGCCCTGGGCCTGTCCCGGACCCTGCCAGGGTCTGTAGTGTCTCCGTGCCTGGGGCAGGGGTCCCGGTGGGTGCCTTCCACTGCCAGCAGCAGCCCTCCCACCCCCATGATCACAGGCCCGCATACCCGGAGAGGGAATGGACAGGTCCAGGCCAATAGCTGGTGGGCAGGGGGGAGGGGGAAGTCACCAGCACCCCCTTTCCTTCCCCTCTAACGAAAAAACTCCAGCACTCCCTGGTGACGAAGCTGCTGTTGACTTTTCAGAGGTTAAAAGGAGTCTAAGGGGGCTTGGCCCAGGGTCAGGGTGGTGGAGAGCGTGGGAGGGAAGATATAGGGGAAAGTAGAATCTGAGACTGGGAGGAACCAGGGGGCGGGGGCGGGGGGGGGATGAAGGAAGAGAGGAGGCCAAGGAAGGAGAAGGGGACCATGGGGACTGTGCTGAGAGCAACGCCAGGACACCCCACCCCCCTCCCAGCCCAAATCCCCCACCACATCCCCACCCACCCCCGCCCACCCGAACAAGTCCAGAAACCCGCATCCCCCGTGGCTTCACCCTCCCACCTCATCAGCAGGTGCCCCCAGCAGTCCCGACTCCACTGCACCACCTCCACCATCCGGATCTCCGGCCGGGCGCTGCCTGCCCTGCCTGCCCTGCCTCCGCGTGGCTTTCCCGGTAAATAGCCTGAGCCGAGGTGTGTGCGAGAGGCTTAGGGGAGGGAAGCAGGATTGGACCCAGGGAGAATTTAAACCGCAGCATTGGTTGCAACTGCAACAGACTCCCTCAGAGCTGGCCCAGCCAGAGGCCCAGGCCGGCCTCGCACCTGCAGGGAGGTGGGCGTTGGATGTGGGTGGCCCAGAGCGGGAGCACAGTGCTAGGAGAGGCAGCTCCCCTCAGCCCCACAAGCATCCGCCCCACAGGGAGATGGAGTGACACCATGGTATCACCACGCCCTCCAGCCCCAGCATCCTCCAGCTTCTCATCCCACTCAAAACCCGGCCACCAGTGGAGCCTTTGGATCATACCCTTGTGCTGACCTCCCTGCTTGGCAAGGCTGCCCGCGTGGGGAATGCCCACCCGCTGTGCTCACAGCTGGCGCCGAGGCCCAAACACTCCTTTCCTATTTTCCAGGGGACAACTGCCCGCCCGCCTCCTGCACGGAACACCAGTTCCACGAAGGCGGGGACCCAAACTGCCCTGCCCACACGCACCTCAGCACCCAAATCAGGTCCTGGAAATGGGGAAACTGAGGCAGAGGCGGAGGGCAGCGTGCCCAGGCCCCTCTGGGAAGGTCCCTGGACACCGGTGGGTGGAGCTGTCTCGGCTGTTGGGGAAGAATATGTTTTCAATAGTCTCTCCTAAGGGTGGGGGACATGGCTGGGGAGGAGGAAGGTCGCTCCAGCCCCAAGCGGCCCAGGGGCGGGCGGAGGAAGGGGAGGGAGAGGCGGCTTTGAAACCCTGCCGGTGCAACCGCAGCTTGATGAGGGCAGTGTTGTAGTTACACTTTTTTAATTAAGTGAATAATTAAAAAGAAGTTGATTATCAATTAGCTAATTAAATAATCCATTTTACTTTCATATTCCCGCTTTTCCCCTATTTTTTTCTTCCTTGTATTTTTCTCTTTTTTTTTTTCCTTTCTTTTTTTCTTTTTTGGTTAATCACTGTGGCCGCGGTAATGAGCCGCCTCGGGTTGCCAAGCAACCGGCTCCCAGTTAAACAGGCGCAGCTGCCTCCGTCAGCGCCCTGACGGCAGCGGGGGAGGGGCGGGTCCTCGGAAGCCCCTTCTGCGCGGCGCCCAATGACACCCTTGGCAGACACGCCCGGCGGTGGGGGATCCGGGGTGGTCCACGCCCTCCACGCGCTCCAGGCCCTGAGGGTCCGGGGGGTGCGGCCCGCCTTCCCTTTCCGCCCCTCTGACCCCATCCGAGCTGCCTTGCGCGCATCGGTGCTGCGGGCCTCAGTTTCCCCGCTGCTGGGGCTGGGATCCCGCGGCCGCAAGGACCGGCTGAGAGCTCCGGGCGCTGTGCTGGGGGCGGGAGGGAGGCGGCCCTGAGGCCTGCCCGCGCCCCACACCGGGGCCCGGGAGGGACACAAGCCCAGCGGGACCCCTGAGCCCTCAGGCTGCGGACCGGGAGGGGCTCCGGGGAGGCTGGTGAGGCCAGGACGGAGCCGCCCCCACCCGTAGCGGTGAAGCGGGAGGTACGCGGCCCCCCTGGAGCTGCCCCGACTACAGCCGAGGGGGCGACCCGTGGTGCCAACTGCCTGACTCTGCTTGGCCGCCGCCGCCTGCAGGTCTCCAGCAGGTCCCACCCCACGCGCCCGCGGGGCCCGCTCCAGAGGTTCCTCCAAGGCCGCTGCAGAGGCGCGGCCAGGCCCCCATTTCTGCGCATCCCTGGCGCTCAGACACAGCCTGGGCCGGGTACCCAGCGACTCCCTTCGGCCTCCACCGCCTCCTGGGGAGGGACTGCGCGCTGCTCCCACGCGGGGCCCGGGGGTCTCCGCAGCCCTGGCCTGGGTGCGTCCGTCGGGCTCCTCGGCTCGGAGCCCCCCGTCCCCCCGGCCCCGCCGCCCCATCAGCGCCGCTCCGGAGCGCTCACCCCGCCCCCGACTCGTGTTGTTGTTGTGCGGTTTTTTTCTCTAATTCTCCGGAGTTACTCTTTTGTTGCCAATTGTTTCTATGCCCGGAGGCCACGCTGTAAATGAGATGTTACATCTGCACCGAGCTAAGTAAACACTTTATAAATGAATAAATAAGTGAATAAATAACGAAATCGTCATCTCGGGGCGGCCCTGCTGCCAGGGCTCCGGCCGGCCTGCCCGGGTCTGTGTGGTCCGGGGCCCTGCACTGGGGTCGGGGAGGCGCCGGGAGGGGCCCTTCCCCAGCCGTATCCCTCCCCTGACCCCCTCTTCCTTCCTCTCCCAAATCACCCTCCAGAGGCGTTTGGTCCCCAGATGTCGTGTGGGATTCGTGGCTTCCACCCACGGCTTCTCAACCAAAAACGCGTTGTCACCGCGGCTCTTAACCCTGGGCGACCCACGGAGCGTTTCTTCCCGGGATGGGGCCGCGGCTGGAACCGGCATCTGCAGAAGGAAGACCCGGCCCTGTAGGCCGCCGCCGCCCCAGGACGGGACTGGTGGCCTCTCCACGTCGTGCCCGGACCTGACACATTGCCTCCAACGGGAAAAAAGCGGAGCAGCGGAGCCCTCGCCTGCCCACCCTGCCCGGCGCTGGAGGCACCAGGCCGGCCCAATTCCGAGAGGCTGAACTTCGCAATTATCACGGATAACAAGAATAAATGAAAAAGCACTCATTGAGTAACTGATATCAATTATGAAGCCCAGCTTTGGAGTCTGGAATAAATGATAGGGGAATTGGCCTGAGAGAGAAGGAAGCAGGCGTGTTATTATTTACGCCAGATTAAGAAAAGTATCCAATTTGCTGGCCATCTCCCTCCCCGTGGGAATTGGCATCAATTTTATTATTGTTCTTCCGATTTTAATATTCTCTAAATGAATTACTATTGAGCGAGGTAGTTAGTCAATAGTTTAATGCAATTAATTATCTTTAAATCACTTTGTTATATTTCTTTTTTTGAGAGAGAGTCCTAATTCTAAACTCTAGCAAGGAGTAGTTTACGGGAAAGTGGAGAGAGTGGGTATTTGCAGGGCTGGGGCCTGGGGAACCTGGGTAGGGTCAGTGGTGAGGGGTTTCCCTGTCCTGGTGTCAGATCTCCTGATCGGAGCAGGCGTGAACTATGGACACTGTAGGGAGACCTTCCACCGTGGGTTTAGCCAGCTGCCGCCAGGAGGCTGAGAAGGTACTGAAGGCAGCTGGGAATGCCGCCGCCCGGGCACCGCCAGCCGCAATCTGGGCCTGTTTTGTCTTTAGTTTAAGTGGAAAAATTAAATTCACAGATCATGCCCCTCGGCTGTTTCTTTTCTGGTCCCTCTGGGGCTTTTCCCTGGCCATGCCTGGGTGAGACAGAGGCTTGCTCCTGGGTGTGGCCCTCTAAACTACCCAGTGGCCCTTCCTGGCTGCCCCCAGTTTCTCCACCTTCAAGGACGGAGGAAGCGTGGACGCAGGGAAGAACTTAGAAGAAGGAAGACTGTGTAAGGAGGGGCAGTGGGGAGTCTGATAGTATTTCCAAGTTACTCTATGCTAGCTTCTTTCTTGTTTGTGGGGACAAGCAGAAGCCTCATCTCTCCCACATGTGCCCCTGTAGCCCCCCCACCCCCGACTAAGGTGGATTCCACAGGCCTCCCAGCACCTGAGTTGGGGAGCCCAGGCCCAGGGCTGCAGGACCAGGGTGGAGCCACCAGCTAAGTTTCCAAGAAGGCTGACTGATCTCTCCAGGAGTTGGGGACTGGAGGCCCTGGCGTTTCGGGGAGGCGCTGGAAGGTGCTTCCCTTGGTCCCAGCTGCTTGTTCTCAATAGTCTACTGCTCTGGTTAGAAGCAAGAGGGGACAGTGATCTCAGCTCCAACCGAGGGCCTCCAATTTTCCACAACAACAACAACGAAAAGTCTTGTTTTTTCCCATTGTGTTTTCCAGGCCTGACTGCAGCACTGGAAACAAAGTTGTCCCCCATGAGGTCTGAGGATGGAACATTTGCTAAGAGGGACAAGATGGGAGGGAGGGGAGGACGGAAGGCAAACTTTTTTTTTTTCCTAGCAGCTCAGGGTAACTGTTCTCCCATACATTAGGACACCAAGGGGGGCCGTGGGGAATGGGCAGGTCCTGCTGGTAGACCGATGATAGATAACAGATAACCTTGTAGATAGTCACTCGCCTAGGCCAGATTTTGAGCCCAGGGTAATAGAGTGCTAATGGCACAAGGGCCAGCGGTTGCAAAGTGCTGTGCACGGTGTCTGGTCCCATCTAAGACCCATTCACAGAGTGTGCAGGTGTCTGTGTGAGTGCGGGTGGGTGCACAGGTGCCAGTGTGTGGCCCAGACACCCACAAGCCTCTCTGGAATGCCAAGACAATCTCTGAAAATTTTCCTCTTCCTGCCACTGAACCACCCATCAGCCCCCAAAAGAAACGCTGGAGCTTCTCACCATTCAGCGAAAATTGAATTCCCCTGAAATAGCTCCGAGGACAGGACCTGGTATTTCATAGTGTTTTAAAAGTAATATTCCGTTTGTTGGTGCCGTGAAATAGGGCACCAGGAACACTACAAGAAATAAAAAGAGTAATTTCTCAGTGGAGAAGTTGTCTGTTTCCAATTCAGGCCCCAGATCGCTGGAACCTGGGTCCTGGATGCTTTGCTCTGACGGCAGCGGCTGGGTCCTCAGTGGCCGGGAGGCCCGCCCCTCCCAACTCACACATCTGGAATTGGCATCAGGGGCGCTGTGGGCTCCGGAAGTTCTCACACTTCACGACTCATTAAACCGGAGTTTGGATTCCTCGGGAAAGGGGATGAGGGTGCGAGTTACGCTGAGGGGGTTGGGTTTGGGATGGCAGCAGTGGGCCCGGAAGGAGGGGTCGGGGACACGATCTCTGGGTAGGCCCCCTCCCCCAGGGCTTGGGAACACTCTCAGAGCCCACCTCTATGGTGCAGGCCTGGTAGCGTGTCGGCTGGGGTCAGAGGTGGCCTGACGTGACTTAGAAAGGGAAGAAACACCTTTCGATCCTGGAAAGCCCCTGTGTCCCTGGGGGGGGGGGGGGGTGCCCTGGGGGAGTGAGCTCGTCCTGGACCAGGTGAACAGAGCAGGAGACGTGGGGGCATCTTATACAATCACTCTGGCTTCACAGACAGACTTTGCTGGGGCCAAGGGAAAGGAGGGGGCCAGTGCCCGCCCCCTCCGCCAGGAGAGGCCCCAGGGGCTGCCAGCCCCACCCTCCCTGGTCGGTCTTTCTGGCGAGGTCTCCCGGGGCGGGGGCCGCCCAACCTCTCCTCCACACACTCTCATTTGATGGTTACTGATACTGCCTTAATGTCTGAAGGGGATAATACTTGGGAGCTTAAAATTACAATTGCTTCTACTTAAATTTATTTGATGGCCGGAGCGTTTCCGTTATATATCCGTATATGGGTTTTCAATATCTTAAATGTTTAAAAAGGTTTTATTCTGTACTTACACTGAGTGAAATTAAAAAGAAACAGTAAAATGTTTGAAAATGAAGTGCATTATGTTTAATAAATTTAAAATGAACAAAGACTGCTATATCGCCAGCAATATCATTCCCTGCCCAGGGGCATTAATAAAGACTGGAGGTTTGGAAAAACAATATTTTCTATTAAAATTCTGCGCTGTGTTTCAATATTAAAAGGATATGTGATGAATTTCCAGTGTTACCCAGACGGGGTCAGAGATTAATTTCATTTCTTTCTGGTCAGCATTCTGTCGATAATTAATCAAAAGCAGAGTTTCTTAATGAAACACTTTTCATAAAGTGATAATTAGCAGGAAAGAGGCGGCTCGCAGACAGTCCCCGCGAGCTGTCTAATAACCGGTGAGGCGCGGGGCTGGGTCCTGGGGGCCGGGGCCGGGGGCCGCGGGGACAGGGGCTCCCCAGGGAAGGGGCTGAGCTTGGGGAGATGGAGCCCTCGCCCGGCCGAGCCCTGAGCTGGGCGGCTCTGCAGACCGGCCCCGGGACTGTATTATCAGGCCGCAGAAGGAATCCGCAGAAGCCGGCGCGCTAGGGCCCGGCCGCGCCAACCCCTCCCCTGCCCAGTAAGGCCGCTGGGACGCTGTGTGATCTTAGGCAAGTCCCTTCCCTAGTCCCTCTCTGGGCCTCTGCGCGCCCTCCTACTGGAGGAACCGCTGCAAGCTGAAACCGTCTGGCCTCTAGCGCGGAGATACTGGCCCTCGTCCTAGCCAGCTGCCCTCCCCGCAGAATCCCGGGGGGACCCACCGGCACCCCTGGCCCCAGGCCGAGCTCTCGCTCACCCCGCGGCTTCTCTGTGTGCCCGGAGGCCAGCGCCACGCGGAGCCCGCGGCCAGTGGCTGGGAAGCCTGGGAGGTCGTGCCCAGGGAGGGGAAGCGAGGAGGAAGAGGGGAGGAGGAGGCGGGAGGCGTCCGCAGGCTGGGGGGATTATTAGTGCATTATAAAATTACTAAAAGTAAATGGAAAACAATTAAGGGGTTCAAGAGTAAATAAAGTTAATGGAACAAAATTAGCAGCAATTAGCGGCAGCGCCCGCGCTCGCTCCCCGCAGCCCGAGTGTGGTTTGGAGCCTGGGGCCTCCGGGCCGCGAACAAAGGCCTCCCGCCGGTACCGTCAGGCGCAGCCTGTGCGGGCCGGGCCCAGCGTCTCGGCCAGGGCGGGCGAGCTGGACCACCGGCCGCCCGCACCCCCCGCAAGCCGGGAGCTCCCTAATCCCGGGCGGAGCGGCAGGTGCCGGCTCCACCGCAGGTCCGGCCTTGCCCGCGCTGCTCGGGAAACGCTGCAAACTTTCCGATAACGCGGAGAGGCGGGGGGTTCTGTGCAGATGAGATTATCGATAGTTATTGAAAGTCCCCAAATAGGATCTACAAAGCAGGCTCCTGCGCCTTTAATAGAATTCTAGATAATCTTTTATCACAACAAGACACCCACATAGAATTATTTAAACAGATTGGACGGCTGCAGCAGCAAATTTCAATTATTCTAATGCTTTAATAAATGTGGTGCGTGTGTATTAAATTCAAGCTTCTTAATCCAAATTTTACGATTTAACTGCACTGATTTTTCATTACTGCAACACCCACAAGCGACAATGGCCCGCTCCTCTCTCGGGGAGGGTGATCCCAGCTCAGAAAAGCCGAGAGGGGCGCGCGGAGTCGGGCGGCCGAGAGGAAAGGGAGTCACGGCCGGGCGAGGGGCGCCGGGCGCGGGGAGACCCCGGAAGGGCAAGGAGAGAGCGGCCGGGAGGAAGAGAGGACGCCCAGCGGGGCCCAGAGAGCCGCAGACTGGCCAGCCCCGCGCCCCGCTCCTCCCAGCTCGGGGCTTCTGTCCCCACGCGCCCCCTCCATACTCACGCCAGCTCTGCCCGGCCCGGTGGATCCCCGCGCGGGGGGTTCCGTCCGGGCCCCCTCTGGGCGGCGCCCCGGGCAGAGGGGCCCACGAGGAAGGGTATCGGGGTGCGGGCAGCCCTCGGCCACAGCCCCGGCTCCTCGTGACCA